>NW_024426552.1:70223267-70360332 GCF_017311325.1 Ursus maritimus | reverse complement strand
GTGGGCCTGCCCTGGTCCTTGCCCTCTCACCCCATCAGCCGGCCCCCATGAGAGGTGGCATCCCAATTCTCTTCCGTTGGCCCCTCGGTCACCCCTCACTACCCCACGTCCCCAGGGAAGCCAGGCTCAGCTGGGTCATTCACAGAGCTCTGTGTCCAGCTGTGGATGCTAGGGACCCAGACAGAGCTAGCACTGCGGGGCCCCTGGCTCTCCCCTGCACTTCCTGGTTCCTTCCTGACTGGTCAGTTGTGAGAGGTGGGGGGAGAGGGGCACAGGCAGGGAGAGGTGCTGAGTGGAGAGGGATCTAGCTCCCCTCTCTCTTCCCATCTCCCGCTATTAACTCAGGGAGCGCAGGGCTTCTGTGGCCACTGAAACAATGTCTCACCTTTACAGAACCCAGATGGCCGAAATCCACCCAAGGAAAACCAAGTCACTAGTGACAGGGCCTCTCTGTGTCTGTTGTCCCCGAGTCAGAACGCAGCAGAAAAGCTTCTAAGAAGCCAAAAGTTAATACTTTGAAGAGATTCGATTTTACTTCCTTGTTTTGCCTGTTTACTACCTGCTCCCCTTCTATTTTTCCTGTCTTCCTAGTAGTATTTTCCTGCGGTCCCAAGTCCCCAGATGAAAATCCTTGGGGAAAAAACAATAAATGAATTGCTTCGCTCTGCTGTATGTGTGTGCGCGCGCACGTGTGTGTGTCTGTTTCAGGAGTCTCAAGCAACTTGACTGAAAACAGATACCTGGTAAGAGAAACACAAGAACTTTCCAGAGAAGCCCTGAAGGGGATTGGTAAAGTGCCAGCCAGGGAGGCCCAGTTTCCCTCTCATCCCGACACGGACCTGTTCCTTTCTTTCCTCTATCGGCCTCAAACCTTTCCCCTGGGGTTTCCAAGGCTGAGCCCTTCTACCTCCATCCCACCTGTGACAGGCACAGGAATTTACCAACAGAACTAGGGCTGGGGCACCGAGGCCCAGACTAACGCAGACCGAACCCTCCAGCATGGCACACAAGGCCCTTCATTAACAGGGTTCCAACCCACTCCTCAGCCTCTTCTCTTGATGGTGTGGACCCCTCTCCACTCTGTCTCACAGCCTCCCCTCCTTTCCCATTCCCTATGCGCTGGCTAGACCTGTCTACTTGCCAACCCTCTTTCCCTGCCATCCGTTCTCTGCCTAACCAGCTGGAGGTGTTCATTCAATGTTCATTCAAGTCCAGCTGGATGCCCAGTTCCTCAGGAAAGCTTTACCAGAACTTCTTTCCTCTGCTGGCGAGGTTCTGGGTGTTCCCACAACCCTGAGTACACACCTTTATCCTGCCCTCAATGGCAGCCGTTGTTAACTGCTCCTTCCATGCCTCTCTGTGCCTACTGGTCTTAGGGTTCTGTGACACATGGGATAGCTTGTTGAAACTCTACAAGTTTATTTTCCTGATCAAACAATCCACTGATAGTACATCAAAGAGAGTTAGAATGGATCCAATGAGACAGTTTCAAGTCTACAAACCAGAGTTTTCCAAGAACTTTACCAAATTTCACATGAACTTCATTGTTAAATTAAGAAGTGGTTTTAAAAACTGCTAAGTCATGCTGTTATCCACTTACATTAACATTTGCAGCTCGAAATCATTCTCATCAATAAATCCTGTGAATCTTGGAAAGTTTCATAGGATATCAGCTCATTGGCTGATGTTGGGAGGGCCGTGGCTGGGATCGCCAGGTAAAGATTCTGCGTAATTGGTGAGCGCCCCTGGTCAAGTGGGGGGGGGGGCAGAGAAGACACTCCAGGAAGGCAGAGAACACTTTTACACTGATATTTATTTTTACTTTCTGTTCGCTTGTCTGTATTTTCTATACTATACAGGTATCACTTTTGTATTAAGAAAAAGAAATACATTTTTTTCAAGTACAAGCAATTAGTCGGATTGAAACTATAAAAGCTCAATGAGGAGGAAGGGAAAGAAGAAGGAAGACTCTTGATTAAAGACATTTCTGCACCCCCCCTCCCCCCCACCTCTTGCTTGAGCCCTTTGCAAGAGGTGAGATTGCTGTTCCCAGTGGTCACACCAAAATCAGTAGGCCGGAACTCCTGGGGTTGGAGGGGGAGGGGAGAAGACACACTGGGAAGGACAAGAGCCCTTGCTCCGCCCAGCTGTCATATGCTCCTGTGCCCATTGCTCAGACAGGCTGCAGGTGGCCTCGTGGGGGGCACTGGAAAAGCATGCCATTGGGGTTTTAGAGCAGCTCTGGACCTTAGACAAGGGGCTACTCCTTGGTTTCTTCATCTCTTAAGGGGCTCACCCATCTGCCTCCCAGGGATGTCCGTCAGGTGGGTTATAAACCAGTCAGTGGTACATACACAGGAGGGCTTCTTGTAAGTAGTGCTGGTTCTGGAAGAAAGCGGGACTGAGAGGTAGGTATGAGTAGAATTCACACCACCTTTTTCAGGTTCACAGTCATTTCATGAGCTGAAAAATACGTAATATCCACAACCGTACAGGCAGATACTATGATTATTCTCAATATACAAATGGTAAGACCGACTCACCAAAAAGTTAGGCAAATTGCCCAGCCTGCCACCCAGCTAGGAGCTAGACTCTGAGCCCAGACAGTTGATAGCAGAGCTTGTGCAAGTAAAGCACGGCTCACGCTTATGCGCACACCACACGCACACGCCCACATGTCCCCTTCATCACCCAAATGCCCCTCCCCCCCCCCCCCCCCCGGGGTGGAGTCCCATCCTGCATTTTCGATCCTGAATTTTGTTTCTTTAAAACTGAATTGAGCACTGGGTGTTATCTGCAACTAATGAATCATTGAACACTACATCAAAAACTAATGATGTACTGTATGTTGGCTAGTTGAATTCAAATAAATAAATAAATAAATAAATAAATAAATAAATAAAACTGCCCCAATAAACTTCCCCAATAAACTGCTAGCAGTTTGCCTCTGGGGAGTGGGAATATGGGATCAGGGTGCAGGAAGGGGCCTTCACTTTTCATTTTACACTGTTTTGTCTTACTTCAATTCCTCTCCGTGAACATGTATTATATTTATAGAATTAATAAAAGGATACATTACTTCTCATTGGTAGGACTGTGCTTCAAAAAACTTTTTTTTTTTTAAGTTTAATGGATTTTTTAAATCCTTTGCCATTCACAGGTTTTGGTGCCTTATTTATCTAATGCCCTGGCTGATGGAGATCTTTCCAATTCATGTTGGAATCGAGCCTGCATTTCCTGATTTCCTTACCTCGTGCTCTCAGTCTCAGCAGCCAAGCCAACCCAACCCCTTCCTGTGGTTTCCAGCTCAGGCTGCCCAGTGGGAGGGAGAAGGGAGGGGGAGGAGGAGGGGAGGAGAGGAGGAGGGAGGCAGGGGGAGATGGGAGAGGGGAGGATCCCCATGCTGGGCCCCACCCAGGGGAAGCCAGACCTGGGCCCCCCTAGCAGGGACCTCATGCTTGACGGAAACAGGGTCAGCTCACAGTCCAGGCCTCCAAACCCTAAAGATGGAGGCCCAGGGAAGGTGAATAGGCACAGAGAGATCAGGATCTGAGGGCAGGCAGGCTGAAACAAGGGAGCTGAGGTCTGGATCACCCTGTAGGAGGAAGAGGGGGCACAGCTGGAGGTGCATGCGGGGATAGAGTCCCGTAACTCTGGCCTCAGCACCCAGTGGTGTCTCTACTGCTTTCCTTCCAGGTCCAGAGAAGTCTGAGGGGAAGAGTCCACCAGGCGGGCAGATCCAGGAGGGGCCCGGGACCCTGCCCCCACCAGGCCTGAATCTGCCTCCAGCTTGCAGCCTGCTTTAAAGAAGTTTCTGGAGGAACACAACATGCTCTCATGCATTATTCCCTCAGAGTGGGGGCTGTCGGGCAGGAGGAGGAGAGAGAAAGAGGCTCTCCCTCCTGTTATGTGAACCCACTTAGCAATGTCACTTCAATTTCTCAAAAACATTCCCCAGCAGATCCCCTCCTCACCCCGCTCCGGGAGCCCAGCCCTGCTAACAGACCAGCTGGGGGGCAGCTGCGCCCGTCTGTCTGACTTGCTGGGGGAGAACGTATTAACCAGACACCAGCTCTTCTCTCACCAGACACCTCGGTGAGGACATACCTGGGTACAGTGTGTTGAGTGTGCGGAATATTCCCTGTGGTAGGTCAGAGCTGGAGTCCCTCCCATGCTGAGAGCCCACAGTCCCTGCGGGACAACTGTCTTTGCTACTTCCTCTACCAACAGGCAGTTCTGAGCATTTGGCTTTCTTCTCTGGCCACCTTCAGGGCAGTACCAGGGCTGGGCTCAACCACTGGTGCTATAAATGTTTACCTGTCCAGACGATGTTCAGTCATATTGACCGGGAAGCAATGGAGAAGCCTTCTGCTCCCTTATTAGATGCTGTACAAGCAGGCTCTGAAATGTTCTCTGTTCAAAAACCTCAGATGTCTAAATATTTACCAAGAATGTGATCAACATTCCCTCACTCAGCACAGCCAGTGTCCACTGGGTGTTGGGAATTGCAATGGTGCGGACACAGACCCATGGGCGTGGAGGCCCAACTCCAGTAAGAGCATGTGCCCCTCCTCCCACCCCAGCTTTCCAAGACAAATGCCAGCTCCCTGCAACTCTAGACCTTCCATCACGCTGTCTTTGATGTACCTTTGGGATGACCTCTCCAGCTACACATCACACATGCAACCCTAGACTCCGGCTACATGAGAGTTCTCCAAACACACAGGCCCTTTCTCATGATTTGGGTCTATATGGATCTCTCCACCTGCCATGTCCTTTCCAAAAGGGTCCTCCTGGTAGCATCAGGCACATTGCTAAGTCAAGGATGGCAAGTGACTGACTTGTGGGCACAGATGGAAGCTTTGTAATGACCACATCCATGCTGTGATAGGATTTCATGGATTTGTCATTGCTCTATTCAATTATAAATGCCACCTCCTCCATCCACCCTCCAGACTCCCACCCTCCAAAGTGTGATCTCCTCCTGCCTGCATTCCTGTGGCACCCAAGTCACTTTTCATCTTCCTCCTTGTGTAACAATTATTTGAATAACCTATTCCACTTCCCTGCTGGTCTCTAGGTTCCTTCGGGTAGTGACTGTGTCTTATTCACCTCTGCCCTCTCCTTAGAATGGATCATTCCTTGCCTGGAGTCAGTGCTGTCGACGTGGCTGGATTGATGTTCTTTGCTGGGGATGGCCAGCTGAGAGCAGACTTGTCTTGAATACTCTTCTGATGAGTATATTTTGTTTCTGTTTTTTTTAATAATAATTTTTTATTATGTTATGTTAGTCACCATACAGTACATCCTCAATTTTTGATACAGTGTTCCATGATTCATTATTTGCATATAACACCCAGTGCACCTTGCAATATGTGCCCTCCCCAGTACCATCACCGGCCTATCCCAATCCCCCACACGCCTCCCCTCTGAAGCCCTCAGTTTGCTTCCCAGAGCCCACAGTCTCTTGTGGTTCATTCCCCTTCTGTTTACCCCCCCTTCATTCTTCCCTTCCTTTTGAAAGGGGACAGGCTCCTTCACTGGGGGAGGCACTGCTCCAAAACAGGTATTGCGGCTACTGCAGGTACAGGGCAACTTGCTGGAGTGGGAGTGCGGGTGGTAGGGTTGGCAGATAAAATACAAGCACCCAATTAAGTGTATAAGTATAAATGCATCCTAAATATTGCATGGGACATATGTGTGCTAAAAAAACCGTTCATTGTTTATCTGAGTTTCAAATTTAACTGAGTGTCCTGTATTTTTACTTCCTAAATTTAACCCTAGGTGGTGGTGCCAGGGAGAAGGTTCTAGAGACTGTCTCCACAGACTTTCTAGGACCAATTCTGTCCAAAAAACGTGTCTTTCTGGAGGAACAGCCTGGGGAGATAGAAAGCATGAGCCCAGCCAAGCTGACTCCCTTCCAGGGTGGTCCATACTCTCAAGTCTCCTGGTGCTTCCAGACCAGGCTCTCTGATGTTCCACCACCAGGTTCCTTGTGGACCTGGCTTCCTATGAAGGCCAGCTTTAGTGAGACCCAGGTAGGGGGAAGCTGAGCATAGACATGGTAGGAAGCCCTTGAAAGGCATTTTAATGCCTTCTGCTGTAAGCTTCATTAGGTCTGGACCAAGCCTGTCTCATTCATCATTGGGTCCTCAGTGCCTTGCATAGGCCCTGGTATAAAGCAGGTACTCAATAAATATTTACTAAATAAATAAAGAGCTTGGTGCTGCTGGGCCTTCTCCACCCACGGCTGGGCTTACTTCATCCACAGTGATAAAAATGTGCAAGAACAGGAGTTGGCAGTAAGCCTTTCTTTTATAAGGGTCATCACTAATTTCCATTACCCAGCAAAGTGTCCAAGTGCATTAGGCTGATTTGGATTTAAAATCAATTAATGCTTCCTCAGGGAATGTGGCTGCTATAAAAGCAAGATAAAACTACATCTTCTTAAGTTAATTTATTTCCATTTAAGGGTAATTAATACTTTTCATTGATGTGAATTTAGAAAACAAGGAAAAGTGCCACCGCAGGCAGACTGAGTTATCACAGTGACACTGAGGGACACCTGTGCTTTGTGGGGCTAGCTCCTCACTTCCCTCTCCACTCAGAATGTCTGGAAGGTTTTCTTCTCCCCTGTTTTCTTCTCTTCTGCCTCTGCCAAAAACCCTGATGGAGGATGCAGCCAGATCCTGGATTCTGATCGGAAGTAGGTTCGTGGTTAAGAAGATCCCGGAAGCCAAAGGAACCATCAAACAAAGGACAGCAGAAATAGGCAAATGGAATGAGGGCCTGGCTTTGGGTGGCAGTGGGGCCATAGGGGGTGACATCATGGGGAGGGATCAGTGGACCTCAGTGGGCCAGGGACATTTACAAAGGATTTCCAGCTTTCCGAGTTGGTGATTGAGGGATTGGTATAGGTACCAGCCAGGACTTAGTTGCAAACAACAGAAACTCATTCTGGATCTCTAAGAAGAAATGGAATGTATTGGATATACATTTATTAGAGCTCACTGAATCAGTGTAAAGTTTGGAGAACCAAACTCAGAACACAGGCAGAAGCCAAGAAAAGTTGGGACCCAGGTTGTACCACAAGAACAGCTGGGTCCAATCACGGCCAAAGTATCCCTGTCCTTGGACACTTGCTGCACCTGCTCTCCTCTACTGCTGTGAATAATCTCTAGCCTTGTGTCACTCTCAGGGAGCACAATCCTTTTTTGCATGGTCTGAATGGCCATGCCTAAGCCGTGCGCTCATGCCCCAGGCACTAGGGAGCAAGTGTGGGAATGTCTGGTTCCCTTCGAACTCACATTTATCGGAATTTTCTCCAAATAGGAGATCAGATGATAGGAAACTCTTCACCCCCACAAAAAAAGAGAGACGGCAGTGATCACATTGAAGTGGGGGAACACAGGAGGAAGAGCAGGCCTGGATGCTCGGTTTTGAGCATCCTGAGTGTGAGACACCCATCGGTATCCAGGTGGAGCTATGGAGAGAGGTTGATATCAGAGATGCTGCTCTGGGAGCTGTCATCAAAGAGGTGACAGGCCATTGGTAGAACGTCTTGCCTGGGTCCGTGTGGCTTCTGCAGCCATCCTTGCATTCCACATCTTCAATAACTGACTTCTTCTGAGAAGCCCGAGACTGGAGTCAGGGACCCTGCAGGAGATGAAGGTTTGACTGTGCCCTCTTTTCCCAGAAGTCCCAATTCCTGGTTTGGGTTTCCAGTCATGAAAAATGACTAGCAAATAAACGAAGTTAAGCTGGCTGGGGCCAGGACCTAAAGGTAGCTTTCCCTATAGCTGACGGGAAATAAGCTAGAAGAATCACCTTAAGGCTCCATTGCCCTAATTTCTGGGCTCAACTCATGCTTCAGAAGCAGAAAAACCTCAAGTTTAGCACAGAGACTCTGGAATGTTCAGAGCCGTGGAGCCTGTGAACTGCAAGGACATTAAGGGATCATTCAGTCCAAGCTCTTATTTTATACACAAGGACCCGAGGCTCAGAGGATACCACAAACTGCAGCATCCTTCGAGCTGTTTGTGAAAAAGTGACACAACCTTTCACCCACACCTCTGCCCCGTCCTGCCAACCCTGCCACCCACCTGAGAGGAAGGGAGGCCTCGTGGAGGATGCAGCTGGGTGGAACACCTCCTCTTCCCCTGGAGGCAGTGACGTCTGTCACTCCTAGGAGATTATTAAAATGCTGCTATTGTTAAATTTTGGCGAGTAGATTCTGGGTTATTCTCCTGTGAGGGCTGGTCATGAGTCACTATAGCACATCCTCAGGAAGAGGCTGGCTGGACTCCCAAAATGGGAGTGAACTTGGGACCCAGTGAACTTAGGCTGTGGACTGGAGGCTCTTGTGGCCACTCCCATCATGGCTTTGTTGTACATGTTATATGCACGGGGCAGATCATGAGGGTAAACTATACGTGGCATGTAGTATATGTATGAGGGTAGATATATGTATTTGTAATGTGGGGGGGGCACTAAGGCATGAATTACCAAAGTGTGGTCTTTTTTATTATTGGCTTTAATCCTGGCATGGAACAGCAGAGTCATGCTTATCTCTTTAAGGGCAGGTATCAGGCAATAGTTTAAACAGGATTCCAGCTTCGGGTGATGGTGGAGCTTTTGCTTCTTCCTTCAGTCTCTGGGAGATTATTGTCCTCCTTTCCTGGTTTACAAGACTCTTCATTTCCTGAGGTTGTTTTCAATGAGACTTGTAATGGGCATGAGAATTGGGATAATGAAAAAGTATAGGATCAAGGCCAGTTGACCAATAATGATAAATGGGTGTTCAACCAGTGGTCCTCTGATTCCTGTTAGTGTTACTGGGTCTGATAGTAATAATCAGACTAAGCATTGACTTCGGGGAGGAAATACTATACTTTGCTATTTTGATATATGAAATATGGGAATAATTGCTAGAATTAAGATAGAGAAGAGTAGGGCTAATATTCTAGTTTATTAGGGATTGAGTGAAGGATTGCACAGGCAAATAAGAAGTATCATTCAGATTTAACATGTGGTGGGGGCATTTAGGGGGTTGGCTGGGGTGTTACTGTCTGGGTCTCCTACACAGTCAAGTGGGAATAGATTTTGTCCCACATTTTCCTTCTTTCACCAGTCTCGCTCTCCTTGCATATAGAGTTCTTTCCCTTATTATTTCCAGTAGTCTTAAAATTATTCACATCTGTTTGTTCTTAGATTACCCATAAAACTTCATTAGACATTAGACAAAGTTCTAAGGGGTTTTTGTCTTTTCCGAAAAGTTGGCAATGGAGATAACATGAACTTACTTGACTTTCAGTAAACACAGGCAGAATAAGTTTTACATTTAAAGCTGATAATTCTAAGGAGATGACCAAGAACCTTAAGTTAGCTTTAATATTGCATATTTCTCAAGATCCTTTGAGTTGAAAAACATTTGGGTTAGCTTGTACCTTTGAGTTCTAGAATTCCCCGTTCTTACATGTGCTTGCCTTGAAATCAACTAAATAGGGAAGCCTGGGTGGCTCAGTGGGTTAAGCATCTGCCTTCGGCTCAGGTCATGATCCCAGGGTTCTGGGATCGAGTCCCACATCAGTCTCCTTGCTTAGCAGGGAGCCTGCTTCTCCCTCTGCCTGCTGCTCCCCCTGCTTGTGTGCTCGCTCGCTCTCTCTGATAAATAAATAAAATCTTTTAAAAAACCCAACTAAATAGAGCTCTTTTACAAATCAATTTTAGCAATGCCTTCAGAGGTAGAGAAAAGATTTCACATTTACAACATATATACAAATGCACAAACAAGATACAAACAAAATTTAAAGGCCCAATTTCCAAATATCTCCCTTTCACAGAACAAATCTAAGTGCAAGATGATATTACAATTTATGGATCTGTTAAGTGGTCATTTTTCTCTGAAGTCTAAGGAATATTGTGGCCAAGCAGTGTTGCGAAACAAAAGATTGCCTAATTTTGGAGAAGACAGCCCAGAGAGTTGCATGCGGGGATCCAATGGTCATTTCCTACTTTCCAATTAGAACACGGCTGGTTTTATTCAAAGTCACCAAAAGCTGCCACAACAAACGAACCAAACGAAGCCCAGAGGACCTCCGTGAGCATTGGTTCCTTCCCAAAAGTTCCGTCCCAAAAGACACACGCTGACCCAGACAGCTTCCTGGTTTCTAGTTCCTCCCTAAATGTTGGAGCTTCAATGACGGAACCAAATGGCTTCCTAGACAGGCTTCTTCAGTCATGCAAGAAAAGGAGGCCAAGAGAACCAAACCCCGCTACCAAATGGAAGAAATCTAAGAAAGCCAAGCCGAATGGGAGGAAGAAATCAGCTCACGCGCCTTGGCACACGAAGGACTCCCCCAGAGACGTCTGTCCAAACTGAAACCAAAATTTGTTTCCTTGTACAAAAGTGAAGTTGGCGGTGCCCAGTCAGAATGGGGCCCCGGAGACTGTCCCTAGGACAAGGAGCCTAGGCAGCTGCCTGGCCTCATCCCTGGATTCCTGTTACCCTCTGGGGGCCGACGAACCACAGGCAAAGAGCTCCCGGCTGGCTCACCAAATTTGTCCCAGAACCTAAGTTTGCCTGCAGCAAAGATCATCGCCCAGCCGTCCAGGGCGCAGCAAGGAAAGAGTTTATTTGAGAGGCAGCCAGACAAGAGGGCCAGGAGGGCAAGCCTCACATCGCCACTCCAAAGAGGGAGAGTCAGGGAAATGGAAAGGCCAACAAAGACGGGTCCAGATAAAAAGTTGCAGCTGCACTCAGTCTGCGGCTGTGATGAGTCCCATTCATCCTTCGCTTGCTGGGCTTCCCATGCACTGAGTGCCGTGCCTTCTCCAAAACCTTGACCTGAGCACGGTTCATGCAGCCCACTGACAACAGCCAGGCCTCACAGACGACAAAGGTGGGGCCTGGAGTTGGTGGCATGGAATAGTGTCAGCCTTTCGACACTTCTGATGTGGGCTTAGAAACTGGTAGCTTCGGGGAGGACACCCTCATGAAGCGGCGGCAGAGTACAAAGGAGACTGATGGGGGAGGTGGACCCCCACAAACTTCCTGGCACGCAAACAGCACCCTCTCGCTTCCCCTGGCCCTCCAGGCCAGGTTTTCCTGCTCAGGGACTGCAGGAGACACACAGAAGTAGTCCCCTCTCCTAGGGGAGCATTGGGCTGGGGGCAGGACGCTACGACGTCCTCGTCTCGCTCATCAGCATAGGGGGTGGACTTGGTAAGCCTTGTCTCTTTGGACATCTGGTTCCGGGTCTATACAGATAAGGATTTGACTTTTGCATTCATTAATTCGGTTCACCAGCTCTTCCTCAGGTGCCTCTTCTGCACCAGGCCTGTGTTTAGTGAAAAGGACACAGCGATGCTCGAGACGATTCTTGCCTTTCTGTTGCTTAAGGTCCAGTGAATAATACGCTGAACAAGGAATAACAGGTATGCTAATAGTTATGACAAAGGAACAGAGGGGGCACTGGGAGTATTTGACAGGTGATCTAATCCAGCTTGTTGGGGAGGCAGGGTGGGTTAGGGAAGGCTTCCTGGAGGTAGTGACACTTAAGCCAAAGGAGGGACCTAAAGGAGAAGTGGAGAGAGGAAAGGTACTAATGGCTAAGAATGGGGAGGTACTTTCCGCAGAGCCTGTGTTTCTTTCTTTTAAAAAAAAAGTTTTTTTTTTTATTTGACAGAGAGAGAGAGAGAGAGAGCAAGAGCAGGGGTAGGGGCAGAGGGAGAGGGAGAAGCAGACTCCCCGCTGAGCAGGGAGTCCGGTGACGAGCTCCATCCCAGGACCCTGGGGTCATGACCTGAGCCGAATGCAGATGCTTAACCGACTGAGCCACCCAGGCGCCCAGAGCCTGTGTTTCTTGAGGGCAAGAATTCTGTCTTGATCTTCTTCATATGCCCTGGCTGGAACCTGATGGGCTTTGGATACGTATTTGCTGGTTAGAAGGCCATCTGTCATTGCATACCCCTTGTGAAGTGGTTCTCGTGACCCAGACTTTACAGATGGGAACCCAGTCCAAGCCCCACAGCCTGCTCTTGGTGGAGCCACATCTGCTGACTTCCAAATCAATGCGATGTCCAGATGTCAGGGTCAGATGAGGTTCCAGAGGCAACAGGAGTTTGAGAAGAGCTGCTGACCACATGAAAAAGGGTAGTAATTTCTGTAGCTTTCGTCTTTTTTTTTTTCCCCCTCTCTCCAACTGTTGGGTCTTGGGCTCTTAGAACAGCTGCCCGGCTGCCTCATTTTCTGCTTGGATATAATTTCAGAGAATGGACTTTACACTTTAGTGCTTGCCTTTTCCATCTGTGCCTGAATTGGCAATGCGAAGGAGCAGTCCTCTCTCCCGTCTGGAAGCCAGAGAGGGGCCCTCCCCAGTGGCCCTGGGGAGCCCAGCTGCTCTGCTGGGGTCAGACAGGGCTGGAGGGCTCTCCATCGCCCCCCATCAGACCCTCCCAGAGCCACCAGGGAATCACACAGATGGCTTGCCTGGGAGGACAGGTACACACATTTCCATAGTCACTGGTTATTTAGCATCGGTTAAAAAGGTTGATGGGTCCCAAAGCCAGCACATTATACGGATCCCTAAACAAGAGGAAGCATGGCCATCTCTGCCATGGGGCCTTGGGGACGTTCCTACTGGGACCTGAATGCTCAATATTTCAGACGAAGTGCCCCTGATCTTTTGGTCTTCTTCTGAATCAATCTCTTATCCCTAAAGTCCATCACTACCCCCTCCCCCCATCTCCTGGATCACATGAACAGAGCATTCATTATTGAGACAGGACCCGGGGAGAGTCTGTTGTGACACCCAGATTCGAGACTGGCTACGGTCACCCTCATGCCATCCCATTTCCCGTTCTGCACCCCACTTAGTCAGTTACAGTGACCCCACCTCCTCCTCACGTGGCTACATCCCCGAACAGCCCTCCGTGCCATTGTCTCAATTACAGCATGCTTCCAGGCTCGCACCTGATGTAAAGAGGAAAAATCCTGAAGTAAGGCCAGAACAATCACAGGTGGTAAGGGATTAGATCATCCTGTCTGAAAACCTAGGTTAGTAGAACCCACCTCCACTGTGTGTGAAACCAGACAGTAATGGAGTTCAGCTTGTTTAATAAAAGGCACGCAAGATGGTCAGGGGAGATGAATGCCCCTTGACACTGGATTCACTGAAACGTTTAGTGTTTGATTTGTTGTCTTTCAATGTGTTCAGAAGACAGAGTGCACAGTCTGGGCTCACCCATCAGAACCATGGAACCCACCTGGCTTCTTCTCCTACCTGATGGCAGCAACTGGAGGTTGGAGCACGGCTCATAGCTGGACTTCTTCAAGCCAACTAAGAATTGGTGTTACGGTTGACCCTTGAACGACACAGGTGTGAACTGTGTCCACTTATATATGGATATTTTTCAATAAATGAAGTACGGTCCTATAAATGTATTTCCTTGTATGGTTTTTAGTAACATTTTCTTTTCTCCAGCTTACTTCATTGTAAGAATGCAGTATACAATACAAAGAACATACAAAAAATATATATTAATCAATTGTTTATGTTATTGGTAAGGCTTCCAGTCAACTAGACTATTGGTAGTTAAGTTTTTGGGGAGTCAAAGTTATACACACACACACACACATATATATATACTGTTGGGGTGAGCGTCGGCATCCCTAACCCCCATGTTGTTCAAGAGTCAACTATAGTTTGAAGTCTTAACTGTAATGAAGTGATAGCAAAGCTATTCTGTGTAGGAAGAGAAGTGAGATCATATTCAGGCACTTTCCCTAGGAACTGGTCCGGAAAGGGCCCTGTGCCCATTGGCTAGTCACTGGCAAACAGAATGTGGTCCAGAGCTAGTCACATGGGAGATGGACGGACACATAGATCAAGCTCAGACCCTGCTAACAACATTTCATCTACAACCTCTCCACTAACTCTGCTTAGACCACAGGTCAGCCATGGGGGAAGGGAAGGGGAGGGTAAAAAGGGTGAGGGGGGTGGAAGGGGCCAACACACAGATGACCAGGCAGGATTACTATCAACCTTAGAATGGTGAGGGTTCACTCAAACATTCACAGATTTCCTTAACATGTTGTAGATATAACTCCTTCTTGACCTAAGTGCCAATGCTCAGAGTAACAAACACAAAATTTCTTCCTCCCTAGTGGAAACAGCAGTTCTTATGATTTGCCCTAGGTGTCTGCTTTCACAGACTTTCCTTATTGTCTACTCTGGGATTTGGCCAAAACATCTGTGTTTGTGCCTTTCATATTTGGTCTCTATATACTTTTGACAGTTCTTTTTGCCACAATCCTAGGTTTTTAGTCTACCCTGCCTTCTTAGATCTTCTCCAGCCCACCACAACTTTCTTAAATGTTTGGTAGAATTCACCAGTAACGTTATATGGCCCTGGTGCCTTTTCTTTTTGAAAGTTATTAGTTTTTTATTGAGTTTCCTTAATAGCTGGCCTATTCAGATTATCTATTTCTCCTGTGTGAGTTTTGGTGTTGGTGACTTTCAAGGAATTTGTTCATTTATTCTAAGTTATTAAATCTGTGAGCATAGAGCTACTCACAGTACTCCTTTATTAAACTTTAGGGTCCATGGGATCAGTAGATGAGCCCTCATTTATTTCTAATATTGGGGGTGTTATTTTCTGGCTTGTCTGCCTAGAGATTTATCAAGTTTACTGATCTTTTTCAAAACACCAGCTTTTGATTTCATTGATTTTCTATATTGATTTCCTGTTTTCAATTTTGTTTCAATTTCAATTTTGTTTTCAATTTTGTTCAATTTTGATTTCCTGTTTTCAATATATGTTTTAATTCTTATTTCTATTCTGCTTGATTGAAGATTAAATAGCTCTTCTTTGTCTAGCATCCTGCTGTAGAAGCTTAGATTATTGATTTTAAAAATCTTTTTTTCTAATATATGCATTCAATGCTATAAATGTCTCTGTAAACACTGCTTCCTTGGCATCACACATATTGATAAGTTGTATTCTTATTCTCATTTGGTTACAAATATTTCTCTTGAGACTTCTTTGACCCATGTGTTATTCAGAAGTGTATTTTTTAAGCTCCATGTATTTGGAGATTTTTCCAACTATCTTTCTGTTATTGATTTTTAATTTAATCCCACTGTGATTTGAGAACACACTCTATCTGATTTCTATTCCCTTATATTTGCTAAGGTGTGTTTCATGGCCCAGGATGGGCTCTATCTTCACAAATGGTCCACGTAAGCTTGAGAAGAATGTAAATTTGGCTGTTTTTGGATGGAGTATTTTAGAAATGTCAATAAGATCAAGTTAGTTGATAATGCCATTCAGGTCAACTATATCCTTACTGATTTTCTGTCTGCTTGACTTATCAATTCCTGAGAAAGGTGTGTTGAAGTCTCCAACTGTAATAGTGGATTTCGTCTATTTCTCTTTGAATTATATCAGCTTTTGACACATAATTTGACGTTCTGTTGTTAGACGCCTACACATTTAGGATTGTTATGTCTTGGAGAATTGATCCCTTTACTGTTACGTAATGAACCTTTTTATCCTTGATAGTTTTCTTTGTTCTGAAGTGTGCTTTGTCTGAAATTAATAGAGTCATTCCAGCTTGCTTTCGTTCACCATTAGCATGGTGTATCTTTTTCCATCTGTTTGTGTTTAACATATCTGAGTCTTTATATTTAAAGTGGATTTCTTGTAAGTAACATAGTTGAGTCTTTTTTTATTCAGTCAAACAACCTTTTAACTGATATATTTAGACCATTCGCATTTAAAGCAATTATTGATATAGTTGGATGACTATATCTAGCATAATTGTAACTCTTTTCTGTTATTACATTTGTTCTTTGCTTCATTTTTCCCTCCCTCTTTCTGGCTTCTCTGGTTGTAAATAAACATTTCATATGATTTCATTTTATCTCTTCCCTTAACATATCAAATAGACTTCTTTATTACATTCTTGTAATGATTGCCCTAGCGTTTGAAACATACGTTTTTAAATTAATCTGAGTCTTTCTTTAAATAACATTATGCCACTTTACTTGTGTGATGGGTCTCTTCCACCAGGGAATTCCTAATTTTTCTCTCCCCTCCCTTATAATGCTGCTGTCATTTGTATTACTTCTCCAGAGCTATACCCACCCAATACATCATTATTATTACTACTTAAACAGATGGTTACCTTTTATATCACTTAAGAACAAGAAAAATTAAAAATTTCATTTTACCCTCATGTGTTTTTTTTTCTCTAATACTCTTCCTTTCTTTATGTAATAAAAACTATTTAAAAAAATGTTGGCTCCCCTTGGTGGCATCCCCCCCCCCCCAGTTTCTGTCTGCTCTTAGGTGAATTCAACTGTTTTTCTTTTTTAATATATTTTTTTTTCAGAGTGTATAGTTGTTGCTTCAGGAGGGTTGGTCCAATATAAACTACTCCATTACCATAAGTAAAGCTCCTTGTTTAAGGCTACAAGATTCATTTTCATAAGAAGTGTGGGCTGGTGATTCTTCTGCCTGGATCATTTTTGTCAGTTCAGGTTATGCTGACTTCATGAGAAGAGTTTAACCATCATTTTCAAATATGGATTTGGAATTTTTTTTCTTACCTTAACAAAATTTCCTTACACGTGTCCTCATTTAATCATTCATTCCATCAGTATTTATTTAGATTCTACTATATGCTACCTGGGCTAGGTGCTGGGGGTTCAAAGGTGAGTAAACTCAACTCCCTGCTCCTCAGGAGGTCTTGCTGACAGTGACACCATCATATCCCACAGTCTTGTGACACATGATGTCATGTCCGAGCCCCACAGAAAGCCTGTGAAATCTGCAGAACCGGTATTTCCCTCCCCACATACCAGACTTGCCGGCCTCCCCAGTGTTGTTTGGAGAACCTTTAATCATCATTAAATCAGTGTCTCCCTCCTGCCGCTGGTCTGTAGCACACTACATAGATTTAGCCGTATGAGAAATAGCTGGACTACAGATTATCAGTCAGAGCTCATATTTGATTGATTAATCTGTTTATGGTTTTATGGTGACCTAACATATTGAGAAAATATTTCCACATAGATGGTCTCAAAGACCTATCACTGAACTTTGTTTTCAGCTGCTTTCAAGGATGAGTTCCACAATAGATCGTGGGGCTGGTGGCCAAACATTTTGCTGCCCCTCCCTATAATGCTCCTCCTGCAGGAGGATGGTACTTCCCTTCCCCAGTAACGGCAGGCATGATCACATGACTTATTTTGGCCAATGAAAAGCTCTAACACCCAAGAAGTGATTTGCCACGTCTCTGATCCTTCTATAAGACCAGCAATGTCCCACACAGGGGCTTTATTACCAGCCTAGGTCCTGCAGTAAAGACAAGGTGAAGCAGGGCCATACCAATCCCTCTATGAACATACAACATAAGAAAAAAGTTTTGGTTGTATTAAGTCTCCGAGGTTCGGGAATAATTTGTTACCAAAGCATCACCAGGACTACCCAGATGGATTCAATTATTTATCTCTTTGAGGTGTTCCTCAGGGCCCCTCAAAGCAAATGTTCTGACATACCCTGAAGTGATCCTCCAATTTCAATGGAACCTCATCTTGTTTCTTTTGTTTGATGCACTAACAGACATAAATAGGATTTTATTTCTGAAGAGAATAATTCTGAAATTCAGAGAGATAAATGGAGTTGCCTAGAATCATACAGTTTATGAATCCAAGATTTGGGTCTTGAACCTGGGCCTCCTGACTCCCAGTCCAATCTTCTACATCATAAGTTCCCTCATTGTAAACTCCTCTGTCTTCTGTGTGTGTGTGTGTGTGTGTGTGTGTGTGTGTTTAATGTTGTGGCATGTTTATGAGATTAGTTTGGAAAATGAGTTGTACTTTTGATCCCCTCATTTGTAGTCCCACAGAAAGGGGAAAGCAAATATGTGCAGGACTCTTTCAAAAGAGGCTGAAGCAGCAGGTCGGTTCCCACCCAGAGAGAGACAGGAAAAGTCCACAGAGGCTCCCTCTAGGCTGGCAGACCGGCCAAGTTTAATCAGAGAATATCATTAAACCAGTGAGGGTAATGAGGGCCTTTCGATCCAATGTGAGTCAGTGTGGACAAGCAACCAGCCGGTTATCAATGCTGGGCAGCTGGATAAGCGGCCTCGTGCATTCCTGCCAGAGCAGTGGTTTGGAGGGCCGTGGAATCCTGTCAGGAAACAAAAGGGAACAGAAGAGATAAAGGGGGCCATTGTGTGAGCCAGTTACTAACAGTATTTTTTTTTAATTATTAGTACTTAGAATGTTCTCTCAATATACTCTTTCCAATTGAAATATATAGTAGTCGCAGAGGAGAAATCTGGCTGACAACACCACAACTGTAGGTTGTTGGATGTCACTATCCCCTGTGATGGGACAGACAGAAATCTCGTGCTGCTCCTCTCATGAGAGGCCAGCGAAGTAAACAGTATCAACCATGCACTGTTCCTGTTGAACATGTTCAACACAAAAGAGATCCCGTGGAAACCACCAGGCACATTCAAATTCTGCAGAACAACTTGCCTAGACACCCAAGAATGTCAGGGTCATGAAAGATGGAAAACCACGTCAAGGGCACTATTCCAAATAAAGAGAGACCGAAGAGCCTGGCAACTCAATGCAGTGTATGATCCTTGGTTGGATTCTAGATATTTTAAAAATCCAGCTCTAATGGCCATTAGGAAAGCTTGAATATGGATCATACATCTGACAGTAGTTTTGAATCAATGTTACATTTCCTCAAAGTGATCGTGGTCATGTAGGAGCACATCCTCTTTGTAGACACAACACATGAAGGGGGAAGAATCATGATGTCTGCAACATATATACACATTTAAAATATGTAAATGAGTATGTGTGTGTGCAAAGAGAGAGACAAAGCAAATATGGTAAAACATTAAAATTGGCGAATCTAGTTGAAGGATATATAGATGTTCATTGTACTAGTCTTAATTTTTTGAAGTATTACAGGAAAGTACCCTAAGTGTACAGCATTGCGTTGTTCTTGAAATTTCTCTATAAGATTGAAAATTTTAAAATGAAATATTTTGTGGAAAAAGTAGCAATCAGAGTAGATTATATACACTAAAAACAGAAGTAGTTATATATACGATTACAAAGTAGGTTATACACACTTACATACACTGTGAGTAGTTGCACACGCCTGGGTGAGAAGACCGAAAACTAATGTTACCACTACCAGGTGTCTCCTCCCGTTGGGACAGATATCAGAGCTGGAGGTAAATTTCTTAGGAATAAATTTTGAGCAGTATAGCAATTGCCACAAGCCTCAAATTCTCTAGTAAGTGACACAGGGCAACATCACATCTCTACTTGTGTCTTTAGAGAACTTCCTACCATGAACATGGAATTCTGCTTGGGGATGGGTAAGGATTAAACCTAGAATTAGTCACAGACTCGGAGATTTTCCAAACCAAGCATGAGCATGTCCCTCTTCCACCCCGCTGCCCTCCTCTGGGAAGGGGTTTGTAGAAGTCAAAGAGCCTCCTGGGGGAAAGAGCCCCAAAGCAACCTTGACCCTTTCCTTTGAAGATCCACATGAGTAGAAGGTCAATCTGAGGTCAGGAAAGAACTCCAAGTAGATCTACCCCTTCCATTGGCCATTGGCTCATAAGACAGAGGAGGAGCAGAACCCTGGGGGGTAGTTCTTCCCTCCCTCTTCAGGCCATACCAGGGCCCTTCGGGCTCAATGCCCGGGAATTCCTAGACCACAGCAGAAGGGAAGTCCTGAGTGGGATGGGACTTCCTGTGAATTTGCCCAGGGTGGGGGTGGAGGGTTGCGGAAGTGATGAGTTTGAACATTTCTAACAGATGTAGTCACATTCATCCTCCAAGCTGGTAAAGCCAGTTTTTTATGGGGCGGGGGTCAAAGGCATTTTTAAAGTAAAAAAAATATTATCAACGTATTCCACATCTGCAAAACATGCACTAAACACACCCAACTCTAGGATATGTATTCACATTCTCCCTTTCCCTTCTCACCGTCTATGGGGTCCTCCACACTCCCCTCCCCGCAGGTGGACAGACAGGAGGAAGTGCTGGCGTTGAGCCAGTGCAAGAGACAGGAAGGTGAGTCTCACAGAATCTTCGACTTCAGTCCAGTCACTTGGCTTTTCCCTAACATATTCCCTTCCCCTGCCTTTACTTCCCAGTGGAGTAATACTGGGACTCACCACTGCACAGGAAACTGTGATTCTAAAAAGCATTTCTTTTCTGGCTTCAAGTAAGACTGAACTCTCACAAAGTGATCAAAGAGTAAGGATTATTCATTTCACTGAAGTGATTGGGTTTTGCACTAGGTCTCTGAGCCAGGAGACATGTTTTAAGTGAAATCACACATACTCAAAGTATGTTTGTATAGTCCAGTTTCATCTGGAAAAGTCAATGATGGCTACATGAGGTGTTTGTTCTTTTTTTTTTTTTTTTTTAATTCCAAAGTAGTGAAGTATTTGGAGCTCAGTAGCCTAGAGAGGTGAATTATGCCCTCCACTTTGTCTTTTTAATTGTTTACTTGATTTATCATTATTGTGGTAAATATAAACTTATTTCAACAAAGAATTGGATCCAAAGGTCCATCCTTACCCAGAGAAAATCACCAAATTTGACTCCAGGCAAAAGTCTCTATTGCCAGGAACTCTCTGCTGCTACTGACTGGAGAGGGTTGGGTGTTCATCATGGGAAGAATATCAACCAGCAGTAAAATGTTATCAAATACTTTATCCACTTGTGTGGTAGCCAAATAGCACAAGAGGCACTAGTTTCTCCTGCCCTGCTGCTAACATCATGGTTTCATTTTAAGACCAGTCACAGTATCTAGAAATATATTTCAACACCCTGCCTGATGTTTTGCTGTAGCTTGGCTTGGCACTGTAACTGCGGGATGAAGTCCAAAGGCAGGGCCCTTTGCTAACAACCCTGCCTCCATTTCAACAGCCTGTCTCACTGGACTGCACCTGTGGAGATGAACAGCACAGCCAAAATCGCTCTGTGGCAGAGAAAAGCACCAAGAGGTGGTTGTGTCGAAATCAGGAAGGTGCTCTGGTGTGAACAAGACTCATTTGCAGATAGGCCAACAACAAACTCTACATCCTTTTTCTAGAGCGACATGAAAAACGGCTCCATTAAAATACTGTATTTCACATTCTCGAAATAATTGAGCTTCCTGACAGGCATTCTTCTCGGAGCTGGACAGGAAGCTTGGCTCAGCTCAGCTTTGTGGACACATGAAGTCCTAAGGCACATGCCAAAGGCAGGATGGACTTGAGCAGGACAGCGGGGGGCAGTCCCAGCCCCTCCACAGCCTGGGGCACGTGGGGGTAGGGGGCAGAGAGGAAAAGAGTGGGAAAAGTTGGACGAGAACTAATTGAAAGCCAAGGTCATTGCTCTGATTCAATCATTCCTTCCTGGAAAGAGAGCATTTTTTTGTGCTTAACCTCGTGGCCTCAGATTTCCAGGATGTTGCTGGCTCTCTAGATCTCTCTGAGGCTTGCTTATTTACCAGGCTTCTAGGCCAGGAACAGAAGGATGTGAGAGGAAATTACTCCAGTGGGACACAAAGAGAAACCAAAGGCAAAGCGAGAGCTTTTAGAAGGCAGCTCACACACATTTCCCATGGGAATTATAATCAATTAAACAGATGCCATATTTTTATTGCCCACTTCAGGATAAAAGTAGGTTTTATGAAGTTTCCAACTTTTTTTCCCTAAAAGAATATTATTTGGATAATGCTCAAAATGACAAAGCAGAGGGAGAAAAACAAATGGAAAACTTCTAGAAAACTCAGTTTAACATTTTGCCAGCCCATTTCTGAATACGCTTAAACGTTGGCACAATCCTTCTTAAAGTTATCAAAAGCAAGAGGGCAAAGGGTCTGCAGGGAGTCTTTCACAGTCCTCTCTTACCCAATTTTGGCTTTATCTGATCAAGTCAGGTTATATTTTAACACATGCTTTGTTTTCACTCAGCACAGGGACACGGGTCTGTGAACAGATGCATCTGAGGAGAACAACGGGCATGTTGTTTTGGGAAGGGAAGCTGGAGATTCCCCCACAGTGTACTTAATAGAACTGGAGATGAGTGGGGTCTCAGATCAAGAAGGAGTTGTCTGGTGAGAGGTCTTTCTGAAGAGAAGACCCCATCAATCTCTGAAGATCTCCCCTGTGGGCCAAGGGCAGATTTACACTGTGTGGCCCCAAAGGACCAAGGTAAGACCAAAAGGGAAACAGGATTTAGTTCTTGCTATCAGGTGCCTCAGGGAGTAGTGAAACCCCTGACCTTGGCATATCACTAACAAACACTAGATGGCTACTGCTGGAAAGCTGTAGAAGGAGCTCTTGTGTTGGTGCCAGAACCAGATCAGTGAATCTACAGTAAGTATTGACTTACTGTAGGCAGGGCAATGAAAAGATATTTCCCCATGGAAGGAAGCTTTCTGGTATCAGCATTCTGAGTTCCCAGCAAGGGCTCGTTCTGGAAAGGTCAGTGCACATAAGCAAGGTAACTTCCTGAGGATGGGACTTGACTTATTTGTTCTTATGCGCTTCTCTGGAGAGTGGCACCATGTTTAATCAATGAATGGATGGAATGACTGAATATTGATCTGCTCTGTAAGGAAGAGGGTGAGGTATGTAATGCAAGCAGAGGAAGCAAGCAGAATAGTGGGAAAAGCCTAGGTAAGCATGATGGGACAAGATTAAGAAGGATCTTAAGTGCCCGACAGAAGAATTTGCACTTGGTATGGCAAACTAGCACACAGCCTAGCCAAAGCATGGGAAATGGTTAACTCATACTCCCAAATCTCCCCATCTCACACATCACTTGTATTCCTGCTCACACCCTCCCCCATCTCACACAGCAAACTTCCCAAGGCCACACGCCAAATGTCTTCTAGCTCCAGATAATTGTGAAGCATATCTATGGAGTCTTCAAGGGCTAATCCTTGCTAGAACCAACCAATCAACAGCACTGACCAGCCCATACAATCTCTCCAAGACCGTGGCAGAGATGGCAAACATCAGCAAAGATGGACGTTCCCCTTCTAGAGCATAACGTTGCTGCCACAAAGCGGTATCTCTGTGAGGGACCATGTTTCCCAGGTTCTCTTCCATCTAGGAGGGGACTAGGGGATTAATTTTCACCAGTAAGATAATAAAACCAGTATGTCTCATTTCTGTGTTGTTAGGTAAGAAGTAGGTGTGTCTTCTCCATGGTCTCTTTAATCATCAACCAGCTACATGGAGAGGCCCTAGCAGAGGAAGAACTCAACACCGAAAGAGCCCGGGAGGCTGTCACAGATGCCTGCATTGGACTCTGCCATGAATGGGAAATAAACGTTGATTGGGTGAGGCCACTAAAAATTTGAGGTTGTTTATTGAGTGAGATTATCCCAACTCATAGAGACTCAGTTGGACTCATTTAGAGCCCCCAAAATGGACTTAGGATCAAGGAGCACCTAGAAGTGCCTGGCACAAAGATGGAGCTTAGTAAAAACTTGGTGGCTGTATAAATTCAAATTCTCTGGGTCCTCGAACTTTGATAGAGTCTCTAAGTGAGAGTCATCCATTCCCCTCTGACAGCTATGGCCTCAAATGAGATCCTAACTTTAGAGAAGAGCCTGTGAGGGAGAGCAAGTGTAAATGGGCACAGATACAAGAATCTGAGGCACGAAAGTTTCCAATGACAATTTTGCAATGGTTTTTGGTCCTTCCTGGAACACCCTCTCTTTGCCAACAATTCTAGCTGCCTCACTGACCTCATGGCTGCCAGCTGCAAAGCCCATTTCATTCCACATTTAGTGATACCCTCTTCATGCCAAGGACTGAAGGTACATCAATAACTAAGACATGGCTCCCCAAGGAACATGCAGATGAGAGGGGTGCATAAGCTTAAAGCTCTAGAGAGGCTGAATACTTCTCAGTCGTGCTGAGGAACTGGAAATAGTATTTCTTCTACCCTAGGAAAAACAAGAAGCTAGCCAAACTCCAAAATTATAACTTTTCCTAAACCCATCAAAGAGCTGAGGTTTCGAAGCAACAAAGTGGCCTGAAATCTAAGAAAACACAGGATCTTCAGAGAAGAGACAATATGGGCACTGGTTCTTCTGTGACAGAGTGTGGGAGGAAGACATACCAGGTGTAAGAAGAATTCAGCTACAATTTTAGTAAATCACTGGAGCTTGAGTATGGGCTAGCATAGGAATTGCAGACACAATCGAAACCACAGGCACAAGAGGAGTTCTCACATATTCATAGACTCTTCTCCAAGAATGTCCACCAGGTGCTCTCAAGAAAGGTAGGGAGGAGAGGAAGGTGGGACAACAGGAGAAAGTTTCCTCACTGGTACAGTCATGAAGGCAGGAGCAGCTGATGCTACATAAAGCACTGTCCAGAACTTTCTTCCCTGTGGCCTTAAGGCACTAGGGGAAGGGCAAATCCTGTCACCCCAGGGAACCCATTGTAACCGGGGAAAGAGTACAAGATGAAAACCTATACTTCTGAGGAGGGGCAGGAAATCATCTAGGGTTCAGATGATTAGAGGTCTTCTGCCCCCATGGGAGGAGAACAGGAAACTCTCTTAAGCAAGGGAACAGGCTGAAATACATGGCAGAGTTTGGCGCCACAGGGAGGAGGGGCAAGATTACTGAGAAAGCTCAAATGTCAAACCAAGGGACACTTAGAACCTGCCCAAGACTGAGGCTGGATCAGGACAACAAAAAAGACCCTGCCCTTACTACCAGTCAGCTGTCCAGGCTGAGAGACACTGAATCACCAGGAACAGCAGTGTAGTGCTGAGGGGGAGTAAGAACATGAACAAAGACACTCTCTGAGGTGCACAGGGAAGGCCCAAAGCTGAGGATGCAGCAGGAACATTGCGGAAAAACCCTTACCCTAAGCACAAAGTAAAGCTAGAGGAAATTGAAGCCACTAGTGCACTAAAGGTAACCATGGCAACAACAGGACCCCCCCCCCAAACCAGTTTGGCTAACTGATTAACTCTAAACCCCACACATAAAGCCTAGCAGAAAAAAAGTGTGCCCATTTCCGGGAATATTATCTACCTTCATATTTACTGTCCCGCACAGGATGTCCAGCATTTAATCAAAGATTATGAAACCCCTGAAAAAAAAAAGCAACACAAAAACAACTGTCAAGAAACAAAGCAATCAACAGAACTAGATTCCAAGATGACTCAGATGTTGGACCTAACAGACGAGAGATTTAAAATAGCTACAATGGAGAAGTTAGAGAGTTTAATGGAAAAAGTGTACAGTATGCATAAAAAAATGGGGATTTTCAGCAAAGAGATGGAAACCTAAGGAAGAATCAATTTTGGAAATGCTATAAATAAACAATATTGTAATGGTGATGAAGAATGCCTTTGACAGCTCATTGATAGACTAGAGAAAGCCAAGGAAAGAATCCGTGAACCTAAACATAGGTCAATAGAAATTACCCAGACTGAAACAGAAACAGAAAAAAAGATAAAAAGGGAGGAAAGCATCTAAGATCTATGTGCCAATATCAAATGATCTCTTACATGAGTAATTGGAATCTCAGAAGGAGAAGGGAAAAATAATAGGGCAGGAGAAATATTTGAGAAGATAGCCCAGAAATTCCAAAAATAATGAAATACATCAAACCACATATCCAAAAATCTTCAAGAACCTCAAGCTGAACAAATATGAGACTTCCAACACCAAACTTTATCCAGTCTTAGAATGCGGGTCAGCTGGTAATGAATTCTCCCAGCTTTTGTTTGTCTTAAAAAGTCCTTTTTTTCTCCTTCATTTTCTGAAAGTTTGTTCCCCACGAGTTGTAGAATTCTGAATGTGCCGTTTTGGTTCAGCACTTTAAAGATTGCCCCCCCCCCCCCGCCATTGTCTTCTGGCTTACACAGTTTCCTATGAGCGACCAGCTATGATTCTTATCTTTGTTCCACTGTATTTAATATCTCTTTTTTTCTTGCTTCCTTCAATATTTCCTCTTCATCTTTGGTTTTCAGTAGCAGGGAGCAGGGATGAAGAATACAGTGAATTTTTTCCCATCAGTGTCTGACATTACAAATGCCGTAATTCATTATATGTTCTCACCCAAACAACAGAGAAGGTGACAGACAAAACAAGGATAGCGTCAGTAATGCATTCACAGGCACAGCACACAGCAAGAATCAGGTGCGCGCGCGTGTGTGTGTGTGTGTGTGTGTGTGTGTGTGTGTAGGAAATCCAGATATCTCAATTCCCAATTAGGTACTCAAATCTCCTGTTCTGAAAACACAGATGATCACATCAAAGGATATATGTGTCCCCGTCAGGTAAATGGGACGAGGAGGGTGATAAGACAATCACAGTGCATTGAGAAATATCCTCCACTGAGAAATCAATAAAGAATCCTGCTGGGATCACTGGGCATGTGGGATGGCTATCCAAATTCAAGCAAGCAGCACAAAGATCTTCGGCTAGCTGCAAGTCACACATCTTATTTATGGTCTGATTTGCTCAGAATACAGGAGAATATGTGACACTGAATATTAAACACCAAGAACAATTAAGGGAGATATAAAGCAAGGTTGCTTCTAAGGCTGCACTTTTTAGCCATCCCAAGCAGCTACGAACAGGAATGATTTCTTCCAGCTGGGTTAGAATGATAAAAGGAAGGGTTTTTTGATATGGATTGCATTCTTGTCATAACAGATTGGATCCAGGATGGCTTGGTTTCATAGCACCTCACATTCTCGTTTAAGTCTTTGCATCTCTTGATAGTCTGTTTCCTTTGGAACCAGAGATCATCAGGAATACTGAATTCTCATGGCTGTAGACGATCAAGTCTCAAAGGCAGTGTGCGGGTAACGGAAACCAAAGACTTCTCTGTCTGCTTTAATTTCAGGTCAGTGGACATCACATGTGCCATGGAGAGAGCAGCCAGGAGGAGGGCATCAATACTAACACATTACATTTTAACATATCAACTTCATAGGTCAGTGGTTCTTACAGTTCAATAAAAACACACCAAAAAAAATGGGCAAAGGACATGAGTAGAAGTCCACAGAAAAATAAAAACAAATGACCAATAAATACATGGAAAGATTTTCAACCTCACTCCTAAATAAGAGAGTACAAGTTTAAACAACCCAACACCATGTTTCACTTTCTGATTGGTAAGGATGAGAAAGTCTGATATTACCCAGTGTTGACAAAGGTAGGGGGGAAATAGACCATAGAGTCAGAAACTCTTAGTGGGAGTTTGAACTGATGCAGTCTTTTGAGACAGCAATTTTATGTATATCATAATTATTAAAAGAAATTGCCATTTGACTTATAAATTTCACTTTTACATAGTTATCCAATGAATATACATTGATAGAGTCCAAAGATTCATGAAAATAGCTATAAATATCCATGAATGCACATACTGTGGGTATTCACTGCACAAACAAATCTGTTGAATGTTTCCAGATGGCCAGAATGGCAATGAAAGGAAGCCCCAGCCCTTGGTCAGAACCACTGTGCCCCAGCCCAGCAGCACCAGCCCTGTGTGAAAAGTGACATGGAGCTTTGGTGAAAAGTACTCACCGAGATGGCGGGAGGAGGCAAAAGAGAGATTCGGCCTCCTACATGCTGAAGATTCTCTTTTCTGAAAGGCGGCTCCATCAGGGCGTAACAGTAAAATCAACAGCAGAGGGTGATATGGCTTCAGGACAAGGCGAAAAATTATTTAGCCAAGTGGCCTCTAACTAATAAGAAATCCCACCTTCCAACCCAGCAGATTTTGTCTGAGAAACCAAATGGAAATGCAGAAGCTTTGCCAACTTCCCGTCCTGCCTTTCTTGGGAAGGGATGGGAGAGGAGCTGAGAGCTTTGACAAGTGCCTTGGGATGCTCTAAAACTTAATTAAGTCAGCACTGAAAAACTCAAGAACCCAAAGGCGGTCTCTCCATAATAGATCAATTCCCACAGCTAGATTCTCAAGTTGTAGCTTTGATTTAACAGAAGTTTAGCCTTAGGGAAAATTAATTTTAAATAATTGCTAAGACATTCTTTCCATTGTTTTAAATAAGATCATGTTAACTTCTTTTCCAGCTAAACAGTAATTTCTCACTCCAAATTAAAAAAACAAAAAACTTTTGGGAGATCTGTGCTTGTAAACTAAATATTAAGCATCTCCTACGTCTCATGATCTCACGTGGAGATCAAATGAGTCAGGAAATGAAACAAATTAGTCTCCTGACGAGAATAACAGGTACCTTTCTGGCCTTCAGACTGTAACTACACATATAAACCAGCGAGGGAAAAACTGGCTAGAAGTGTAGACAAGCAGCTAATTATTAGCTGGACCAGGTTTCTATCATTCGATGATGTATGTTCCCTCATCTTCTGACTTGCATAGACCCAAACTCAACATTGTCCATGAACTCAGAGCCTGACATGAATCTTTACAACCCCGTAATAAGTCCCAGTCGATTTCTTCCACAGAAGAAAATCCAACACTCTTAACGTCCGTGAAGCTGGATGTAGCATCAAGAGTCTAGCAGAAGAGCTGAGAACATGGGTTTTAAAACCAGACAGGCATGGGTTCAAGTCCCACCTCTGCCATGAATTAGCTTCTGTGGCTTTGGGCAAATTATTTCACCTCTTTGAGTCTTGGCCACTTCATTTGTTTAAATGAGTAATACCCATCTTGCAAGTGTCTAATAATAACGGCTTGGATTAAATGAAATCACGCAGCTTCAAGCAATCATCAAAGCTCCTGGAACGTAATAAGGGCTCAGCCGGTGTTAGCTGTCGGTGTAATCAGAGGAAGACTCTGCCCCTGTGACCACATCTAGGGGAGTTGCTTCTGCCTCTATAAAGTAAAGCAGCCAGACCAGATGAAATGCAAGAGCCCCGCAGACCTGACATCTGAGGGGTCAGTGCTGAGCCCCTTTGTGGGATTAGCTCAGCAGATGCTCGTGGATCCCTGGTCCTGATTTTCACTGCAGTGAGTTTCGGCCAGAGCAGTTAGAGTCTGGCTGTGAGAACACCGAAGACTTGCCCTCTCCATCTGAGCTGACCTGGAGATAGAGTGAGTTCCCCATTAGTGATGGCATCCAAGGAGAAGCTGGACAGCCACTTGCTGGGAATGCGATAGAAAAGACTCAAACGTCAACAGCAGTCAAACTACATGAAGTTTGGGGTCACTTCCAACTCAAAGTTCCCGTCATTCCAAAAAATAAGAAGTCACGTGCTCTAAACTCTTCTGGGAGCAGGCTTTGCTGTTAAAAACATGGTCACCTAGAAAAGCCGTGAGTCAGTATGTATCTATTTGTCCCTCCAGGCTAAGGAAACATTTCTACCAACCAAAACCAAATCTGCGTCTGACAGGCAGGAAGATGGTGACCAGGTCAGACGCTTTCCCGAAGGAACCGCTGCCTGTCTCTGGTGCGTGCAGTGCCTCGCTCAGGAATTCAGAATGGAATTCGAGGCTGGGACTGGGACACTGGGAAAGAGGCAGCAGCCGAGCTTGGTAGTGAGAAGCTGAATGAAGCAGTGAGATGCTGGGGAAAAGCTACAGGGGGCCTAGGGGTTGCATCTACCAGAGTGATTCCTTCTCCTCGGAAATGCTAATGAAATTTAGACTTCCTTATTTTATTGCTTAATTTAATTTCTCATGGAAAATTGGGCACCGAGTCCTGGGAGACAAGGAGGAAGACCCATTGACATCATCAGCGGGAACAAGCCAAGGCCTCATTCGTCAGCGTGCCCAGCTCTGGCGACGGCTTTGCCAGCCCATTTTTCTTTATCCACAGCGCCCTCAGGGAACATCTCAGCACCCAGGGGGTTTGGTACCGGCCCGGCCAGGCCGCTTCTACGCAGATGTTTTCAGGCTCTCACTCCTCCTCCAAGCACTTTGCAAAATGCCCGTGATGAATTCTCACGGCAATTGCTGGCCAATATCCCCTCCCTCCTCCTGACGAGGAAAGAGGGCCGGGAGGGCAAGGTGACTTGTTCAGGGCAGCACAAGCGTCTTCCCAGCTGACGTCAGTGGCATTTTGAATACTGGGCAAAAAGAACACAATTAATACTGCCTTTGGAATTGACAGTCCTGGGTTCAAATCCCACTTATTAACTGTGTGATCTTAGACAAATTACTTAATCTCTCCGTGCCTCAGCTTCCCTAATTATTAAGTGGGGATGGAAATAGAGACCAGTTCCCAATACTGCTGGGAGCATTGAAATGAGTTGATGACGTGCAGCTCTTAGAACGGTGCCTGGGCATTGTAGACGTCGGGGAATAATAGCTCTTACTATCACGGGCGCCCCTGTCACTCAGATGCCCTGGGTATTGGCAGGGAAAAGAGTAGCCTCATAAGGGGAAAGGACAAAAAGCTCTGCCCCCAAAGAGGTGCGGCTCAAGACCAGCCTTCTGCTTCACCGTCCCGAGGGCTGCCTGTCATCCAGGTCGGCTGTTCCCCGATCCTCAGCGTGGTTCCCTGCTCCCCAACAGACTTCAGTGGGGCGCTTGAGGTCCAGCATCAGCCCAGACTGGGGCTGTTTCAAGGCAAACAGGAAAGGAAGAGAAGCTGAAAGTGGAAGCATAGCGCTGCCCATCCCCTGGGAGAAGCAGCAGTGAACAGGCTTCCTGGGCCGCTTTCCCTCCCAACAAATGCCTTTGGCCTCTCCTGCCGCTGCTTCTGCCAAGAGCCAGCCTTGGTCTGGGTTGTACATTTTCCTCTGAACCATGACTTAAGCACAGCCTTTCCAGGGGTAAGGATGACCCCTGGGGACAGCCGACAGCCCAGAACACATGGTGCGTCATCCCAGCTGACTCTCCTGAAGATAGGGTCTCTGCCTTCGCTGGGAGATGACGGGGACTTTGACGCCACTTCTGTCCTTGTCTTCTGCAGCCTTCCTTAATGCGATGGGCTGGCTCCCTGGGTGGTCTGGGCTCCCAGTGCTCAGCCCCAGTGCTCACCCCAAGTTAACTGGTGTTCAGCATGGCCTAGATGCTGCACCGATATGGGGTGGAGAGTGGAAGGGAAAGGTGAGACAGGAAGGGGACAGGCTTCCTGTTTTCAGAGGTCAGCCCCTTTGGGCACTAAGTGGGGGTACACAACACTTCTAGCTGCAGAGGGCCCAGAAGGGTCCTGCAGAGAAAGTGGAATTCAGGCTGGGCAGAATTAGGACGTGCTAGGAGAGCATGGAAAGGCCGTGCAGGTTGCATGAGCAAAGGGGAGCAATGTGCGGGGAAGAGGGACATGGTCCAGCTTGGCTGGGACGTTGAGACCTGAAGGAGTTTGTGAGAGATGGTGCTCAGTCAGTGGCCGAGCCCAGACACCAGTCTAAACCACGGGCTCCCCAGTACGCAATAGCGGGAGGCTGGAAGAGTGGGCTGCCCTGGACTGGAAGAGTGCAGGCCGCCTGTTGGATCTCAATAAATTCAAGTACTATCTCCTCGTCCCCATTACTGGGTTGCTGGATCCTGGTCAGGTGACCCTCCTGACGGATCACACTGATGTCAGTGGGAGACAGCGGGCCTGCAGGACCCTGGCCTTGTTGCGTGAGCCCCAGGGGACGTACTCCTTCCCTCATCCCATCACAGCACCTTTCCTCACCCCTCCAGCAGAGGAGGGGAATGAGAATATTAATGCGCTGTCTTGACTGTTATTGGCTGCATTCAACCAGATAGCCCAAGAATTAGATGAGCTCAGGAAAGAACCGGCCGGCCTGTAAGATGAAAGGAAATGAAACAGAGTCAGAAATCCAGGTCCTTGCAGCAGTGGGGAAAAAGTACCTCCTCGTGATGGATGTGTGCATTAACTTGGTGGGGACGTCCTTTCTCCATGTACACATATATCAAGCCACCAGGTTGGATACTTTAAATATATTACAGTTTTATTTATCAATGGTTCCTCAGTAAAGCTATAAAAACTCCCTCCTCTAGGAAACCATCTTTCCCTTTGGCATCTGTCCTTCTCCCTCCCCAGATAAAATCACTCACTGTATTGGTCAGTGTCTGCTAACTGCTGGAACACACAGTCCACCAGCCTCCAAGGTTTAATCCGTCGAAGGTTTCATTCCAGACACTGTCCAACGTCTGAATTTAACAACAAGCGTCAGCAGTGTAGACCCAGTGAATTTGCTCAGCTAAATACAGTGAATCAGCAAAAATCAGTCCATAGGCTATGCCTTCTACCAAAGCCTGACCGTCTTAAGGCGGCCGCCATGAAGCTGAGAAATAGTGGCACGAGGAAGCAAAAAAATAAACAAATAAATAAAGCACCTGAGCCTTGTGACCTGGCAAATAAATTGGGGTACAATTACTGGCACATGGAATTGACTAGAAGCAGACAGAATAGAAGCCTCGTCAGTTTTTGAGAGAATCATATCGCCAAAGAAGCCGGGAGCCCAGTCGTAAAAAACCTTTGCCTGCTCCAATGCACGTGACGGTCCTTAATTTGGAGCTGGATGCAGACTGGATGGGGCTCTGCATATGTTCGCTGGGGAAGGGATGAACGAACGGGGAGGAGGAACAAATGGATGGTCTGGGGCTGAAACTACCCATGTTCTCCTCTACTGCTTCTCCCTGTTGGAAACTTGTGCTCGTTTGCTGGGGTTCCATAACAAATTACTATGGATTGGGTGGCTTAGCAACAGAAATGTATTGTCTCACAGCTCGGGAGACCGAAGTCCAAGATCATGGCGTCAGCAGGGTCCTGGTTTCGTCTGAGGCCTCTCTCCTTGGCTTGTAGGTGGTACCTTCTGCTGGTCCTCACATGGCCTTCCGCTGTGCACCGTGCGTTCCTTGTGTCCCTGGGTCCAGATCTCCTTTTCTTATAAGGACTCCAGTCCAACTGGATTAAGATCCATCCTAATGGCTTCATTTTAACTCTTTTCTTTCTTTCTTATTATTTTTTTGTGGTATAATTGCATTATAATAGTTTCAGGTATACAGCATGATTCAATATTTGCGTATATTGCAAAATGATCACCATAGTAAGTCTAGCTAACGACTATTGCCGTGTATTAACAAAACTGTTTTTCTAGTGGTGAGAACTCTTGAGATTTACTCTCTCAGATACGCAATACAGTATTATTAACTATAGTCACCATGCTGCACACTACAACCCCAGGTTTCGTTGACTTTAAAACTGGAAATTTCTACATTTTGACTCCCTTCACCCATTGTGCCCAGCCCCCACTCCCTGACTCAGGCAACTACCAATGTGGTCTCTGTATCTATGAACTTGGGGGTTTTTTGTTTCTTGTTGGTTTTTTGTTTAGATTCTATATATAACTGAGATCACGTAGTTCCTGTCTTTGTCTGACTTATTTTGCTTAGTGTAATGCCCTCAAGGTGTGTCTCCCTCTCTGATTTTGTCTTGTTTTATTTTTCCTTCCCTTCCCCTATATGCATGTTTTGTTTCTTAAATTCCACATATGAGTGAAATCATATGGTATTTGTCTTTCTCTGACTGACTTATATCACTTAGCATAATACCCTCTAGTTCCATCCATGTGCAAATGGCAAGATTTCATTCTTCCGACGGCTGAGTAATATTCCATTGTGTATATACGCCACACCTGCTTGATCCATTCATCTGTCGTTGGACATCTGGGCTCTTTCCATAGTGTGGCTATTGTGCACATTGCTGCTATGAACATTGGGGTGCAGGTGCCCTTAGGACCACTATGTTTGTAGCCTTTGGGTAAATACCTAGTAGTGCAATTGCTGGGTCATAGGGTAGCTCTAGTCTTAACTTTTCGAGGAACTTCCATACTGTTTTCCAGAGTGCCTCCACCCATTTTTAATCTGATTATTTGTGGGGTTTTTTTGATGTTGAGAATGGTTCTAGGGGAACTGGACCACTTTCTTACACCATACAGAAAAATAAACTCAAAATGGATTAAAGACCTAAATGTGAGACTTGAAACCATAAAACTCCTAGAAGGAAACATAGGCAGTAAGCTCTTTGACATTTTCCATGGGAACAGTTTTCTAGATGTGCCTCCCGAGGCAAGGGAAACAAAAGCAAAAACAAACTATTGGGACTACAGTAAAAGAAAGAGGGAAGAAAACCACCAACAAAACAAAAAGGCAAACTACTTGAATAGGAGAAATTTTGTAAATGATATATCCGATAAGGGGTTCCTACCCAAAATATAATTTAACATTTTTAAAAGGCCTCTGTGATTATGAATTCCTAACCTCCCGGGAAGCTTGCTATCACTCTTTGGTTTGGCTGTGAAGGCTGATTCTATAGGGGAGAACCATCCTTCCTAGGTACTCGGCCTGGAATTGAGACACGGCCCCAGCTCAAGCTGTAGAGGTCAAGGGCAATTTCCTCAAGTAATCCCAGTCAAGTAGGCTTCCTATAAACGGAAATCTTTATTATTTTAGCACAAATATATAAATAAACACACATGACAAATGTTCGCCTTCTTCTCAAAAAAAAAAAAAAAAAAAAAAAAAAACCGCTTCACAGAGCACGCGCCCTGGAGCAAGACCGAAGGAAAGTGCGCGCTCTGGTGCCCCGTCCCTGGCGGAGACAGCGCGCCCGGCCGTCCGCACGCCGGCTTTGGAGCCGGACCGCCTCCTGGGACCCGCGGAAGCTACTTCAGCTCCCTGAGCCTCCGTTTCTTCACTGATGCCTAGACGTGGCGGCGACAGAGGCGTCACCCCTCCCAGGGGTCTGAGCATCAGTAGATCACGCGTGGAAACGCTGAGCGGAGGGCCTAGTGTGTGGGGGACACTCAGATACAACCAGTCTCCCCTTCGGCTGGACTCGACGTTCCCTCCTCCACCTCTTCTAACTTGCCTCCTGTTGGCGGGCTTGTTGGCCGCCCTGCTGTCCCCTGGCTGCTGGGCGCTCCTGCCTGCGTCCCTCTCCCTCCGCTCGGATAACCCAGAGCCTCACGTCGCTGTGTGGCCTCTGCCTGCACACCAAGCACCCCCGTCCTGGAGTGTCCTCTTCCTTCCACGCTCTCCTTTCAGCCCTGAAAACATTCGGGAGTTGTTGTATTTATTGGACAAACATTTAGTATGTGTGTGATGCCATTTCGTATGTCTAGCCTGATTATCATTTCAAACACACCACTTTAACTTCAGTACATAGCGCCTGCTGATTTTATATAAACTGTATATGTAATTAATCAACGAGCTGTGAAGGACTAGTTTTTGATATGCTCTGACTGTGTCAGTCTTTGGAAATCTTGAAGAACCAACCAGCAGGCTGACCTAACATCATGATATGGAAATAGGTCCCTGGCAAATGTAAGCAGAGGTCTGTCTTGGTCGGGGGGCTCTCAGCCCGGGTCCCGTCCTTTGTGGGGACTCGAATAAACCCATTACCCTGGCAGGCCTCAATACAGGGAGGCGTGGGGGAGACTCGAGAGGCCCCGGATGGATGAGATGCCCAGTCCTTGCCCCCTCCTGCTATGCTCATCCTCTCCTAACAAAATGGCCTGCCCTGGGCTTGGGCCACCGTCTAGCTGCCAAGCTCCAGCCTGGCCCTGGGAAAGAGGAGGATTCTAAGCAAGTTTTCCTGTAGTATTTGCTGAAATGGAGGAAGCAGCTTCTTCCTCTTCTAACCTTGTTGTTAGCGGCCCCGTCTAATCTGAGCTCAGGCGTGTGCGAGAGGCCTTCCTGAGCTGTGCCAGAGAAGGGGCCACACTGGGGCGTGTGGGTTTGCCACACCCCTACGGGACTGTATGTATGTGGGCGAGGTTGGTTGGGGTTCCTTCGGCCTCTCTGTCTCTTAGATTATTTGGCAGGATTGTCACAACACTCACAACCAATGTCCCCAGGGATCTTCAGCACGCCCGGAAAACTACACAGGGAAGGAACTCATAAAACGTGTTAAGCCAGACAGAGAAGAGGGCAGAGGCCGTCCTCTGACTCCCATCACAGGGCAAGGGATCGGAACCCAGATCTCCTGATTCCAGTGTCTCCTCCTCTCCGTTCAACCTCTGATTTCTAACAGCTTTGGCTCTGTCCTTCCCTGCCTACAAGCTCTCCTGGCTCCCTGACATCCGAGGTCCAAACCCCCACCTCCGTGTGCATCGCCGAACTGTCCACCTGTTCACTAGCTAATTCACCCACTCACTGAGTAACCATTTCCTAGTCTCCTTGAGAGAGATGGGGCATGTTGAGGCCCGAAGGTCTGGAAGTGATCAGGTCAGGTCCGTGACAATAGGATTGGGAGCTGGGGGTGCTGCCAAGAGGGCTGCGGGCCCCGTCTGGAGGCAGGGAGAACAACTAGGAGGGTGTTGTCAGACCAGGGGGGAGGAGGTGAGGGCCTAAAATCAGGTTGTAGCAGAGTGGTCAGCACGTCAGGGAGGCACCATGGGACGAAATAGCCAAATGCCATGATTGCAGCCTCAATGATAGAACCGGATACTTCTCCCAACCCTTCTTTCCCGTCACCTCCCTCCCATGCTGATTCCCAGGCTTGGCTAGTGCATACCCGTTTGTCTGAGGTCCCACCCCTGCGGTTAGCACCTCCTGCTCTCATCAGCCACTCCCAGGCCCCTTTCTGGGGTCCCCGAGGACCACACCCACTCAAGTTCAAGTGTGTCTGTGGTGGCACGGTTCATTCCTGTGGATTGCTCTGTGCAGGGCACCCGGTGCAGGTGTGGACTCGCCCCTCATTTCTCTCACCGTCAGCCCGACTCTGTCTGGGGCGGGCAGATACGTGTGTGTAAGGAGAGAAGGGTGGTCTGAGGGGGGAACACCAGCCCTGATTCGAGCTGCCCCACTTGAAGATTCACAGTGGCTGCTACTCACCCCTCAGCACCTCACCCCCTCTTTTAAGGGGCTTGGTGGCCTGAATGACACTAACAAGTTAATTAGTTTAGTGTCTTGTAGTAATAATTATTTTTTCTAACTCCTTTACTGAAGCATTTTGAAAACCGTGTGTGTGTGTGTGTGTGTGTGTCTGCGTGCATGCCCAGATCCCACACAGCCCAGTGGCACTGGTCACCACTCACTGGGAGCCAGGAGCCATGCTTGGCGTTTCACCTGCACTCCCTCTGTACCTCTCAGCTGTTGCTAGACCCACCTTGCGGATGTGGCAACCGAGGCTCCGGGCCGTTCAGCATCATGGCCAAGGTCACATGGCCATTGAGTGTAGACCAGGATTTAAGCCCAGGCTTACCTCTTCCGGAGCCTGTACTGTTCACCACGACTCTTATGCTTGGCCTCAGAGCACCAGTCGTTTGCCTGCCCCCCAGTCGCCTCTGGGATTCCCTGTCCCTGTGTTTTGCAAGACCATGAAATGGGGATGTATGTTCATTTGTTACATATTAATCCTTATTCAGTAAACCGTATGTCAGCTGCTGGTTAGTTCTTGGAGGGGGTGGAGGGAGGGCACCCAGTGATAAGATCGCTGCCCTCCAGAACCCCACCCCCACCATCTGGTAGTGGCCACATCACACTACCACTTAGGGAAGGCCATCGGACATGAACTCTTGGGGGAGGGGTGCTGGCAAACAGCCGGATGCGGAAAGCGAACTCCCTGTCTACACCGCCCTTATTGAGAAGGAGCCACGGGGGGGGAATCCCTACAGTGTAAATCCCCCAAGTTCATGTAGTTCAAACATGCACAGTGAATACATGAACGTGGGGTATCTGACCTTCAGGAAATTGACAGCCTTCCAGAAAACAACGAAAAGGGGACAACTGGAAAGCCTCCTACCTTCCTTCAATCTCCCCCTTCCACGTTCTCCCCCTTCCCTCAAGGCAGTCAGGGTCACCCAACATCTGCTGAACCAACTCCGGTTCCCAGGGAGTGACAGCAAGTGAGGGGACTTCTCTGTTACCAGGGTTCTACTGATGTTTTTTAAAGAAGATTTTGCTTATGAATTGATTGGGTTAGAAGAGGTCACTGATGTTCCTTGGGTCCCCCGAAACCTCTTGTGGTGATGTGCCCAAGGCCTGCCCTTGCCAGCCACGGCCAAACCCAAGGCTTCTGAAAATGGGCTGGGCCCTGGCTGAACACCCCGGGTCCTCGCACCAAGGACCTTGCCTTGACAAGGACAACATTGCCTTCCCGTGGGAGGAAGGGGCTCTGTTGGAACAGGGCTACTCACAGTTAAATCCTTTAGAAGGAAAATAAAACATCTCATCATCTCCTCTTCCAGTGTGAGGTTGGCTGTGGGGCAGAGGGTGTGGGGGGTAGGCTTCTGGCCGTGTGGTGGGTCGTGTCCCCGCAGGGGTGATTATGTGGAACTGCCTTTATAAATGGCTCAGGATCATGGCCCTGGGAGAGTAAGGCGTCTGCCCGGACGTCTGGGCTACAGAATCCATCAGAGCTGTGCCATGACGCCTGTGGCTGAGAATGTGCCATCACAGCCCTGGGCACCCTCCACGCTGCCCGCTGGGGCAGACAGCAAGAGGGACGCAGGCTGGGATGGGAATCTGCGGGTCCCAGGGGTGCAGACGAGGGCTGGCTGCCACACGCTGGCTGGCCGACGGCAGGGGTGCTATTGCCCAGGGCTTTCCGAGGTCTTACGTCAGAGTACTTTCCTGAGCCTCCCAACGCTTCTTTGAAGGGGCACCCCAGATTGTGTTGTCACCCACCTGGCCAAGGAGCCCCTTCTCCCAGATAATCCCTGACTCACAGTAATAGCCAGAACTTCCTCAGGCTCCGGCTGGCAAGGTGGGAAAGAGGCCATCTCAGACCTGGCCTGGTGGTCCCCACAGTAGAGGAGGAATGGGGGGCTCAGGGCTCGGAGGGCTCTGGCTTTCAGACCGTGCCTCTGAGCTCAGTGTCCAGGCCAAGTCTCGGCTTCCAAAGGTTAGGACTCTCTGGCTGGAGGGGCATACGGGTGATCTGGCTCATTCCCTCTCACGTGCCATCCCATGCCCTCCGTAATGACACCTGCCATTTAGTCAACACGCAGGAAATGTCAGGCACTATTCCAGCTGGCTTTCCCCTCCCGTAGTGTTTCTTTCCCATAAGCCTTTGCAACCACACGACAACCTAGCAGTTAGGAATCCTATTTGCAGGTGTGGGAAGCTCGGAGGTGAAGGCATTTGCCTCGCTCAATGTCACACCACTGCAGAGCATTGACAAGCGCCAGCCTCCACAGCCTTCTCTTGCCAAACGAATGTTCTTTCTGCCTTTTGTGCTGACCCTCTAGGCCGGCCTTGCAAACAGTGATCTAGAACACTTCCAGTGATGGGGAACTCACTACCTCCTGAGGACACTCATTCTGTCTCTGTGCTCCTTACAGAGAGCTCAGGTCTTCCTAAAGGTCCCACTTGGTCCTCATTCCAACCTTTAAGGCCTCAGAAAATAAATCTGTGCCCTCTGGTCCCATGGCAGCCTCTAAATGTTTGATGAAGGCTCTTGGTCCCCACAGGGCTTCTTTTCTCTAGGCTGACCTGCCTCCCATGCTTCTCCCCTCCCCCAGGGGACGTGACTTCACGACCCACTCCCCTCCTTTCTTGCCGCTGGACGTCACTGTCCTGTGCCCTTCAGAAGGAGTCCTGGAACACACCATATGGCAAAAAACTTGGGATCTCTCAGGCCACTTGCTCTGTTTTAAAGTGTTATATTTATTAGCGTTATTAAACTTGTTTTTTTTTTTTTTAAACTGTAACTGTCACCCATGGAGCTAGTTTAAAATATTCAAAATAGCAAAAGAGAATCTAAAGCAAAGAGTAAAATCTCTCCCCACCCATCTTCCTCCAAACCCAGGGTCACTCCCCAGAGGACACTTCTGGTGGAAGTTCCTACGTTATTTCTTATGGCCGTTTCTACTGTAAACTTTGAAAACACCACTAGACCTTGATTGTTGACAGTCCAGCGTGGAGGGTTAGGAAGGCAGCTGCCGCTGTTTTTTGCCTCTCCACACACTGTGACCTCCCCCTCCGGTTATATTGTTTTTTGAAGTTCTTTTAGCAGTTCCTGTCGTAGTACTGTTAATAGTGTACCTAAAAGCTGTCTCCTTCATGAAGTCCCCACTCTGAATGTTGAAGAAAGCAGTGAACCTCTTCTTTTTACCTCTCTCTCACGATCTCTCAATTTTATTATATATATATATTTACAATTTCAAGGTTGATAACACTTGCACTCTGTAAGTTTCCACATTTTGTCCACAATGTAATCCTAAAGGTTGAAAACCGATAAACAGCATTGTGACTATAGGAACCCTATTCCCTGCAGATCCAAATAATACGACTGGACCCACAGGGCAGAGGAAATGTAATTCACTGCCGTGATGCCTCTGACGTTCGAAGGAGGCTTTTCTATGGAGCAGAGTCTAGTGGAGACTCAGCGCTCCCTTTCAGCTCTCCTACTTCTTCTGGGTCAACTCCAGCTGTACTTTATTTTTTCCTTTTTTTTTTTTTTTTGGTCTCTCATGTCATCCTCTTTTTAAATTCTTTTTTAGTTTTGCTAGAGTCGTCTTCATTTCCCGTGTATGGTTGGTGACTGGTAAAGACATCCACATCTTAATCCCTGGAACCTTGTGGATGTTACCTTATATGGCAAAACAGGGGTCTTCGCAGATGTAATTAAGTTGAGGATTTTGAGATGGGGCAGTTAGCCTGGATTACCCAAATGGGCCCTAAATGCAATCATCGTGTGCTTATAAGAGCCGAGCAGACGGAGATTTCTCACACAGACACGAGCAGGAGATATGAAGATGGAGCAGAGAGACATTCGCAGCCACACACCAAAGGACGCCGGTTACCACCAGAGGCTTGAAGAGGCAAGACTGGCTTCTCCCCTAGAGCCTCCAGAGGGGGTGAGCCCTGCCAACATCTTGTTTTCAGCCCAGTGATGCTGATTTTGAAATTCTGTCCTCCAGAGCAGTGAGAGAATCGATTCTCTGGATTTAAGCCACCAAGTTTGTGGCGGTTTGTTACGGCCGCCACCGGAAGCTAATAGAGTAACACCGCAACTGCTTCTAGCCCTGAAAACGACGATGTTGGGTACCCCCTCTGTGGACAGTTTGGCAAGGTATAAAATTCTATATTCTATACTAAAAACCATTTCTCCTCAGAACTCTGAGGACACTACACTCCGGGCTTCTAGCATCCAGGACAGCTGGTGAGAAGAAATCTCACATCAGTCTGAATCTTGGTATTTTTCAAGGTACCAATTTTTCCTTGCCCTATAAGCTTTTGTGCATTTTTTTCTATCCCTAAGAGTTCTGTCATTGAATAAGAATGTGTCTGAATGTTGGTCTTTGGTTTATAAATCCTTCTTGACATTCTTTTTTTTTTTTTTTTAAGATTTTATTTATTTATTTGACAGAGAGAGACATAGCCAGCGAGAGACAGAACACAGGCAGGGGGAGTGGGAGAGGAAGAGGCAGGCTCCCAGTGGAGGAGCCCGATGCGGGGCTCGATCCCAGGACTCTGAGATCATGCCCTGAGCCAAAGGCAGACGTTTAATGACTGAGCCACCCAGGCACCCCCCTTCTTGACATTCTGTGGACTATTTCAATCTGAAGACTCCTGCTTTCTTCAGCTGAGGAAATGCTTCCTTAATTTTTTTTAAATGTCCATTTTCTGTTAAAACTCCTGTTGGGGAAATTCTGATCTGTCTTCCCTGTCTCTTGACTTTTCTCTGATATTTTATCTTTTTGCTCTATATTCTGGAGCCTTCCTTTCCAAATCACCAGTTTGGATCTCTGTCTTGTCCATTACATTATTCAGCTATCCCACTAGATTTTTGTTATTTCATCAGTCATACTTGGAATTTCTAAATTACCTTTGTTCTTATTTTCAGATAACTTTTCACATCTGGGAAACAAGTCTACTCTTGCTACCCTCTTGATCTCTGAAGACACTGACTACAATTTTTAAAAATATTCTTACTGGTTTCTTGAATTATGTCTGATTCTTCCAAGGCTAGCTGGCCCATACTAATGACTTTAGTGTCCCTCTGTGTCAAGAGGAAGTAGGCAGAAGGGTGTATGTTTAGAAAACACACTGACTCTCAAAACAGAGGGGCATGTATAGTTTGGAAACTGTGCATATCCACAGATACACAGTTTGAAACAACTCCAAAGATGGTTCTGTTATGAGTCATATCCTGCCCCCCACCTACACACCATCTCCATGCCCACACTCTGAATGAGAACCAGGGGGCCAGGTTAGCAATTCTCAATCCTGGCGGAATATCAGAACAAACTAGAGAGTTTCTAAAAATCATCCAGGCCTGGGAACCCCAGATAAAGCTGGTGTGCCTTCAAGGTTGTGAATCACTAGAACAGACTATCTCTAAGGTCTTGCTTTTGCAACTGGAGCCCATGGACCAGCAGTAGCAGCACCCCCTGGGAACATGATAGACATGCAGATTCTTGGGACTCACCCCAGATGTTCTGAATCAGAATCTTCCTTTAAACAAGATCCTCAGTGATTGGTAAGCACATTAGCATTTGCTTTACTTTATGGGGGACCATAAGACAGTGTGGTATATTTGGGTATGACCTCCAGAGTCCAACAGATCTGCACTTGAAGCCCAGCTCGGTCTCTTAACTAATTCATGAGCACACGAAAGTTGGAGAAATGTGGCTGTAGAGCGCTCGACACAGTGTCTGGCCAGTGGCAGAGGTTCAGTAAATGTTATTCTCCTTCTCATTTACTTCTTCAAAGATTCTTTCCCAGGTCTGTGACTCTTCAGCCTCCATTCCTCTCCTGTCTATAAAGCAGCCAATTAATCACACTCTTTGGTCTTCCCCCCTTTGGTCCTGTCAGAGCTGTCCCATCAAGTCACTCTCTCTAGCACTGTCTTAAGTGATGGCTTCTGGTCTCACTTGTAAAACTTAATGGCAAAATGCTTTTGATATGCAAGCTTCTTTGAAGTTGACCCAATCTATATTCCAGAGATAAAAAGATGTTCTGCATCATAGTTCTTGCTCATACGAACCTTAAGGGTCAGTAGGAAAGACAGCTGTGCACTCTGTGCTGCTGGTTTCATTTTCCCTGGTTACATTTGGAGTTCCCTGGAGAAGCATAGGGGATCAATTCTGTGTCAGGAGATGATGACACCATCCTGCAGCTGAGATTCACGTTGAGGACACCTTTGATTCATCACTAACTTCTCTTATGGAGCTCACAGTGAACTTCCCCCAGGGAGTCCTAACTTTTTTTTAATTTTTATTTATTTATTTGACAGAGAGAGAGACAGCCTGTGAGGGAGGGAACACAAGCAGGGGGAGTGGGAGAGGAAGAAGCAGGCTCCCTGCTCCCCTGGGAGCCTGATGTGGGGCTCGATCCCAGGACTCCGGAATCATGTCCTGAGCCAAAGGCAGATACTTAACGACTGAGCCACCCAGGTGCCCCAGGGAGTCCTAATTTGTCCTCACTCCCCCCTACCCGCCAAAGCTGGGACAGATTCCACAGAAGACACATGTGTGCACACACAGTCATGGTGCCTCAGTCTTCTTAACCAGATTCAACATCCCAAGAAAACTAGAGGAAATCCTGCCTCCAGCAGCTGCGAACCATCAAGTCTGGAGATAATTAACCAGCCAGCGTCCCCTCCCCTGCAGTTCAGGCCCTTTAGGAGCCACGATCTGCAGTTGGTTGAAGCAAACCACCAGGTGGGCGTCCCGGGAAACTCTCTCTTCTACTCTCTGCTCTGCCGTCCTCCCCATACTACCTCAGGACACGCCCTTTCCCAGCCCCAGGACCTGGAGAGCTTGACTTCCATGGCGTGCCAGATCACTTATGATAATTGCCCTGGGATGCTGAAAAGGCTTATGCCCATGGGTGCAATTCCCAGGCCTGCTCTATGTCTCTGCCTCTCTTTCTGTCTCCCTCTCTTACACACACACAGACAAACACCCTAGAACTTCTTTCAACAGCTCTTGTATGGGACTAGAAGACTGCCCTGTCAGTAAGAGAAACTAGGAGAAGCCATTGTACCATTATGTCAGAGCACGTTTCTTAAGACTTTCATGGTAACATGAATCTCCTGGGAGGTCTTGTTAAATGTCAGCTTCTGATTCAGGAGGTCTGGGGTGGGGTCTGAGATTTGCAATTCTTCAGCCAGGCTGAAGCTGCTGGTCCCTGGGCAGAAGAGATTAGAATGACCTTTCTATCCTGTGGGGGTCTTCAGGGACTACTGAAGGAGGCAGAATTAGGGATGGAGAGCCTGAAGGGGTGTGCCTGTCGAGGATGGACATCCAGAAGGCCTGTGTCCTCTCATGATTCTGCCACTATGTCTAACTGATCCATTCAGAAGACGGTTACCGAAGGGATGTTATTAATTTAATTTATTCAGCACAGCATAGGAAGTACACAGCATTGATAGTGAGTCCAAGAAAAACTACCTGCACGTATCAATAAGTGCTATTAAGACATTTGAAAAAAATCACATCAATTTCTGAAAAAAAAGAGTGTTCCCTTTATATGATAAAGAATATCTTTCTTAAACCAGCTTCAAGCATAATCCCTATAAGCAAGACCCTTAGAAGCAATCTTTCTAAAGTCAAGGGCAGACAGGAGTGTTGGCTATCACTGCTATTAGTTAAGACTCTTTTAAAATTGGGGGCCAGGGCATATGACTCAGAAATAAGGAATATAGCTATAGAAAAGGAAGAGGTCTCACAGGAACCATAATGTGCAGATGGTGTGATTGTCAACCCACAAAATCCAAGATTCCTCCGAAAATTTTTAGCATACATAAGAAAGCTCAATAAAGTAGCAGAATATGAAACAAACACAAAAAGCAAGACCTTTCATACATACATACCCAATAACCAGTTAGGAAATATGTGGAGGAATGTTTCCTTTCACATATGACAACAAAAATAAGACCAAATGTAGAAATTAACTTAATAATTAATGCATAACATATCAATAAAGTATAAATAAATGAACCTTATGAAGAGCCCTAAATGACTCGGGGATACGGTGAGATAGACCCTGTTTCTGAATGGGAAGATTAGATAGTCCTTGATCATGGATGGCTAAGGGTGGAGAGGGAAAATGCTGACTGAAAGTACTGAGTGTGTGTGTGGCTTGTTGGCTGTAGGCTTCACTGTAAGATGATCTGGCTAGGCCACTTCATGGAAAATTCCTGATACCATTAATATTTAGGGGTTTTTCTCTTGGTCAGGTCCTGGAGAAGATTTACTGGCCTCCTGCCTGGAGTGTATACAACTGGCTGCCATTTTCTGGGAGCTAAGTAGGGGAAGGAGGCTGGAGTGACTCACATTCTTCACCTAAACTTTCACATACTCCTGTTGTTTTCAATGCAGCACCCCTGCCTGCAGCTGGGCCTGGGGTTCCCCAGCCCAGACCCTCCGTGTTACCCTTTCCAGAGATAAACAGCAGTCTTCAGGAGGGTGCAGAACAGACAGGTGTCAGGCTGCACGGAGTGAGGAAGGGATCTTGGGATCTATTTGCTTTTTAAGTCAATTTGCAACCAGTCCTCCTCTCTTCAGTGTTATTTTGCTCTCACTTTCAAAAGATTAGGTCCCCCTCCTCCTAAGTGCCACACAGAATCCCCAGATTGGGTTGTGTCTTTACTTCGCCCACTACTGACTTAGCATTCAGCTTTAATGTATCCGCTAAGTAAGTTACCGCTTGTCTAGTTGCTTCTCAGCTTCCAAATTTTGTTGCTACAACCTCCTCTCCTGTGCTATTTAATGTATTTATGCCTTTAAATAATCCAGTATGTCCTCTTGAATGTTTCCCACATAGCAATCAACTCAGGGGCCCGGATGGGAAAGAAAGCTAGTACTGACTACATCTGTTACAGTGAAAATCCATTTCCAACAATAAAACAGGAGATCAGAGGAAAAGAGTGCCTAGTTTAAGACATAGGGGAATGGGGCATGGGATTTTTCTCTCTCAAAACAACATCTTTTGAGACGCAAATTGGTATATTTCTTCTGCATAGCAAGTTGGCGCTAACCATCAAATGTCTTAAAAGTATTCAAACTCTTTAACCCAATAATCTCACCATTTGAACCTACCCCCAGGACCAATCTTAAAACCTCGGATCAACTTCACAAACAAAGATGTTCATCAAAGCATATTTATGAGCATGAGAAAACAGAATATCCAAGCGTAGGGGACGTTGAGGAAGCATGCAAAACACGCCCTTGGTGAAATACATGTGTGATCACTAAAACGGTGTTTATCGAGAATGAAAAAAATGTGGAAAATAGTCACAGTAAACAAAAAAAATCAGGATAAAATTAAATATGTACTATCCTCAAAACACATAAGATAATTCAAAAAAATTTTGCCTAGAAAGGGTGAAGGGAAATACCCCAAAATAATAATATTGAGTAGAATTTCACTTTCCCTTCCTTTTGACGTTTCTATAGTGAGCAAGTATTTCTCTTTAATAGCAGCTCTATTGCCATATAATTCATACACCGTGCAATCCATTCATTTAAAATGGACAACTTGATGATATTTAGTATATTCACAAATATATGCAACCATTGCCACAATTTAGAGTATTTTTATCATATCAAGAAGAAACCCTATGCACTTAAGGGGACACCCCCCCCCAGGCCCCCCCCCTTCCCAACCCTAAGCAATCACAAATCTCTTACCTCACTATAGATCTGCCTACTCTGGACTGGGGAGTCATACGATGGACGGTCTTTTGTGACTGGTTTTTTTCAACTTAGCATAATGATTTTCAAGTACATCCGTGCCGTAGTATGAGGAGCGCCTCACTTCTTCTCACGCGTGAGTACCGTCCACTGTACGTGCACGTCACGGGCTATTTCTCCGTTCATCAGTGGATGGCCGTTTGGATTGTTTTACTTTTGAGCTATGACGAATAATGATGCTACAAGCAATCGTGTAAAGCTCTCACGTGGGCAGCGTTTTCAGTTCTCTTGAGTATCACCAGGGACTAGAACTGCTCAATCTTATGATAACTCTCGGTGTTTAACCATTTGAAGAACAGTCAGACTGTCTCCCAAAATGGGTGCATAATTTTACATGCTCCCCAGCAAAGGATGAGGCTTCTGATTTCTCCACATCCCCACCAACGCTTGTCATGATCTTTTTTGATCACAGCCATCCTAGTGGGGGTGAAGTGGTATTTCATGGTAGTTTTGATCTTCATTTCTCTGACAGCTAATGACACAGCCCATCTTCGCCTGTGCTTACTGGCCACGTGTATATCTTCTTTGGAGGAATGTCTATTAGCAAGTCCTTTTCCCACTTTTGAATTGATTATTTGTCTTTTTATTATTGAGTTGTAAATATTTCTTCTTGCTTTGATGTCACTTTTCATTGGACTTTTTTGTAAATATTCCTTTGATCTTTTGACAAGGCGGCGCAGGGCAATTTTTCACATGCTTTCCAGGTTTTTGTTTTTGTTTTTGTTTTTAAATGTCATTCTTCAGGCAGGAGATGTAGAAAGCATTTGTCTGTTTGTTGTTGTTTTTACCGTATTAAGGGCCCAGCATCTGGAACCCTTTCCACGCTTGTGTATTTACCACCTTATGAGTCTTGATAGGAAGCAAAGCCTTCCTCCTCCTGTGGAGCCAAAAAAGGCCAAATTTGTGTTTTTCCAGCCTCCCTTCCAGCTAGGACAGGAGCACATGGTTTGGACTCAGCCAATCAGATTCACCTGCCCTAGACACACGCCAGGGTCTGATGATGAAAAACAGGTGGGTCGACAGAAAAAGCATTCGGGCAATGGCAGAGTCTGTGGCCATGACCTGCAGCGCCCAGGAAGGCAGCAGGGACAGCAGAGCCAGCAGCAGTGAGCACTCGCTGTCCTGGGATGGCGGTGGCCGTGAGGTGGCAGGGCTCAGCTTTGTGCTTCCCAGCAGATGTGACAACAGCTTCTTCCCCCAGCCTGGTTCTGGGCTGCAGTTTGGCTGCGAAACTGACCACTCCTCATCTTCTCTGCTCCTCGACTATTTTCTAAGCTCCTAAGTTTCTTTTGGGTTTAAATTAGCAGAACTGCTTTCCACTGTTGCAGTTAAGAAGTTTGACGAACCAAAGATGATGTTTCTTTCCCTGAGAATGTCTCCTTTATCATTAACTCCCGTGCAATAGAACATTACACTGTAATAGATGACAGCCACCTGGGATGGGCTGACGTGTGAGAAGCTGAAACAGATGCTGTGTCCCGATGGATCCCCAGCAAAATATGCTTATTGTCCGAGAAACCCCTGCAGGCAACAAAGAGGGAAGCAGAGCCTCCGACCCTGCCTGCCATCTGACTGCAACCTCAGGAGAGTCCCTGAGCCCGAACTCCCCAGCCAATCTGCTCCTGGCTTCCTGGCCAGGGACAACCCGAGAGATGGTAAATGATGACTGGTGTTTTAAGCCCCTCAGGTTGGGTGACTTGCTCAGCAGCAACGGATAGGTAACGCACCCGCTGACAGTCTCCATGCTTCCTCTCTATTTTGAGACCCCAATAAATGCCACGGTGTGGTCCACGGGGCCCCTCCAATAATCTCTCTCTGAGCCAAGCTGTATATTTCAGAACACCGTTTTTTCCAAGGTGGTGTGTTTCTCCACAAAACTAGCATTGCCTACCTGATGTGAAATTGTTAAAATAAGATCAGACCTATTTCATATATATGTTGCTGGAGATGTTCTGGGGGGTTTCCCTTTTGGGGGGAGTGGCCAGGGTAGGTGGGTGCTTCCTGGTTAGTGCTGGGCTGAGGGAAGCTATGAAAAGACACCACAAGGAGCCAGGGCAGAAGCCAAGGGTGAGAGCCACCTGAACCAGTCAGGGTCTCAGGCCTGGCCAAGACACAGTGGCCACAGACACCCACACACCACTGCGAGCCCTTCTCAAGGGCCCCCCACCCCGAATCTGCTCCAACTCCTGGGACATAGCCGTTTAATAAAATCCTTCCTCGCCCACGATAGCACACCTTAACCCTGCTCGTCGATTCTTAACGCTGTACACCATTTCCCATCCCCCGCCTGAAGAATCCTCTTACCCACAAAAAAATATTTATAAAACGTCTAACCTCTGCTAACACTACACTTAGACAAACGTCAACAGTGATTAAGTAGGTCTGACGCTGTACTCAAGCCGTTGGGAGATCGGCAGGCAACACTGTAATTAACGATCAAGTCAATCAACAAATATGGATTTTGCTTTTAGAAATGGGCCGGTTTAGCAATGCTCTCAAACTGGCCAAGTAGCCTCTTCAACTCACAATTGCGTCCCAGCCGGCCCACTCCCAAGCACACCTAACCCTTTGCGACCGTTTGCAAACTAAACCGGCACGACAGTGTCTTTGCCTACAGTATTGCGATTCCACAAGGACCAGATGTGATCTCGTCCTTTGGATATCGGGGTTTGCCTGCTCCATGACCCCCTTTCCTCCACCCATCCACGGCTGCTCCCAGGGTCCTACTAAGCAGATCTGCAGGCCACAGGGCTTCACACCTTCCCCTCCCCCAGACCAGCCACAGCAAATGGGTGTGGCTGCCTCCCCTCCTTCGGCTCAGGCGTTTGCTGGTACCTGGATGTCTCCCCACACTCATGCCCTCCACACCTTTACAAATACTCTTTGCTAAGTTCTTAAGCCTCAGTGCTTTTCTTCCTGAGAAGGAAAAGACCCTCAGGCTTCTGAACCCTTCCCAGCTGCTGGTGGTTCAAGGACAAGCATCACCAAAGTGTCTCCTTTTGGGAGTTTCTGCAATGACAGCCTTGGGAAGGTAAACAGCAAGCTCATCAGAGCCAGGCTGACACTGCACTCAGCCTGGCAGCTCCAACAGTGCGAGGCCCATCTCGGCCCTCGGTCACCCCTCCACTACCTAGACAGAGTGTCCGCTCTCACCCCCGGGGACCCTGACTCAGTAACTCCAGTTCCCTGCCCCCCATCATCCAAGGCGAGTCTAGGTCGACCAAGAAGATGCCAGTTCACAGAGAGCCGAGAGACTGAGTCACGGAGAGCTGATTGGCAGAACTCAACGTGCCAAGCAAGTCCTTCACCAAATTTATTTAATTTACTTACTAGAATGTTCAACAGGCATATTTAGCATTGGGAATGGGAAAGTGAGGTTTTAGTAACTGGTGATAAGATATATAGAAAAGTACATTTCAACAGCAGCAACGAAATACCAACTTTTCTATTGGAACTTTTAGTTGTTACTGATATTTTGGATGAGATTTTTTTAGGCTAATCTTGACCTCTTTCAAACATTTTGAATTTAAATTTGGATTACCACCCCTTAGACGGATCCACCTCCAGAATCATTCAGAGCCTCCAGTCAGAGCCCATCCAGAAAACGTGATTTCACACCTCACATCTGTGGGGTCTGCCTCCCCAGGAGTGCTGCACCCCTTGATTCTGTTGGGGGCAGGGGTCCTTGGCAACAGCCGTCCAGTATAGCTGGCTCTGGTGGGGCCCAGGTGATGGTGAGAAAGCTCCCAAGAGGCTGGGCCACAGCTGGGCTCGGACTTCCAGCTGCTGGGGCTGACGCCCCACCCATGGGGGAACAGGGCTGAAGGACACAGCGGCCTGGCAGTCCCCTCCCTGGTCACGTTCCACCGAAGAGGCTGGAAATGAGAGATACCTGCTCTCCCAGCTACCTCTTCATCTGGGGGGGCCATGGGACCCAGCCCTGCAGTCAGCAGAGCACCAGTCGGAGATCTGTCTCTGAGCACCAGGGGGTTCTGTGGCAGTGAGAGCAGTCCCCCACGGGTACAAAAGGAAGGAGGTGCACTGTCTGCAGAGAACTTAAAACAGCGGCGAAACTGACCAAAAGTCAATCTGCTTCTTCCTGTCACCACGCAGGGCAATTCTGCACAGGGCAGTGCTAAGATGCTTTCGCAGCTGGGGCGGACCTCTCCCCTTGCTACATGCACACCCCCTCCAACCTGCAAGAGCTCCTGATCTAGTGCGGGAGATGCAGCCGGAAACATATTAAGGGCCGCAGCCTGTTCTAGACGCTAAGATAGAAATAGGTGTCAGACTGCGCAAGAGCGATAATTTCCCCGTCAGCCCCACGTTCTTTATTAAAGCAGCCTCATTCACGAGTGCGGGGACCTGGGTCCCCCTGTCCCTTCCTGTCATCAGAACTTCAGGGCCCAGGGGAACTCATGTCCGCCTCTCCTGGCCGTGCTAAAGGAGCAGCTGAGAGCAGAGCTGAGACTGCTTCTCCCAGTCAGATGCTCACTGGTGACCGCTGTGCCTTCACCCTTCCGCGCCTCTTACCCAGTCGCCCCCTCTTCCCTCAGGTTCAGGCCCAGGGAATCTTCCAGGACCACTATGCCCCAGACCCCCTCAACAATCCCCACCTGCCCAGCAGGTCTGACATCTCTAGGCCAAGCAGGACAAGTCTTAACCTAAGACTTGGGAGACCTGGACTCTGCTGATCTGCTGTACTGACCTACTAGTCAGCTGTGTGACTTTAGATAAGCCACTCTCCCTTTCTGAGCCTCACTTTCCTGGGCCGTAAAACCAGAGGTACTGAATGGCCTCTAGGGGGTTCTTTCTGCTCGGAAAATTGCCCCCCATCTTTCCCTCTCTCTCATATCTGCCCGTGCATGTTTTATAAAACCCTTAACACTGTAATACTCTCAGTGTGTAAACAGGCTTCTAAAATCTCTGAGAAATTAATATATTAGTTATATACTTTCTAATGATTTTTTTAATGATTCCATTTCTCTTTGCACAAGGCTTGGAAAGCTCATCTTCAGTGGAATGGAGAAGGATTTGTAACTTCTTAACCACTGCATTCTTTAATCCATTTTGGATTTTAGTAGCTTTAGCTTACTTCTCCGCCGGTACTGAGCGGGGTGGATGCATGGACAGGCGAGCAGTTGGAGGGAGGCAGGTGCTGCCTGGGCTCACTGTCATTTCCCACCCAGCCCTAGTTTCGAAAAGTTGCCAGGCTCTGGAATCTTCCTTCAAGACTGACTCATTAAGAATCAAAATAGAAAAAGGAAGAAGAAAGAAAGAAAGAAAGAAAGAAAGAAAGAAAGAAAGAAAGAAAGAAAGAAAGAATACAAGCGATTCCTCACCCGAGGGTTGCATTCAATGAGGGAAAATTCAATTCTTAAGGAAGCAGGTGCTCCTGGGCTGGGAGGCTGCCAAGTGGATCCAGGAACCCCATCAGTCTGCAGGACCCAATTAGCCTCCCTTGGGGGCACTGGGCTCTTTGTTGATCTTCCCTGGCCGGGAAAGAGGGTGCAGTGCTTTGATCTCCCCCGCCTGCCTACCAGGACCTCTCACTGGGAAATGTCACGTCTGCCACCACTCATGCTGCTGCCTCGCATCGCTCACAGACCAGCTGCTCCTTCACGACCTAGGCCACGCTGCCACCGCGGGCTCCCCTAACACTCACCCTGCCTTAACCGTGGTCTCCAGATACACCCCGCAAATTCTCTGGGACAGCACCACCAGAGAAAAATAAGACACGGCCCCTACCTTGAAAGAACTCAAGGTTAATGATAGAGAGAAACTTGCACCCAAAAACCTTTAATCCAGGCCAAAACGTGGTAAGCACCAGAAAGGAGCGAAAAGGTACCATTTAGTGTTGGAGTGCTCTCTCTGTATTGAACACAGGGCTGCATTAGTCTTTGCGGGTCCCTTACCCCCCTGGGGGGTCTGTCCCCCTGCTGTTCTGCCGTGAAGCAGCTGGAGGCTGGGAGGCTCAGGCCTTCCCCGGCAGAGTCCTGCTCGCACGCTCAGCTGATCTGAGTTCACTGGGAGCCGGAGAACGGAGCCCATCTGTTCGGCTCTCTGCATGCTGGGGCACAGCTCCTTCTCCCTGCTCGCGGCCTCCCCCTCTGGCTCCCGCTCTTCACACCATGAGATCTTGCATCACCCTGCCACGGTCCCACCACTCCACCCAGCAAGTCCCTGTTGTCCTGGATCTTCCTTTTTTCTGAGCTTGAGAGCTTTTCAAAGTATAATTCTGATGAATTACTATGCTACGTTATCAGTCCTGTAAGGAGGGGGCGGAGGGGAGGGTGGGCATGGAGAGGACTGAGGGTCTCTTTCTGTCACCTGGTACTGGGGCTAAGGCACTGAAGGGGGTATTCTTGGGAAACTGAGGCTCAGAATGGTCCAATAAGGTGCTTAAAGCCACGTGGCCCATAAGCGGTGGGACTGGGACCCAACTGTTGACCTTATCAGAAAGTGGGTGAGGATGAGGAGAGGGGTGTGGGCACATCAACCCGGCCTAGGCAGACCCTGGCTTGGGCTGCTCACAGTCCAGTGTTCCACAGTCCCTTGCTGCTGGCCCCACTCAGGGCTCCAGAAAGAGCCGAATACCAACCCCCCCCCCCCCAGGGGAAGACAGACGGAGCTCCGAGGGCTGGGCAGGGAGGGCTGTGGAGCTGCCCAGGACACACTTGCCCTACCGAGGCTCACTTCAGCGTAATACCCGCTTGCAGGTGCTGCTCTGCCCGTGAGGCCACGGTGCCAGGCCCCGCGAGGAACACACACGCAGCTCAGGCGTGGCCCTGGCCTCCAGGAGCTCCCAGCCTCCTGAGCGGCACAGACCACTGTTCTAGAGGCCACCCGGACCAGAAGTGTGCAGTCAGACCTCTGCCCCTGCCGGACCTCGGCCGCTGGCTCTGCTAGGCCCCGCCGACAGGGGGCGCTAGAGGGCGCTGCCCGGCTGGCGCGGGGGACACCCCTCACTCTTTCCTGTTTGTTCCCTCTGCTTCCTGTGGGCTTCCTGTTTCTGGCGTGCCTTCCCAGCTATGTTCTCCCGGGCCGCGGCTGAATCCCGTCTGTAGCTTTTCCAACCCTGGCGGAACCAGTTTCACCCCGTCCTGCCCCCCAAGAGCCACAGTCAACAGCTGGCTGGCACCCCCTCCTCGGAGGGCTGGGTCCCTGGCACCTGCGTCCTCCCTCCCCCAAGCTGAGTTTCAGCTCTGCAGGGCGCCTGCGCCAGGTTTCTCAGTTTCCCCTTTGCTCCCACAGCCTAGGAATGGCAACCGCTTCCTGCAGTTGCTACCCCGTTTCACCATGGGGGTACCCCGTCACCTGGTTAACAGCTTTATACCTAACAGTCCTCTCTATTAAATTCTCTCTGTTCCCCTTTCTAGACACTGCCTACTACAGTATCTTCAGCGGATATCTGTTGTTTTGGTCTCTCCCACAATATCCCTCTGACCCCCTCCCTGACAACAATACACTGCCGGTGGCAGTCCCCTGTGGCCCTAACCTGGCCTGGATGTGGTGTTGGTCCCGCAGGTGGGCACTGGTCTACGGCAGCCATTAGAGCTTTCCCGGGACTTGTATACACTGAGGTCTCTTTCTTCCAGGGCCTTCACTAGGCTCTCTGAGACCTGACTCTCCCTCTCCCCCTCCCCCACACAAAATATCCCTATCCGTAGTAGAAAAGAACGAAGCCAGGTCACAAGGAGAGAAATAATTGAGCATTGGCCAAAGAGAGCTGACAACATGGCTGAGCCCTCCAGCCAGTCATGCCCAATGTCCACTCCACCCTGTCTTTCCCAATTTCCTGAACCAAGAATTCCCCTTTGTTTTTTAGCAAGTGTGAGTTGGGTTTCTGTCACATTCAACGGGAAGATCCTGACTAATACGGCTGAGGCAAAGCTCCTCAGATCTGAGTCGTCTAGAGGCCAGGTGACTCAGGACCTCGTCTAGTCAAATTCCTCCCCAGGTACAGCAAACCCTGTGCAAAGTCACCACCACAGGACAGCCTGTGGTTACTGGAACCCAGCTTACATGTCCCTCTGGACAGACGCAAAGGAGCTCTGGAGAATAAAGCTAACCAGAGCGTAGAGGGAGCCACCTGAGATCCTGTTTCTGAAGGTGCCTGGTGAAGGGCCCAGCTGCTCAGTCAGCCATGGCTGAGCCAGGATCAAGTTAAAGGAGCAAACTCTGAGAGGAAACCAAGAAATACAGGAGTCAAGAATATAGCCCAGCTTCCACCTTGGGGTGCAGGACATAATTCTGTCCTGGACAGTTTTTCTCCCTGCTGTATATTATGTAATTACAGGATCACATTCGTATCCTTTCTTTCCCCGTCAGGCTCCTTTTGGAAACGTTAGACTTCAAAGTTTGCTAAGATCAAAACAGTTGGAATCCAGAATATCTTTCCCCCTCCTTGAGGGACAGGATCACAGGGACCTTGGAGACCACTTAGCCTATCCCGCATATCCCCCAAGATAAGGAAATGGAGGCTCCTCACTGCATGGCAGAGCTGGTGACCCTCTAGGTCAGGAGAAGAGCCCAGATCTGCTCTCAGCACGTCAGGGGTCTGACTGAACAGAGACTGAGAGAAGGCAGAGGCCTTGCAGCCACCATCCCTAACGTCAGTCAACAGGGTTTTCTGCAAGACCCTCACAGGAGGGACAGGGCAGCTGAAGGCTGTGGGGTCACCAGGCCTAGAGGGCCATTCTCTCTAGCTGTGGCCATTTCTATGGGATTTCCCAAAAGTAGGGGTTTCTTCCAGTTCTATTTGCAAAATTCTTCCCTGCACTAGAAACTCGAACAAAAACACAGTTCGATGGCACCAATTTGCCAACCCCAGCCCAAACCCAGCAGACAGGGTGGTGATGGAAAACGGCCTGGGCCGGCAGCCAAAGCTGGGCCCTACGTCTGGCCTACAACTTACTGGACGATTTGGGGTGACTCATTTGGCCTCTCTGGGCTTTTGCTTCCCCGTTTGCCACATAGGGGGGAAAGGCAGTATACTTCCTGCCCTTCCTGCTTCCTTGGGCTGTTTCCAGGAGTGCTGAGGAGGGGCACGCTGGGCCTGGAGTTCACTAGAGAGACATCCCTGTGCCAGGGCCCCACGCCTGCGCTCCTGTCTTCTGAGTCACCCCGTATCAGCAGTCCCCCCTGACTACACGCCAGAGCTGGGAGACCAGAGTGGATCTCCAGGGCCTTGAGAAGCAGAGGCTTTCATTCCCTCTCTGCTGTGAATCCCCTTCACGGCTTGACTCCCCTTTTCCCATGTCTCCATTTTAAACCTGCGAATCGTAAGACACCCGGCAGGTCAAAGCTCTGGAAGAGAACTCACAGAGTTCAGCCTCCTCACTGCCCACCCATCTTCTAGATGAGAGAACGGGGAGCCAGGGAGGAGAAGGGGCTCACTCTTCTGAGATTCTGCCGTGAGTCAGTGACAGGGCAGGGGCCAGGACCCGAGTGCCCTGGTCGGGACGTGGTTCTCTGGGTCAAAGCATAGCCCCGCTTGATTCTAGACATGTACCCTTGGGAGAGTCACCTCACCCCTCTGAGTCCCAACTTCCTCCTCTGTTAAAGCGAAGCTGATAAATGGTACTACCTTGTGGGGTGTAGGGAGGATGAAGTGGATTCATATATGTGACGTGCTGGAAACAGTGTCCGACACAATAATGTATAGTTGTGTGCTCTTGCATTAGTGACCTGCTCTTTAATAAACATGTCCCAAACTTGCAAAGTGTCAACACACCTAGAAGTTTATTTATTGGGACGCCTGGGGGGCTCAGTCGGTTAAGCGTCTGCCTTTGGCTCAGGTCATGATCCCAGGGTCCTGGGATCGAGTCCAACCTCTGGCTCCTTGCTCAGCGGGGAGCTTGCTTCTCCCTCTGCTTGCTGCTCCCCTTGCTTGTGTTCTCTCTCTCTGACAAATAAATAAATAAAATCTAAAAAAAGAAAAAAAAAGGAAGTTTATTGCTCACACTTGTGGCATTCTGATGCTGGCATTCCTTGCTGGGGGGCAAGTTCCCACATGGCGACCAGGAACTCGTGCTCATCGGATCTGTGGTGTCACCATGCCCCAGGACCCCCCTCATCAATTCTCCCCGGTTGAGAAGACCCATCAACTTCTAAAGCCTCAGCCTAGAGGTGGCACCCATCACTTCCACTCACACCCCGTTAGGGAGAGCCGGTGATGTGGCCACACCTGAGTGCAGGGGGAGCTGGGGAGTGTTGTCCCTGGCTGAGTGGCCAGCTCCCAGTAGCAAGCCCACAGTAGGGAATGGGAGCACGAATTTTTGTGAACAGATTTCTCAGCAACAGCTGACAAATCATCACCAAACTCAGTGGCTGACAACGACATCAGTGGTTCACACCTCCATGTGTCAGTAATCTGGGTTGGGACCAGCACTGTCTGTCCTGCTGGTCTCACCTGGGCTCCCTTACGCAGCACGGGTTCACCGACAGCTTGGCTGGGCCAGGAGGGCCTCGCACAGGTGTTCAGCCCTGAGCGTGTCGTCAGCCAGGGTATCTTGGTCTCCACACGACCTCTCCAGTGCGTTATCACGCCCGGGGACAGCGCAAGACTTCTTAAGGTCTAGGTTGGGAACCCACGTTCCATCACTCCTGCCGCATTCTGTAGGTCAAAGCAAGACACAAGGCAAGTCCAGTTTTAAGAAGTAGGGAGACAGGGGCGCCTGGGTGGCACAGCGGTTAAGCGTCTGCCTTCGGCTCAGGGCGTGATCCCGGCGTTGTGGGATCGAGCCCCACATCAGGCTCCTCTGCTGGGAGCCTGCTTCTTCCTCTCCCACTCCCCCTGCTTGTGTTCCCTATCTCGCTGGCTGTCTCTATCTCTGTCAAATAAATAAATAAAATCTTAAAAAAAAAAAAAGAAGTAGGGAGACATTAAGAAAGAAAACAGATGAACATATGCGAAAGGGGGAAAAGAAAAAAAGGAGGGAGGGAAACACAACAGACCGAGGGTTGATGGAGGGAGGTGGATGGGGGATGGGCTAGATGGGTGATGGGGATTAAGGAGGGCACTCGTGGTGATGAGCACATAAGTGACGAATCACTGAATTCTACTCCAGAAACCAATATCGCACTGCATGCTGACTAAGTAAAATTTAAATTAAACAGAAAAAGAAGTAAGGAAACAGACTTCGCTTCTTGGCGGGAAGAGCGGCAAAGGGTCTGTGGTCATTAGCAACCTATATACATGGCTGGAGGAAGAGAAAAAGCATACTCAGAGGATGCGAGGGTGTATTCTAGGCAGACCAATGAAACCCTGACTGTCCTCTGCGGCAGCTGTCTAGTTGTCAGGTTCCAGATGGAATGTGGCTGATCATACACGCACATAACCTATGGAATCCTCAAATCCACTGCGTGCGCTGGGCATGGGGGATAGAGAACGAGAGAGAGAGAGAATTTAAATAGTGCCACTGATTCCAGAAAACCTGCCTTGGAGTCAACGTGAGACAAGAAAACTGGAAACTACGTCACTTGCCAAAGGATGGCTACCCCATCTTTCAGGGTATTCATTTTGCCATTTTCTGGAAAGCACACCAAAAGGATTCTAGTAGGACTTGTGAAATGACTATTAGTCAGACCTGTCACTCTTTTCCTTGGAGGTACCTGATTTAACCCATTATTTTCAGATACGGTTGGTTTAATTTAATTAAACGTTTGCCATACAATATTTTAATAAGATGCTTTTTTATCACCTGCTCTAAATATGTTTCACAATACCTAGAAACTGCAAATTTAGCTCCACAATCCTTGAAAAATATCTTTCACACAAGTTGGCTTACTAGGCCTTACTATTAAATATCTATCAGCCAAACCAGACTTACTTTCTATCAGAAAAGTAACACACATTTCAAGGAATATCATAAAACCTACTGGAAAACAAATTTTGGAATAAATCATGTAAGATAGTGCCCAAAAATAGCCAGATCAAGATTTATGTGAATTTCATCCAATGTAATTATTGATCTATTAAGTAAGAAATGATTTTAAAAAACATACTTTTTTGAACTCTTCTGTTGGTTTTGGGAATCAATTAAAGAAATAATTCCATTAATTCTTTTGGCTATTATGATCACATTTTTCCATGTTTTTTATGAAAGAGAAAGGATAAATTTTACTTAAAAAGCCCAAAACTGGCCCATAGGCAGCATATTTGAAATGATAGAAAGAAAATCTGAACATTTTATAAGATGAAATAAGAAGAAGATGGTCTATATCTGGAATAAATAATTTATGATATAATTTGATAAAAATAACTTTTAATTACATTATTGAATAACACACACAAATAAGAAAGACATCACATTAAAGTTTTATCTGTGTTTTATTTTCAGTGTATCTCAAGAAACATGACAGTCTCAAGAACCTTGGAGTTAAATTTGGGAGTTAGAAGTCTTAAACAAAAATTGTTAGAACTCCCGCCACCACTCTCTTCTCTCTGGCATCTGGATCCAGAATTTCCCAGCCTGAGGCCAAATTCCATGTTTCCAATGCCAGTTTTCACTCTTTAACAGCTTTATGCTCTAGGGTTTGGGGTGGTTTGATTAATCCTCCCCTTTGTTTATAACCTGGGAGGTCTCACATCCCTTAAAGGGAGAGGGCATCTTGTGCTTTCCTCCAGTGGGGAGGGTTAGAGCAAAGCCTGGTACAGCCCACCCCAGGGCCATCAGCTCTAGGAAAGAGTACCATGGACACTGGGTCCTTTCAGACACACAGGGCGCAAGACCCCATGGCTCTGTCTGCTCCCTGCAGGGGTTCGTGTCCCTCGCTGTGAACACCACTGCCCTAGAGCACAGGCAGCCAAGATCCCACCCAAACTCCTCCATCGGTCCCCATGGAGCAGTCCCATCTGTGTTCCCAGGTCCAGTGGCCCCTGCCACCTTGCGCTTACTGAGACCCTTAGCTTTTTCACCTTCTGCCTCCATCCTTTCCTCCAGGCCGGGGCTGCCTCCCAGCCCTCTGGGGCCAGAAGATCACAGATGTCCAAGGTCACGAGGGCTGAAGAGAACCTCCCTGGAACCCCATGTTTTGGTGGGCGGGGCTGCCAGGAAACAGGAGCCAGTCCTGCCTTGGGGACCTGCCCTAGGGAAGGATGGTGGGCAAGGACTCCCCTTTCCTGGCTCCACTGGATTCACTGGGAATTCTTTCATTACCACCTCTATTCCTTGAAAAAAAAAGGGAGTGTTTTATTCCCATAGCACTGGAAATTCACACTGTTTGGCTTCTACCTCCGTGGCAGAACCTTGGAGTGTGCCGGGCTGGGCTGCGTGAGTTACTGGCAGCGTGGATTAGGGGAAGTGCCAAGACTCTGAGGTCAGACCAGCTGGACTCCAGCCCCAGGTCTGCTGCTCCCCAGTTGGGCGACTTTGAGTAAGTCACACAGCCTCTTTGAGCCCTAATTTCCTATGTCTGAAATGGGGATGTGAATCTCTAACTCACAGAGTTCTTGGAGGATCCTAACACTGAGACAGGAGAAGCCCTGCGCCATCCCTTCCATCCCGTTGTCCTCTGCTCTCCAGCTCAGGGGCGGGATCCCGTGTCTCCGCACACACCCCACATACTGCCTCTCTCCCGAAGCCAAACCCAGAGAGAAATGCAACGTACGAAGGAGAAGAATGGGGGCCATTTTCACATTCTTCCAGGCCCATGAACTTCAGGGTAATTAGCTGTGAAATGAATATGGGGCTCTTTTTAAATCCTGGATCTATTTAATTGTGTCCGTTGGGAGAATCATTAATAAATGATTAATGGAAATAGCTTCTGTTAAAATTGAATTATCTCAGATGTGTTGCAACCTGCAGCCCAGATACTCTTGAGAGAATTCAGAGCTGTTAACAGCTTCAGGTTGACTGTCTTGCCTTACATAGCAGATAAGGCTTCAGGCAGAAGGACTCTCTCCCCAGAGCCAAGTATTTGGATCGTTGTCAGAGGAAGAAGCTAAAATCAAGGTTAAACAACGGATTTAAAGTGCCAGACGCAGCTGGTGTCCAAGGCAGAGTGGGAACCCCAGGGTCGGGCCTCCGTGACCAGTAAGATCCTGGCTGGCACAAGGTCGTCCAACACACCTCCCTACCTGCCACCGTGGGGATTTCAGGGAAGCCAACCAAATACCAGGCAGGTGGGGGAAAGACAGGAAGGATATACCCCCCAAATGCAGCAGCCGTGGTCATCTTCAGACAAGATCAGAGAGGTGACCTGATTTTTGTTTTATTGCGCTATTTTTCTGTACTGAGTTTGAATCACTTTGAAATTAGGGAGGAAATGTTATTTTAAAGACGACGACCCAGAGCATCTCCAAGCGCACCTTTGCATACAAAGGCAAACGAAACACACACGATCTGCTCGCACCTCTCTCGTGTTCAGGGTGAAGAATGTCTGGGTCTCGGTTGGGTGGAGACCACAAGGACCCATCCCAGCGGGACCCAGGCAGATGATGGCAAGCGAGTACAGACCCTCGCTGTGCTGTGCACAGGGCTCCACCTCATCATCGGGAGCTCCTGCCACCTCCGAGGACCTCCCTGCCAGCTGCTTTGCGACTGCCCGGCCAGAGAAGCCACAGCCAGATGTGTTTCCAAAGTCAAGGGCAGCCCTGCCTCCACGTGAGCAAGCTGCAGGATGTGGGAAGAACAGGGAGCCGGCCACCGGAGACGTGCAAGGAAGAGAGGCGCTCCCTGCCCAAAGCCGTGCTCCTGGGGCATGGCGAGCACCGAGCATCAGCTGTGTGAAGCTTCCAAGTTCAGAATTCTGCCCCTGAGGGCAAAGCTGGAGACCACGGAGCCGCTTTTCTGCTATCGAGACGTAACCACCCGTGTCCCCCGCTCTTGCACTTCCCCTGTGATTAACTTCAGGTCCAGTTTCCATCCTTTACCACATAATCCTGCGAATTTGGAGTCAGAGAGTAGGTTAGTGGTTGCCGAGGGATGGAGGTGGGAGTGGGGACTAACTGCACATGGTACGAGGGATCTTCTGGGAGGCTGAAAATGTTCTAGAACTGATTTATGTTGATACTTGTGCCCCTCGGTAAAGTCACTAAAAATCAATGAATTATACATTTGTAACAGCTGAGTTTTGTGATGTGTGAAATACACCTCAATGAAACTGACAAAAAGATAAAAATTGCAAAACAAAAACAAAACAAAACACCTACTATGGATGTGACCTCTTGCCCGAAAAGTCCCCAGCTGCCTTCCCTGCACTGAGCTGAACACTCCCTCCTCAGAATTCCAAGGGTCCTTCCGGGCTGTGCTTCCACTTGATGCCTTAAGTTGTAATCTCTGTGGCTCTGCCTGCTTCTCCATCGAGATCGCGCCTTGTCCTCTCTAACTGCCCCGGGTCCCCGCCCCAGGGTCACACAGGCCCTGCACAGCAGAGGGATGCCGAAAGCCTGTCTGGAGCGAGGCGGAGGGGGCCCCTGCAGGCTCGCTCTATGAGCCACACACGTTGCTCAGGATTTGCAGGGTTCTAGAAACTTCGTCCCCAAGGCCCACCCCCACACAGACCTGGGTCACTCATACCCCAAGCCACCCCATCCCAGGCCTAGTGGGACAGACAGGGTCACCTGCATTGTGGCCCAAAACTCAGGGACCCTGCTGCTCCCAGGCAGGGCAGGAAGTAATCTGAACAAAGCTGGATGTCATAAGAGATTCATCAGCGTGTTATTTATGACTGTGGAAACCCAGAAATCTGAAAGACCAGTAGGGGATTGTTGAACTAAAATACCATGATAGGTTGGGTCATTATGTAGCTAAAGAAAAGGACATTGCTCAAAATAATCTGACGCGTAGGAAACTATTTACAATATCGTATTAGGCCACAAAAGCAGGATGGACACGCAAAGGTAAATAGTGTGTATAATCCCTGTTTTCTTTCTAAGTAAATCAAACTGGAAAGAATATCAAAACGTTCACAGTGGATCTGTGAGTGCTTGTAATTTCTGGTTTGGTACTTTCCCGCATTTTCTGATTTTCTACAATGAGCATGCACTGCTCTTTTTAAAATTTCATTGCCAAATATAGAAAAGCACAAGGACCCATATAATAAATCCCCAGGAACCACTCCATGAAATCATGAAAGATCATCTTTTTATTTAGATCTTTTTTTTTTTTTCAAAGAATAAGACAGCAGACGGAAGAAGCCCCCATCACCTCGTTCCCCAGTCCTAGTACGCGCCCTTCCACTCCAGGGACAGCAGCCGTATAGATTAGATGTTTGTCCAATCCGTGTTGTAGTGCTTGTATCATATTGATTACCTAGAACTGGATTCCTTTTTGCTTTTTTTTTTAAGATTCTATTTATTTATTTGTCAGAGAGAGAGAGATAACACAAGCAGAGGGAGCAGCCGGCAGAGGGAGAAGCAGGCTCCCTGCTGAGCAAGAGCCCGATGTTAGGCTCGATCCCAGGACCCTGGGATCATGACCTGAGCCGAAGGCAGACACTTAACTGACTGAACCACCCAGGCATCCCTTTTCAATTGTTTTAAAACTTACCAATAAAACGGTTTTGTACTGTATATAACATCCTGCAACTTACATCCTTCTAGAGATGTCCATGCTGAAATAAACTTATTTGTTTCCTTCACTTAACTGCCGTGTAAGAATCCATTGTGTAATGTGCCATGGGATCTTTGTCCTCGCCTCACAGATGGACTAGGGTTTGTTTCTCATATTTGCTCTAAGAAATGGCACGATGAACATCACTGAGTAGGTTTTCCTGTGCACGGAAGCAAGAATTTAACTGGAATAGTGGGCCTCCCAAGTGTAGTCCCAGGACCAGCAGCATCAATGTTGCCTGAGAACTTAGAGGAAATGAAATTCGCAGGCCCCGCATCAGACCGATTCAGAAACCTTGGAGCTGGGGCCGGGCCGTCCGTTTCAGCAAAGCGTCCAGGTGGTTTGGATGCGAACTACAGCTTGAGAACCGCTGCTCTCGACTAGAACATATACCTAGAAAGGCATCACTGGGTCCTTGGGTGTGCTCGTTTTAAGGTCCACCATCTACCCCCAAAGAGCTCTCAGTGCAGTTTACCAACTCACCTCCTCCCTCCTGGCCCGTGAGGGCCTCCCTACCTCTTCACCAACTCCGGCGCTTTTCCCGTGTGCCGAGCCGATGGCTAGAAATGGCATCTCATTGCTGTTGAAAGTTGCGTTTCCATGATTCTTAAAGAGGGTTTCTTATACTTAATGACCACTCAGGTTTCTTCTCCTCTTTCATTAATTTTATAATATAAAAACCACAGACTTAAAAACACATATATACACTTCAAACTGTACCTACCTGCCTCATCACCGTGTTTATGAAATGGAAACCTGGACCAGAGCCCCAATGTGTCTGGCTGTTCACACACCTCCCTGCTCCGGGCCCTGCACCTGGGCTCTGATCTCAGGCCAGGCCTCTCCCAGGACCACCTCCTGGGCTGTGGCTCCCCTCTCCTCCCATAAGCACAGCCACCCATCCTGAGCTCATCGGCCTGAGAACAGTACTTGCCCAAACATTAACAGCAGAGAGAACTTCCCTCCCCAGCCCAGCCTCGTGGGGCACCGGGCCTGACGCAAGGGACCAAGGACAAGACCTACTTCACAAGTTCAGAGCTCCTCTCATTCGGTCATTTATTCATTCAGCCAAACGGGGCTCGGCGCAGTGACGAGTAAGAACCATCACTTTACCTGCCCTCACGGAGCACGCAGCTCCTTGAAGAGAGACATTAAATGAACAATTAGGCAACTTCACCTAAAACTGCAGCTCTTACAAGAGCCAGGAAGGAGAAGTTGAGGTTATGGTGAGACTGGCAGGAGGTCAGGGAAGGCTTCCCGAGGATGGGACCCCTCGGCCAAGAGCTAGAGGCAGCAGAGGACTGCTTTCCGGGGACCCAGAGTTCCCACAGCCCACAGCTCACCCCAGGCTCGCCTGCCCAGCTCTGGGCTCATGTGAGAGCCAAGACGACAGGGCTGCCTGAGCTGGGAGCCCAGACATGAGCCCAGGCCCTTCCAAGCCTCTTGGGTGGACACCCACTGCCCGGCCTCCTCACCCGAGAGGCCCACGGGCCTCAAGAGGGCAAAGACTGTGTTTCACCAGCCACTGCCAAAACTAGTCAAGTCCAGAAAGCTCCTAGAGCTCAGGGACTGAAGACCTCAGAGGCAGAGGGACCCCGAGAACTCCAGGGGAAGATGAGCTGTTAGCGAGCTGTCAGCGAGCTGTCTAGTCAGATGCAGTGTAATTTGTTTTAAAAGTGCTGGGAAGAGAGGAGAGGGATCATTTCTTCCCACGAGCACGACCACTTCTCAGGTTAGAGAGCTCTTCCCTGTGAACTTACAATTTACAAACCAGGTGGAGAGGCTGATTCACAGCTGCTTGGGGATCGGCTGAGGACAAGCTGTCCTCCTCGCCACTCTCTCAGTCTCTCGAGGATGGTCGTCTGACCTCCACCCTCCCCGTTCTCCAGCACAGTGACACGGAGCACCCACCGCTCTGATTCTCAGATGGTGCAGAGGGCTACCCCACTTCAGGCTCTAGAGTTCACATCCGAATGATCTTGTTTCAAACAAGCTGTTTTCGGAATGGTCCACCTTCTGCCCCACTGTGATGCAGACGATTACACCTCCCCTCGGCTCTGGGTGGAGGGTGCTTGGACATGTTCACAAGACCCCATGATGCCAAGAGAATCCCTGGGGGGAAGCCAGAGCAGGACAGGCTGATTCTTTTGAGGATGGTTTCGCGAGACTGCGTAGAAACGGTTGAAAAAAAATCCTCTTCTGGATTTTGGTGGTTCAGGGACACAGCAGAAGGAGAAATGGTTGGGATAGAGCACCTGGGTAGAGGGCCCCACCCAGGCGACTGAGGCACCCTGACCCTTCACTCCTCGCAAAGCCTAAAATGCATTCTCCATAATTTAAGGAACAGGACTAGATCTTCTCTCAAAGTTTTCCAGTTTAATGTCCATCACTATGAATCAATTTTCATTTCTTATGCCCCATGTTTCATACGGTTCTTGGTGGCCTACAGAAATAAATTTGGCACAAGATTTTAAAAACTTAAGTGAGGAAATTGGAAAGGAGAGTACAATTGGATGTCCTTTTTTAGGAGTGGGCTAAATTTGCCTCTGAGCTTCCTAGCAGCCAGTTCAAGGAAGGAAATACAACCAGTTACAAGACTCAAAGCGTAGACATAGCGAGGATAAACCAGTGGTGTAAGAGATCAACTCTTCTTGGTTCTAAGGTCTGAGAGAAATTTCTCTCTTAGATCTTCAAAAAGCGAATTTCTACTCTGTCATGTTCAATAACATCTTTTCAGGAAATACATTAACTTTCTTATACCATCCCCCAGTGTTGGTCAGTGAACTGTGCATAGCACCATTTGACCCAGATCGAACAACTGCAGTCCTCATCTGAAGTTCTCCGGTGGTCTTTATAAGTCAAGAGAACAACAGCAGAGCTGTTAGAATGGGATCTCTCCACTGAGGGCCCATTGACCGCTGAGGTTTCTCAGGCCTGTTCTTGAGTTTGACAAATAACATTGATTTGAGGCAGTATCTCTCAATCACTTTCATGTGAATTCCGAACCCAGGGGCCATGTGAGCCAAAGGTCATCTGCCCACCCACAAATCTAATATAAACGTACTGGGACATGGTTGTCCTCTGAGCAAACCCCTACTCCACCTGTCCCTCCCTCCCCCCTCCCTCACCAACACGCCTACTACGCTGGGACTGTGACAGGCAAAGACGAGCTACGGTTGGTTTGGATAAAACAGCCTTTCTTGGCTCCCAACTGCCCCACAGAATAAGGCTCAAACTCGTCCATGCGCCATTCAAGGCTCTGTGTGATCCGTCCCACCTCCTGTGGCCTCAACGGAGAGACTCCTTGCCCTCCCCATCCCCAAGTCAGGCCCCTAACACTCCAGTCAGTCATTGACTTTCTTTGTGCCCACACTTTCCAACCTTCTGTGTGTGCCCTTTGCCTCTCTCCTCCCAAGGAAGTGTCTCTTTTGACATTTCTCCCATCTCCCAACATTCGGCTCAAAGGTCACCAAAGCCAAACCTTCCCTACTTTTCCAGCAGACACAACCTCCACCTCTCCCCCTCGCGCTTGGTCAATGCCACGTTCATTCATGCAGCCCTTGTTACGGGCTCAGGCCAGCCCTCAGCCCACAAGAAGAATTTGATTTTCTGGGGTTTAGGCCTCTCTCTCCAGCTTGACTGGGGGCTTCTTGAGGGCGAAGGCCTCAGCTCACAAGTCTCAGATCTCTAGGGTCTCCACCCTCCCCACACCCCCCGCAGAAGTCCAGTAAGCGTCTTCAGAATTCTCCTACAGGAGAGAGGGGCAGAGTAGGGCTAGAGCAGGAGAGGGGAGACCTCGGGGGCACCCTGCCCTGATGGGTGGGGAGGAAGCCAGCAGGCAGAGGGTCTACCAGCTGGGAGAGCCGGGAAGGAGCAGGGACTTGTCACCTCCTTGTCACAGCAGGGCTGGCCGGCACCGTAGCCAAAGGTGGGAGTGCTAGGGGGATTGCTTCGGACATGCTTGGCGCTCATGGGCGTTTCTTGCTGCATCTGCTTACGTCGCCAAAGCATTCTGATCACAATGGCCATCAAAGCTGGTTGACATTTTTGAAATTCTGCATTCGTGCAACTCAAGCTTCAGCCTTCTATCCACCAGCTGGGCCACGTAGTAGTTAAAACCGTGGGTGAGGTGAGCCCGGTGGATCCTCTGGGGCAGAGGTGGGGCTTGTTTCGTAAAAGGACGGGTTTCCTCTCACAGGGTATGCTGGTTTGCCTTTCAGGGTTCCCTCAGGGCGATTGCTGAGCATCCGCCGTGTCCCGGGCCTTCTGCTGGGCTCCCCAGCATTCCCCAGCACTTAGGTATTTGGGCAGGTGCGTGCGATTGTGTCCACGTGACAGACAGGTGCGTGAGAGCGTGCACAAGCCGTGGCGCTTGTTCCTGTGGGGCACGCGCGTGTCTCTGTACCGCGGACGGGTCCCCGCCCCCGATGGCGCACCTTCAGCCAAGGCACTCCTAGGGCAGACGCTGCGTTCGCTCTTGTTCTTAGAGCCCCAGGGAAGCTGGGCTGCTCGCGTGGATCGCTTGACATTAACAAAGAGAGAGGCTCTGTGTTTACGCCAAAGTCTCTGTGATGATCGGTACTAGGACTCTGTGATTTCTCTCGCGAGAACCCAAGCCGGCAGGCGGGGAATACTTTATTTTGATTGTCACCAGCTCCTCACAGAAGGGCTCTGTTAACTTCTCCCAGACCAGTGATTTAGTGACTTATCTCATTCTGAATGGCAGCTCTGGACCCTGGCAGGCAGCGCCCCTGAGGCACGACTCCATGGGGAAGGCCTCTACAGAAAATAGGAGGAAATGGGAGGGAGATGGAGCCCCCTGGAACTGTGGGAGGGGAATGGACCCCCCGCCAACCACGGGAGGGGGATGGAGGCCCCCCCCCCCCGGAACCGCGGGAGGGGGATGGAGGGGAATGGAGCCCGCTGGAATTGTGGAGGACGTTGCAGCTCCCCCCTGGAACTGTATGAGGATGCAGGGGCCCAAAGGGAAGTTACCCAGGCCGGGCAGTTGTGAGCACAGGAGTCTGGAGTCTGGGGTCTGGGGTCTGGGCCCAACCCACCATGTGAACTTGGAAAACTACTCCCTTGTCTTGGGACTTGCTTTCTTCTTTGCAAAATGAAGGAGTTGAATGTATCATTTCTAAGGTCCCTCTGTCTACCAAGCTCAGGGAGTGCTCCACAAAATGGAATTATTCTGCTGTGTGCGGTGGGAATCTTAGGCACTAAAAATGGAAGGGACCTTAGCTCACCTCCTAGCTCAATCCCCATACTTCCCAGAAGCCAATGGCTTATTCAGAACCAGTCAAGCCAGGGTGGACAGAACATCTATCCCAGGTTAGATGAGAACCACCCCAGCCTCTTGGTGCTATCTTGAATGCATTTCATTTCTGAGAGGTGACAAAGCCCTCACCCCCTTCGCTTTGGCCGGGACTTAGCTCAGGCCTCAGCTCCTTCCCAGGCTCCCCTCCCTCTTGGAGTCCCCTCCTTCAGCACCAGGGGGGACATTGCTGTCATGGCATCCGCGTGTCTTCGGGGTCTTGCTACACAAAGGGTGGTCCTTGGCAGCAGCATCGCCTGGGAGCTTGTTAGAAAGACAGAATGTCAGGTCCCCCCCCCCCCAAGACGTTTTAACCGGAGCCTCAGCAGACCCTTGGCTTTGGCACGTCGATTCTGAGAGCCCTGTTTTAGGGGCACCTGGTCTATCCTATCCTATTCATTGGTCTGTCTCCCCAACTAGACAGCTCTGTAAGGGTAGGGACCACAGTCATTCATTTTGGAATCCCAGGGCCTGCAGTGGTCCCTGCGCAGCGTAGGGGCTCGACAGGCGTTGAATGAATACACGAGTGTCGTGAGCCTGCGCGGCGAACTTGGCACCCCACCTGAAAGGCAAGATTCGTTCTTGTTGGACAGAAAACAGCGGGGCTCTGGGAAATAATGCCCCCGCTCTGAGGCCGGGGGTTAAGGACTAGCCTGGTTGCAAGGGAGGAGTATGGCATGAAAAAGCATGAGACGAGTGTGGAAAGGAAAGGAGGAAGGGAGGGAAGGATGTCAAGGAGTCGAAAGACAGCTGCATCAGGGTGTTCCAGACAGACACGCCTAAACATCTCACAGCCGCCTCCTTCAACCTCGCTCTCCAGTTCAGTTGACCTTGCTCGCAGAGGCTCACAATGGTTGAGATGAGGCTCTGGGACCAGAGGGACTGGGTTCAGATCGCAGTGCCACCACACTCAGGCTGGGGATCTGGGCCAAGATCGCAGGGGTCGCTTTCTTCGTCTCCAAAGTGGAGGTCATAGAAGTACCTTCTGCAAGGGCCCCCGTGAGGATTTAATGAGATAATGCAGTGCACGGACACAGGGTTTGGCACACGGAAAGGGCCCGATGCGTGTGAAATGATTGTAAGCGAAAGAGGAAGCTCTCCTCACCAGCTTGCTGACGTCTGTCCAACCTGGGAGTTTGGCATCAAGCTCCACCTGCCGGCTCTGAGCCTGGGCTCTGGCATCAAAGGCTGCGGTCCCCCCACCCCCACCTCGGCCCTCGAGGCCCACCCAAAAACCCTTCTCCCCCACGTGTCCCCGGATTTTTATTCCTCAGGAGGGGTGTCCCTCTTATCTCAGGAAGACTAGCCCAGCCACTCCCCTCTTCTGACCGCAGGGCAGCTTCTCTGAGGAGCATGCGTGCCTGGCTCCTGGGTCCTGACCCTGGAATGCCATTGCCCGCATGCTGGCCGCTGACCACAGAGAAAGCCTGTCAGCACCAGCCAGGGGCTTTGTGGCTGCCTCCTTGGGACCCTTTGTTGTGGCCCAGATTCTGCAGGGGGCCACCGACCCTGAGCCACGCTGTTGGTACACGCTGTCCTGGAACAGCCTGAGCAGACGTCCACGGTGTTCCTGTCCCCAGGCTCTGCAGCAGCACGGGCCGTGTTCCTTGTGAGTAATTGCACAGGGGCAGTGCCAAGTGGTCACAGATTCACTCTTTTGAAACAGTCCCTGCCATTTTAAATGATACTCTGGGAATAGGAATACTGATCTCCATCCCCGCCATCGAGGAGAGAGGGGAGCTGGGGAAAAGACCCAACAGAACTGTGTCCCTTTCTGGGGGTCCCTTTCTGGGGGTCCCTTCCCAGCACTTCAGATTGCAAGCAGGTCTGCCTTCAGCCCAGCACCAGGGACACCTTCTCTGAGACACTCGGCGTCCGGGGATGGGAAGGAAGGGGCTGAGCGTGAGCCCGACGCTGAATGCAGCGGCAAACGCTTCATTCCAAACAACCTGACAAATGTGCCCTGGGCATGGCCGGAGTCTTCTCCCAGAAAACGACCTCTCCCCTCCCCACGCTCCCCGTCTAACGAGGCACTTCTCACATTTGAATGTACGTGGCAACTGAGAAATGGTGGCCCATTTATTCTTCATAACGCTACTGAAAAATACCAGTAATTCCATGACTGCAGGAAAGTCTAAGTAAATGAAGAGAGGAATGATTTTTATTACCATTCCTCAATGAATATGTAATTATCAGCTATAAAACACCTTCCCGACTCACAAAATGACCACTCTTTGTCCTTGTGAGAAGAAAGCAGATCTGTGCTCGTTTGGATGGGTTGGGCAGCCCGAGATCTTTGGGGTAAGCTACCCTCGCCAGTCCTCCCAAATTACACTGCTCCACCCTGAGTCGGCCGGTGGGATCGGCTATCCCGGATCCAGACCCCTCTGAGTCTCTACCATCTTGTAGCCCTGGGCCTAGGTGGACGGAGGCTCAGACAGCCCTGGGAGGCACGTAGCACTGCCCGTTGGCTTCCTGAGCCACGAAAGGGGCCATATCTGATTCATCAGACTCTGCACCAAGGCTACTGACCCCTGGGAGGTTGGTTCTAAAATGAGACGGGATTCTTGACGTTCATGGGGGTGCTTCCAGGGGTGAAGGGTCTGTGTCCTTCTCTCTCCTGCCCCCGAGGAGGCTTTGCCCAGGCCTTCTGGGTGCGCTGACCACGGGGACGCTCTCTTCTGCAGCTTCCCCTGGCTCGGAGCAGACGGTCTATTCCAGATGAGGACAGTGAGGACAGCGGGAGAAAAACTAGCTGAATACCCTAGCTGAGATGTATACAACACTCTGCGCTTCCCAGAGTATTTCCACCAGCAGCATGAGGGCCCTGGTTAAGAGCAAAGGTTCTGGATTCAGCACACCCAAGTTAAATCCCAGCCCCACCACTTGACCTTCAGTGAGTGCATTACCTTTCTGAAGCTCATCTGTATTATGGGCTCATAACAAACAGCACTCCGCTGCGGAGGAGCTCTGGGGATGCAGTGACTCCGTGCAGATGATTTCCTGCTTTGGGACCTAGACCCACTCCTGGCGCACGGTAAGCACCGTATCAGTGTTTACTGTTAGGATTGTCCGTTTACCCATTCTTCCATCTACGATATCTGGTTTTTCAACTGGCCTGAAAGACTGGCAGAATGACTATCTCATTTTGCAGTGAAGGAAAACAGGCTTAGAGAAATCGTGTGACCATCACAGGTCATAGACCCGGGCGATGGCTGAGGCCAGTCATGACCCTGAGGCCAGTGCCTTTGCCCTCACCCCTCGCCGCTGCCCTGTGTGGGGCTGGGAGCATTCTTAGATCCCTTGTCTGGGAAGGCCCCCTCTCCTTTTCTCGGCAAGGCAGGAGACTCTGGAGGGCAGGAATCTTGTCCTCCAGTTCTCAGAACCTCCCTGCCTCCCCTAGAGGTGGAGGACTGGGCTGCTCGGGTCAGCCTGCTGGCCAACTTGGTGGCTTCATGCTAGCTTCGGCCTCCTCATTTGTCTCCCCTGGAGGCCCCAGGCATCCTTCCACTTCTCTGTCTCTGGCTGCATGCCTCCCAAGGGCGAGGGCTCCGGGAGGGTGATTCGCAGCCTGCGGGCTCTGCCTGCCCGCATACTCCCAGGGGGACCAGGGCGCAGCCTGAGCAAAGCAGGACAGACCCGGAGCCGCCATGCTGCTGCTGACCACACAGAGCCAGGAGGTTTCTGCCAGCTCGGAGGTGGCAAGGGCCATGCGGGCTCCCTGCCTGGCCAGATTTAGGGCCGCTTCCCCTGCTCTCATCTTTGAATCAGCTCCACACGCCTGGCCTGCTGTCCCCTAGATCTCTGAGCGGACGTTGCCACTCTCGGCCTGGGCTCTCCGCCCCCATAGCAGGGGCATGGGGTCTATGAGTCTGTCAGTGTGCACCTGCCGGTTCAGAGCACAGGGGCGGAGGCCACAGCTGCCCAAATGGCTTCTTTCCCTGCCACTCCCATCGAAAGTCTGTTGCGGAGGCCGGTTTCATGTCTCAGCTTCACTTACACCTTGGTTATTAAGGACAAGTGAAAAGAAGCGACAATACACAAAGGATGGTTGGGGCAGCTCTAAATAGTTCTAACCCACATTCAACCATCAGCCACCTCAAATTGTCTGTGAAAGATCACAGAATCCCAGGGTGCCTTGTAAAAAAAAAAAAAACCTAAGGAAAGAAAAAAAGAAACTAGTTTTTACCTCATCCATCATTTGCCCGTGGCCTCACGTAGGGCTGGATTGCTAACACTCGGTTTATGGAAAATCTTTAGCTCCGTGGACTTCTTGATAGATGGTTCATTGATTCTGCAAAGCTGATTCTAAAACGTAGCGAGGCAAACAGAGGAACCAGAAGAGCCAAAGAGATTTTTGGAAAGGAGCGAATTTGGGGGATGTGCAGCCCCTGCCTTCAAGGCTTCCAGCGGCTGATGGACAGTGTAGACTTGGTAAAAGGGGACATTCGGATCCGTAGCCAACAGATCGTAGAGAACCCAGAAACAGACCCACATGTACCTGGTCACTGAATTTGGACAAAGGTGCCAAGGCCGTTCATAAATCAGCACTATCATCATTTAAAATGTCGCGTCCAAGTTTTTGTCAAATGCCTGTCTCCCCTGCCAGGCTGCACACCCGGGGAGGAGGGAGACCGTCTTTCTAGGTCATAGCTATGTCCCCAACACTTAATACAATGCCTGGCACAAACGCGAAGCTTAACAAATCTGTTTGGAAGGAAGGAAGGGGGAAGGCTGGCGGGCAGGCTTTCTCGATCTTTTGGGCATGAATGGGACCTTTCTCCAAACTCCGGCTTCTGTCAACATCCATGTAGCTTATCCTTTTTTCTTCGCACATACAAGATGTTACATGATGTTTCATTCATTTTACGACTCTTTCTGCCTTCAAAATGTGGTTTTTCCAGTTACCAAGACATGAATGTCAAAAGCAAACAGGGCTTTTGTGCCATCTCTCTGGCAGGAAGGATCCCGGTGTTAGGATTTGCTCGTCTTCACTTAAGCTCTGCGCTTTAGTCCCCCACAAACCCTTCGCAGCTCCTTCCGTCACCTGGCCAAGGTCTGGGTTGGGACCACTTTCATTTTTGATTAAGGACCCAGGTTACTGATACATAGCCCACCCAGATAATCTGGAATGACCTCATTGCAAGATCTCTAAATTAATGACAGCTGTAAAGACCCTTTTTCCAAAGAAGGTCACATGCACAGGCTCTAGGGATTAGGGGTTACCATCAACCCACTATACACATACACCCCCAAACTCACACCCAAGGCCCACGGCTCATAACTGAAAGCCTCAGCTCCCTGAGGCTTCAGGTCCTGGTTGTTTTCCGCAAAGCACATGTCACAGAACATCCAGGGATCTAATCCTCAGAGAGGTCTGTGAGGTAAGTAATATCAGCCTTTTTAATTTTTTATTTATTTATTTTTTAAGATTTTACTTATTTACCTGACAGAGATAGAGACAGCCAGCGAGAGAGGGAACACAAGCAGGGGGAGTGGGAGAGGAAGAAACAGGCTCATAGCAGAAGAGCCTGATGTGGGGCTCGATTCCATCACGCCAGGATCACGCCCTGAGCCGAAGGCAGATGCTTAACCGCTGTACCACCCAGGCGCCCCCACCCTTTTTTAAACAAAAGGATTGGAGTGACAGCTCAAGATCACACGGCCGGGACTCAGCGCTCAGACTTGACTTCTAGTGCATGGGGCAGGAGCCCACAGATGCTTCTCTCTCTTAGTGAAAGGGGGCTGTTTCGTTTCCAAGGAGGAAGCTGGGGCACTCAGCCTGCCGCAGAAACCTTGGTGGAGATACTCTTCCTCCTCTCTCATTACCTCCTGCCACCCCCAAATCTAGGCTGTCCTCTGTCAAGCCACCCCTGCACAGAGCAAAGGCCCTGGATGGGGTCTGGTCGATCACCTGCCCCATCTGAGGGGAGGTCTCACAGGTAACGCTCCTTTTAAGAAAGAAGAGATGAATGAGTGATCTATGTCAGGCACTCCACTGGAGGAGGGAGTGAGGCGTCTTGTGGACTCACCAACGTCAGGAAGAATTTTCTAGCAATTTGTATTGCTTTCCAACGGACTCACAGAGGAGACAGTGAGGGAGACGTTCAAGCAGAGTCCAGTTGCCTGCCTGTCACCGGCTCTTACCCCAGGTGAGATGTGGCACTACATGACCCCTGAAGGTTCTGGCAGCTGTCGGGTCTCTTACCAGGTGGAAAAGGACACAAGCTGTCGCCAAAGCAGTGCCTTGGTGCACCATGACGTGGCGACTCTCACTGACAGGTGATGCCGAGAAGGAGCAGGCATGGGAATACGTGAGAAGCAGGCACCAAGACAGGCCTAGAGATTTCGTGGACAAATTTCTGTGAAGAATAAAGAGGAGAGCACCAGGGTTGGGGGAGACCCTTGTAAGCACAATGCAGGCCTGAGATGGGGAGGAGAAGTCCCCCAGTTCTCAGGAGACCTGCGGCAGGAGAGAGGGAAGTGGAGGCCTCCCTTCCCATTGACTGCCCCCAGCCGAAGACCAAGCACAGCGAGCGTCCCAACAAAGGCCTATTCCGGCGTGTCAGGGGACTCCCCACTGGGCGCCGGGACTCTTCCTCCCCGGTGTCTCCTGCTTCCCCTGCTCCTTCCCAGGTCAGGGCTGTGCTGCCCCCAGCCGCCTTTCCCAGCCCCTCCGCAGGGAGGCCTCTCTCGGCCCAGTGTGGCACGGCTCGGCCTACTCCTGGCCCCGGCTCGCGGCGCTCACTCGACAGCTCAGCCCCAGCCCCCTTCCCTGGGACACTGGCTGGCTGCCCTGGCTCTATTTCTGCTCCGAGAGAGGGAAACATCAGGGGCCTGAGCGCCAGCCATCGGGGCCGTGAGCCTTGGAGAGAAGTGTTGGCACGGGGTGTGACCCGAGAGCAATCCGGGCGGCAATACAGCCAAACTCTCCCCAGTCTTCGGAAGGCGAATCACCCATTCCACGGGGTGAATGAGACGGCTCCTCTCAGCACGCCAGGGAACCTAGCGGGGATCTGCAGCGCTGTTCCAGAAGGGCCCCGGAGCCTGCCTGCCCCACTGAGATGAGGGAGGTGGGAAACCCGGCCCGCACAGAGTCAGCCACAAGGAGCACCCATGCCATGTCAGGTCCTGCAACGGCCCTGCGAGATGGGGCATCGCGAGCTAGTTCTCGCCTTCTGGGACCCCAGGCCTTTATTCCGCAAACACTTCCTGAGCTCCTGCCAGGTGCCAAGGATGGAGGCCACACACAGGCCCTGCTCCTGAGCTCAGGCTCTCCCGCTGCCCACAGAATGAGCCGGATACACCCGTCTCTACCCCCCAGCGGCCTGCAGCCCGGCCCCTATGGACCCTTGCCTTGACTACAAGGTAGAGAGTGAGAGAGGACCACTGGAGGGCAGATGGGGAGTCTGGGCGGTCCGGGGATGGGGAGACTGGAGCAAAGAAGAGCTCAGGTTGGAAGGAGAACAGAGCCCAGTCGTGCAGCCAAGACATAAAGCTGGCCTCACTTCTCTGAGGGACTGTTCTGGAGCAAGGCTGCTGTCTGCCCAGGGCTTGTGCTGTGATTTCAGAGACGTCATCTTCTCTCCGTGCTCAGGCCACTTCGATGGCCAGCATCCCAAGTTGGCCCGCGGGGGTCCTGGCCCTGAAACCCAGGCCCAACCTACTCTTACAGCAGGAGCAGGGGTGCTCTCTGCCCCCCAACTGGGGCTCAGCCCCATCTGAGGCTGGTGAGCACACGGTCATGCCAGCAATCACCCATCATACCAAAACTTAGGGCTCACACAGGATTATAGATCAAAGCTCCTACTTTCTAAGCCTTGGTTCTCTTCCCGGGACACTCAGCATTCCAGCCAGTGAAATGCTGTGATTTACAGGGAAGCATTTCCTTGGGTCCAGGCCAGGGACAATGCAGATGACCCGATTCCAGTGACGGTGATCTCACCGATCCTCCTATCTTTAGAGGATAGACCGTTGAAAACAGCGCTGAATCCCATTAGCCATTTTTGTGGGCTGGGGGCGTGGGTGGTTACCCGCAAGGCCGCCTTACCAGAAGCCAAGACATGACTCGATGCCCTGTCTCTGTCCTCCCCGGACTTTTCAGACGGTGCTCTCAGCTGGAGAACCGAGCCGCAGCGGACTAAAGCATCTCAGACAGCTTTCTATCCGCGCTATCCGAATCCAGCTGCTTTCTACCACTGGTGGCCCCGCCCTGACAGTGGTTCAGATCACTGTCACAGCTTTTAAGTGTCTTCTCTCAGATCAACCAAAATATGTGATAGGAAATGACGCGGTGTTGAATTGGCCCAGTATCTGACATCAGATACTTAAACCAGCAAAGAAGCGTACTTAAGAAAATATACGGAGAATACAGTTTGCTTTGCTACATGGAAATCCTTCCTCCCTCTAAGTTTCCTTCAGCCTCTTCAGAGAGAGGGGAGGCTTCAGAAGAAACAGCTAATTCTCCAGGAGGCGAGAACTTGGGATTAAGATAGGATCTCTAGCAGGAAATGAATGGGGCATTTCATAAATGCGCTTTTCACTCAGAGCATTGTCCAGAAGTTACGGAGCCCAGGTAGCCAGGCCTGTGTGATGGCCCCAGTTATTGGTCACCCCGGGCCCGGGGCCCAGACTCGTCTCCTGATGGTATCTCACACCCAGGGGCACTGTGATCTCACCACGGTTTTGTGTGCTGCCATGTCCTCGCCACGCCACCCAGGGCTCCGGGAGAGGCTGCCTGAGCCCCGCTGTGGCACCTGGTGTTTCTGAGGGTGACCTCAAAGGCCCGAGGAAGCCCCTTCTGACCGGGCCAGACCATCCACCTTCATTGCCCCCGAGCCTTCATCTGAAACTCGCTCCTAACCAGAGGCTAGAGGGCTAGAGGGGCCGCGGGCACCACACAGCTCCCCCGCCCACCCCACCCCACCCTCCGTCGCCCATTCTCTCCCCAATATTGCCAGGAACCATCCAGAGGAGGGCGCTCATGCCTGGTGAGGGAGCTCGGTCAGTCCTCAGGCAGCTCCTAGGCTTGGATCTGGCTTTGCAACGTTGGAGGCCAAGACATGTCCTCCTCTCCTTTCCACTCATGGCTCATAGCCACGTGGGAATCCCAACCCTTCTACCCGACAACTCTTCCAGCGCCCTGGCTACACGATGCCTTTTCTCTCCACGAGTCTCACCCCAAAATGCCGCCGATTCTTCTCTAATCATTCAGCCATCTGTTCCTGTCAGGTGGACCTCAGGAGCTGGCCTGTTCTTCCTTTGTGTTGACGTGCCTCCCCCACCCCCACCTCCAACGCCTGCGTCTTTCTCGCCAGAAACCTCTTCCAAGATCAAGCACACTGGAGACCCTGACGATGCGGATACCCAGCACACTCAGGAACCTCGGCCAAAAGCCACGTTACAGATGGCTCACGTTCTGAGGCTCTTCGGGTGACGTTGAGGAGATCGGTAGTTATCTTCAGGATCCATCAAGTGCTATGAAGGCCTCGTAGCAAATGCAAACTGAACTCTTGGGCTCCGCAACACATGGTGGGTAAATGAGCCCAGAGCAGATGTCCCCTTGGACCCGAGTCTCAGCAGGGAACCCCAGACATCAACCGTCCATGACCTGAGGCCTATTTTCTGACAGTAACTTAGATGGTGAGGGGTTTTCAAAATTGCTTAGAGTTGAGTCTTTTTTGTAAATGCACTTTCACAACAATATAAAATAGCTCCGGCAAACTTCATAATGACACTCCAGCAGGAGGCCTACGCCCCGCAGCGGAGCTTCCCTTCACCCCCCAGACCTCTGCGAATCTTTCTCGGGATCCTGGGGTTCTTTGGAACACAGCGTGAGAACCACCACTTCCCCTCTCGCTCTGTAACTTGGATTTGTGGGACCAGCAAAATAGCCAAACAATTCCTAACTCACAACGCTCGCAGCTTCTAGAAGATAGGACAACTCAGACTCAGAGAGCTCTGGCCTTGGACATAACCATTGGCATCATCTGGACGGACTCTCTCACTGGACAGGGAGGGAAGGAGATACTAAGCCCAGACAAGAGAAAGAGCCCATCGAAGGTGCACAACAGGTGTTAGCAGAGCCGACAACAACCCAGGGCAGAGAAGGAGGAGGTGTCCTCACTGAAAGAGGGGGGAAGGCCCTCCTGAAGCCACATTGTGGCCCTAGGAATGTGGCTACCAGAGACCTGCGCTGTCCCTCTTGGGGCTCCCTCGGGCTCCATCGCCCCACTGGTACACCGCACGGCCAATTACTACCCATGGTGCTCTGCCCGGGCAGCCCTTAGACCACGGCCTCCCTGCCTCCTCCCTCAGCCGGGTTCGTCCATCTCTGCCTCTCCGGCATCCACCTCTCCGTAAGGTCATCTGCTCCATCCTGAAAAGCCTGAAAGGTCCGTTCTGGGATGAATTTGTCTGTTTCTTTTAAATTGTCCCATTGATTGGCATATATTTGTTCCTAACACCCTCTTATCCTCGAAATGTCTGCAGCAGCCAATGTGATGGCACCTTTCTCATCCCTGATGTGGTTATTCAAGTCTTTTCATGTTCTTGTTAGCAGTCTTACTGGTGGTTTGTCTACTTTATTGATTTTTGCAAAGATCACTCTATTTCATTAGTTTATGTTCACATCATTTTCCCCGTGTATTTTCTTTAAGATTATTCTTGTATTTTTGCTGATTTCTTGAGTTGGAGGCTTACCTCCTTTATTTTCAGGCTACTTTTTAAAAAATATAACAGCTTTATTAAGATATAATTCAAGTATCATGTTAATTCACCCATTTATTTTTTTTAAGATTATTTATTTTTGAGAGAGCGAGAGAACCCAAGCGGGGGGGGGGCATTGGGGGAAGGAGAAGCATATTCTCTGATGAGCAGGGATCCAGATGTGGGGCTCAATCCAAGGACCCCGGGATCATGACTTGAGCCAAAGGCAGATGCTTAACCGACTGAGCCACCCAGGCACCTCCTTGATTCACCCATTTGAAATCTATAATTCAACAGTTTTACAGTCCACTTAGGAACATTTTATCACTCCCAAAGGAAACCTATACCCATTTTCCTAACATGCTTTCTGGCCCCCCACCCTCAACCCCAGGCAACCACACATCTCCCTTCTGTCTCTATGGACTTACCTCGTCTGCACATCTTATATAAATGGAATTATACAATATGTGGTCTTTGGTGATGGGCTCCTTTCATGTAGCATAATGATTTTAAGGTTTACCCATGTTGAGGCACGGACTGTACGTTCTTACTTTTCACTGCCCAGTAATATTCCTTTGTATGGACGTAACACATTGTGTTTATGCATTCATCAGTTGATGGACACTTCAGTAGTTTCCACTTTTTCACTACTATAAATAATGTGCTATGAACATCCATGTACAAGTTTTCACGTGGCCGTATGTTTTCATGGCTCTGGGCACGCGCCCAGGCTCGGCATCGCACGAGCCTCTACGGTAGCGCTACGATAAACATTTTGAGGCACTGCCGCACTGTTTTCCAAAGCGACTGTATGATTTTACATTCCCGCCAGCAGTGTGTGAGGGCTTCGATTTCTCCACGTTGTTATCAACATTGCTAATACCTGTTTGATTGTTGCTGTACTAGGGGGTATGCGGTAGTGTCTCATGGTGGCTCTGATTTGTATTTCCCCGATGTCAGTGATGTGCAGCCGTCGTCATGCACCATCTCATGTGCTCACGGGCTATGTGTTTCTCTTCTTTGGAGAAACGTCTATTCAAGCCCTTTGCCCATTTTTAAAATTGGGTTCTTTTTCATTTGGTTATTGAGTTGTAATAGTTCTTTATATGTCCTATGTGTAAGTCACTTTCAGATAGAAGATTTGCAAAAATTTTTTCCCATTCTGTGGGTTGTCTTTTTGCTTTCTTTATTTTTTAAGATTATTTTATTTTATTTGAGAGAGAGAGAGTGAGGAGAGGGGCAGAGGAGAGAATCTCCAAGCAGACTCCAGCTGAGTGTAGAGCTCAACTGTAGAGCCCATCTCATGACCTTCAGCCAAAACCAAGAGTCAGACGTTCAACCAACTGAGCCAGCCAGGCGCCCCTATCCAAGCTACTTTTTAAGTATATTGTGTAAGCTTATCCATTTTCCACTGAGGACCATTTTAGATGTATCCCACTATCTCATAAGTAAAATATCAATTATGATTCAACTGTAAATATTTTCATAATTTTAATATGATTTCTTTCTTGATTCATGGATTATTTACAAGTCAGTTCTTAAAAACCCAAGGAAAATTGGTGTACTGATTATATATATTGATTTTTCGTTTTATGATACTGTGGTCCGAGAGTGAGGACTATAGATACTAAATCTTACTGGATTTCTCGGATCTGGCTTTATTAAGTTAGTGCTATATCCTCGATATCTTTTCAGAGCAGTACCTAGACAGCTCCTCATGGTTTTCGCAGCTGCATAGCAGTCCTTCAGATGGACACATGACAGTCTACTCAACCAATCCTCTAAAGAAGGACCTGGATTGTTCCCCGTATTTTGGGATTACAAATAAACCGCCACAAATAACCGTGTCTATATGTCATTCTGTGTGCAAGTTCTTTATTGATTTTCGACACACTCGCCTTCTAGATCTTTCCATCACCCCGGCTTCCTGGAACGCCAGTCCTTCTGCTTATTACGTCTTCGGACTCTTGTGCGCAGTAGGTATTTTCCTCATCTTCAGTGTGTCTTGTGCAGTCCACACAATCTAGATGATAGACTAGCCCATCCAGAGTATTGCTGTATTTACTTTTCCAGGCAAATCAAAAGTATCGGCAGCCTGGGACCCATTTTTTATTAAGGTGCCTGTCATGGGACTCCCCTAGACTTCTGGGTAGTATAAACTCAAACTTAATATGTGAGACCCAGGCCCTGAGTTTTTATTTCCCAGGGGAGGGTCTCTCCCTCTGAGCCCAAGCAGAGTCAGACACCATCTCCTGTTCTCTGGCTGAGCCAGTGGACAATCTTTTCCTGATCTATACTTTCCCTGAGGCTGTAGCCCTCCGAGAATGCCAGCTGCAAGGCGTGGAGGGGGGGGGGTTCTCATTCTAGCTCCTTCCTTTATGTGGCCTAAGGTCTCATTTCCCGCCCCCACATGGGCATGAGAGCCCAGGGCCTCAGTGACTGAAACTGACGACATGGTGTTCACCGCGCCGGCCTTGACCTCTGCTGCTCCCACAACCGCCCCCACCTCCGTTCCCAGGGCTGGTAGCGGGCATTCCTCTGCCCCACTGTAGCTCCTAGTCCCCTCTTCGCCTCTGGGGGCCGGTCATTTTCCTCTCTTGCTGGCACATGTGGAAATTCATTTACAATAATTTTTGTTGTATTTTATCCAGGTGGTTGTGGCAGAAGAAGTGATGTTTATCCATCATTTTCCTATAGCCCATTATCTCCCCAGACCTTACAGAGATGCCCATCAACACCGCGCACGTACCGCGCACGTACCGCGCACGTACCGCGCACGTACCGCGCACGTACCGCGCACGTACCGCGCACGTACCGCGCACGTACCGCGCACGTACCGCGCACGTACCGCGCACGTACCGCGCACGTACCGCGCACGTACCGCGCACGTACCGCGCACGTACCGCGCACGTACCGCGCACGTACCGCGCACGTACCGCGCACGTACCGCGCACGTACCGCGCACGTACCGCGCACGTACCGCGCACGTACCGCGCACGTACCGCGCACGTACCGCGCACGTACCGCGCACGTACCGCGCACGTACCGCGCACGTACCGCGCACGTACCGCGCACGTACCGCGCACGTACCGCGCACGTACCGCGCACGTACCGCAGTACCTGTCTGGCAAACACAAGCAACTATTTCTTTGAACTGTGATCTGTGGGGCGGGTGGAGAATCTTACAGATTCTAAAGCCTTCGAGGGCTCAATACGGCTAGCTGCTGTAGTGCCCCTGCTCCGGCTAGGATTCTGGCACAATCCTTTTGTCTTTCCATTGTGCTGCCATGGTTCTCCTTCTATTCTGGCTAAGGAAGCATATGGACTATGGATTTTTAATCAAAACCACTGAATACCCATTTTTGAAATAGCCAAGGATGGTGTCAATAAATAGATTCTCATTTTAATCCCCGTATTTTCAGATGAAACATGAAATTAAGAGAGTTTAACTGACATACTTTATGCTGCATTGGTGGGAAAACTGTAACGGAAAGTGAAGGGCTTTTTCTGCCTCCCCACACAAGCAGTGAGTAATTGGAGTTTTTTATTAACATTTCTGCCCTTTTGTTCTTTATCATTAGGCGCTATGAAGCTATTTTTCAATGTCAGTTTATTATCTATAAACAGGGTGATAATCAGCTCTCCCTTTGAGCTTAGAACATCTTCCCTCTACCTCTCCCCTGACATGTAGGATTTATGTAATGTGGATATCCCCCTAATTTACTGACACTGGACTTGAGGGGGGCCCAGGCACTAATTCTTATGCCAAAGAGTGGCATGTAGCCCCACTCCCGATGGAAAGACTTCAGTTCTTCGGGCAGATGATTTATGTCTCAAGATGCTACAAGCAGACGAGGAGACAGGAGACCTCCTGGGACAAACATCTCCAGATTGGGGCAGGAGGTCCTATTGACAAGCTGATGTCTCCCAGTTCCCCTGAAAATGCATCGGCTGCTGGCCGTTGAATGGATGGTTATGGTGATGGAAATGGTTGGGGGAGGTCAACGGAACTAGAATAGGAACTAGAACTGCAAAACGGTCAGTGGTTTTGTGACTTATATAATGAGCTTTGCTCAAAAGGTTACCGCTTGATCTAGGCTGGGGACATAAAGCTCCTTCCCAATGTGAAGCAAGCATCCTGACATTGGAACAGTCTTTGTTTCTTCGATATTATCCCAGGACACATAGAGTGACCAGTGCTCAGATGAAGGGTCCCATCACGGGTCCGAGATTTGTGAGACCCTTGGAGCTAGAGCCAGTGAGGACGTCTCCTCTGTCACCTGCTGCCTCCTTTGCAAATTTGCTTCCAAGATATAAGAATAAATAAAATTCTCCAAAGAGAACAAAACTTTAATAATGTGGAGTCATCAGGGGAAATGCTGAGTTTAGGAACAGAAAATTCAAAATGTCACCAACAAACAAAAAGAATATGTGTCCAAATGAGATGCCATTTCCAGCTGTTCCATCATGCCTGCTCAAGAGAGATGAATATGGTGCTAACTTATCAGCACGATGGTGCATCTGCTTTACCGTAATTACCCGATACTTCGGAGAACTGACCTGAAGACAAGGGCGAGAGTCGCGTAAGCCATTCCGAGTGCGCAGCGTTTTTAATCCCATTCCCTTGGGGAAGCTGAAAGACAGGCCACTGTAATTTGCATAGGCTGGAAGTAATTTGATTTTGGTAAGTTTCTTACAATACATAGGATTACAGAATCATAAAATCTCAAGGTTGGAAGAGAACTTAAATGTTGTTTAGTCCATCCAAGTCAGGGATCTCGTTTGCAATATCCCTACTAGTTGGTTACACAAGCTCTGTTTCAAGAGTGGCAGTGAGGGGAGCTTAAGGGACCATCCTTACCCCACTATGAGGAGACAGAGATTCCCAGGGAAGGTCACCATTCTCCAAAAACCAAGTTTACCACAAATTCATTCTAAGCCATTGTAGCAGGTCCCTCCACTCCCTCACCATCGTGTGATTCAGCTCTTGGGAGCTCCCCAAACCTGAACCCTTTGTCTCAAATCCCATCCTTCCACTTCTTCCCATCTCTTGCCAGGCATCCTCACTTCTGCATTTACTGAGGAAATCAAGACCACCAGACAAAAGCCATTAGCCTCCCTTCTTTCCAATTCTCTCTCATTGTTAATGTGTTTCCTTCTCCCTGTGCTCAAGGAAGAAGTATCTCTCCTCTTGCCCCAAGGCAATCCTTCCTCTCATTGTGCTGGGGGGGGGGGGTTATGGTGAGAGGGTATCTCAGCCTTTTCTACCCATTTTGATGGGGATATTTTCTCATTCACCCGATGCATAAGAGTTGCTCAGCTGGTTTCTGGATTATTCTCAGAAGGAATTGCCCCATCCATAGCTATAGATCCCATCCATGCAGAAGGTGAGTTCAGGACCTTCCTAAGTCACCATCTTGGACCAGAGCCAGTAAGCCTTCCTCTCTTACAGGAAATCATACTCCCGCTGTCCTGCGTGAGATCTGAATGACCGGGCAGGTCTTCTCTTTCCAACTTCTCCACCTCTTCTGAATCATTCTCCTCAGCCAATAAATATGTTCAGACCTTTCCTACACTTAAAAATAGCCTCTCTTCACCCTCTGCCTCTTTGATCTCTCTTGCCTCATCTTTCTTGTATTAGGTAGAATAAGCTAGGTTATGCAGCTGTAACAGACAGCCCCCAGTCTTTTCCTCACCCAGTCCAAGTCCACTACTGGTCAATGTGACTTTCTAGAGCAACTGGCTTCCAAGCAGGGACCCAGCAAAGCAGGCTGCTTTAATCTTGTGTCTCCCCCTTCTCGACGCAAGACCTCCTCCACTTGCTGCCTCTGGAGAAGAGATACACGGCAACAGAACGTGTTCCTTCTACGTGCCAGGAAGGACAAAATCACCGGAAATAGGAAGTCACTAGAAGGTTTTTACCATACCTTCACCAATTCAACTGAATATAGATTCAGCGTCTGCCGTGTCCACTTTCTTCCTTCCTTGTACCTTCACCCCTGAAAATGGCTTCTGCCCCACTCCCTACAAAAAGAATGCTTGCTCTGCCAGTGACCACTGGTGAAACATTAGAATCTTGGCCTTTCCTACTTGGGTCACAGAAACTCAACTCCTGCTGCGTCCTCGTCACCAGGCTATGCTTTAATGTTTTGCTCTGGATTTTTGTTCATGGTTACTATAAAAAACAACTAGAATTGATTTTCTGCTTTTGCAATGAAATTTTTATTGACAGATTAGTCTAATATATGCCCCTATTTTCCTTTTGTGTAAATAGGTGAAAATAGGTGAAAAATAATTTCCAAATTTGGTGCCAGCAAAAGTACCATCCCTCCTGAGAAAATATGTTCACGTCTTTTATAAAATGTTTCATGTTTTCCTTTTTATCCTGGCTGCCAAGAAGCTCAGATCCAAACCATATGATACCAATACTTATAAAGACATCCAAATCAGACAGGAAGAACTAAAACTGTGTCTGTTTGCAGGCCATATGATCTATAATATAGAAAATCCTAAAGACTCCCTAAAAAAACTGTTAGAACTAATCAATGAATTCAGTAAAATTTCAGGATCCAAAATCAACATATAGAACGTTTCGGTACACTAATAAGGAAAGATTTGAAAAAGAAAGAAAACAACTGCATTCACAATAGCATCAAAAACAACAAAATACTTAGGACTAAATTGAACCAAGGAGGTGAAATATCTGTACCTGAAAACTGCAAGACCCTGGTGAAAGCAATTGAGGGCATGAACAAGTAGAAAGGTCTCTTGTGTTTATGGATCAAAAGAATTAATATTGCTAAAAGGTCCATATTACTTAGAGCCATCTATAGCTATAATGCAGTCCCTATCAAAATTCCAATGACATTTTTTTCACAGAAATAGAAAACACAATCTTAAAATTTGTGTGGAATCACAGAAGATCGCAAATAGCCGAAGTAATCCTGAGAAAGAACAAAGCTGGAGGCATCATGCTTCCTGATTTCAAACTATACCATAAATCTATAAAACAATATGGTACCAGGGGCATCTGGGTGGCTCAGTCCGTTAAGCAGCCGACTCTTGATTTCGATTCAGATTATGATCTCAGGGTCATGAGATCAAGCCATGTGTTGGGCTCCATGTTGAGCATGGAGCCCTCTTACGATTCTCTTTGTCTCTCTCCCACTGCCCTTCCCCCCCATCCCTCTCTAAAAAAAAAAAAAAAAAAAAAAAAGCCTAGCATGGTACTGGCATAAAAATAGACACAAACACTAGTGGAACAGAATAGAGAGACCAGAAATAAACCCCTGCATATACAGTCAACTAATATTTGACATAGGAGCCACGAATACTCAATGGGGAAAGGATAGTCTTTTTAAACAGTGCTGGGAAACCGGTAACCTCATGCAGAAGAGTGAAACTGAACCCCTATCTTACACCACTGGCAAACATGAACTCCAGATGCATGAAATACTTAAACACAGGAACTGAAATGGTAAAACTCTCCAGAGAAAATGTAGGGGGAAGCTGCCTCGCTACTCGTCTTGGCCATGATTTTTTGGATATGACACCAAAAGAACAAGCAAAAAATGCAAAAATCAGCAAGTGGGACCACAACTAACTAAAAAGTTTCCGTACGGCACAGGAAGCCATCAAGACAATGAAAAGGCAACCGTGGAATGGGAAAAAATACTTGCAAATCACGTATCTGATAAGGGGTTATTATCCAAAATATATAAAGAACTCACACAACTTAATAGCAAATAAACAATCTGATTACAAAGTGGGCAGAGGATCTGAAAAGAAATTTTTCCGAAGAAGACATACACATGACTAACAGGTACATGGAAAGAAATCACAGTGTATTGACCCTTTGGAAGCATCCGGCTGGGGAAGTGTATTAGTTTGCTGGGACTGCTATAACAAAATACCCCAGACTGCAGGGGAGGAGAGTGGGGGGCTTAAACAACAGAAATGTGCTCTCTCACAGTTCTAGAGGCGGGAATTCAAAGGTCAAGGTGTCTGCGGGTTTGGTTCCTTCTGAAGCCTCTCTCCCTGGCTTGCCGAGGTCCATCTTCTTGCTGTGTCGTCACGTGGCCTTCCTCTGTGCACGTGAATCTCTGTGTGTCCAAATGCCCTGTTCTCATAAGGACACCACTCACGTTATGGTAGGATTCACCCTAACGACCTCATTTTAACTTAATCACCTCTCTAAAAGTCCTATCTCCAAATATGGTCACAGCCTCTGGTACTGGGGGTTGGGGCTTCAACATATGATTTTTTGGGGGACACAATTCAGCCCATAACAGAGAGGGTGAGCTTCTCCCTTTCTCTTCTTTACTGCATCGACTCCTCCTCCCCATCTTGCTAACTGCAGCTCCTGGCCGCCCCAGGGTAGGTGCCCTGAGCAAGCGGAGGCAGGGAGAGTGGGAAAGCTCTCACTCACCTGCTTCTGGGGGCATTTTCTTTGCTGCTTCTCAGAGGCCGCCCCCACCCATCACCGCAGAGTGCTCGTTGCGTTCCCTCAACTGGGTGAATACACCCCCTCCGGGCTCACCAGTGTCCTCCCTCTTCAGGCACAAGGAATCTGCGAGACCTCCACTTCTTCCTGCTAGAATCCATTCCCTCCACACATACCTGCCCTTGACTGTTGAGAAGAGCATGCTTCTGGGATACAAACTCAAGGTGCTGGCAGCAGGAGCGGGGCTCGGACAGGAGCCAGGCACAGATGGAATCCAGGTGCAGGTGAGAGCAGAGCACAGATGGTGGTGGGTGCAGGTGTAGACGGGTCTGGGCCAGGTGCATCTGAGAGCAGGTGGTTGGAGATACAGAAGATAGGCAGTTAAAGGCGGTAGGTGCACCGCCTGACATTAAAGACTGCTTATGCGTCGGTAGGACAGAGTCGCTTCGCAGAGAAACTTCTCTTCCTTTCCAACCAGGAGGCACGAGTGTGGAGCCCACAAGCCTAACGACAACGGCTAACATTTAACGAGTGTGTTCTGGGTGCCAGTCACTGTGTGAGGTGCTTTACACGCACACGCTAACTCATTGAACCCTCCCAACTTGGCAATATTCTCTCATGATCCCATCTGACAGAGGAGGGAGCCGAAGCCCAGAGAGATTATGTAATATGCCCTGGGTCCCACAGGGAGGAAGCCCTGGAGCTGGAGTTAAACCCAGCAGTTTGCTTCCAGAGCCCATGCCATCAACGACCCGGACTCTGCCCCCTCCCAAAGGACAAGCTGTCCAAGGGAAATAGTCACTCACCACCGCAGCTCTGCAGCCATCTCCTCCAGGAGGAGACGGGGGGGGGGGGCAGGAGAGCATGGTGGGAGCCGGGCACTTCTGTCATAGGAGCCGCGGGGTGGGACTTGGCCCTTCTCTTCTGCTTCCGGTGACAGTCGGTGAGTGGCTGCGAGAGACTGTCCCTTACATCCTGCCTTCCTTCCACACTCAGCACAGACTAGGTGCTCACAGATCTTTGTTCAACTGAAACTTGACTTCAATTGGCAACTGTACACAAGGGCCCCCAAACTTACGTCTGGGCCCTCAAATCAATGAAACCAGGACGGGGGTGGGGTGTAGGGTGATTGTCATGCACGGCCTGGCTGAAGAGCCCGGCCCCAGTCCCCCCATTACATTCCCGCTCAAAGCCATGACCCAAGATCATTTCTTCCTCTCCTCAAGCAAGGGAAATCAGAGATACTTCGCCACAAATGATTTTAGAGGCCCTTAACTTTCCCCGGGCCCGTTTTACCCAGACCGGCCCTGGCTGGGATGTTCGGGGGGGCAGGCAGATCCTCAGACCCCTGAGTGGTCTGGCGGGCTGAGGGAGAGGCGTGGCACCAACTCGGGGGAACTTTCTGGCCATCTGGCCCATTCATCTCCCGCACACCCACGTCAGCTGAGCGAGGCCCGCGGCCCTGCCGAGGAACTGGAGCGAAGCCCTCATCCGTCAAGTGCTCCGGGCGGGGACAGGGCCCCGTGCTCGGGTGGAAGCGGGTCGAGAATTTATCATTCTGTTCCGGGCAGTGTTAGCAGCTGGCAGATGGGAGCCCTCTCACAGAGCTCATCTCTTCTAAGTAATGGAAAATGAGAAATTTTCCTCCACAGGAACAGTGGGAGTTATAAGGCACTATGATTTCAGTTCTGGGCTCTCTCCAGCCCGGAGACAAGCTCCCCTCGCACAGACAGCTGCTTGTCAAGGGCAAGGACAGAGGTGACACAGCAGGAAGCGTCCTAGGCTTGCAGACCGAGAGAATGGGGTGCGAAGGCCGGTGCTGCCCTTCCCTCTCTCCCTGCAGCCGTGGCCGGGCCTCCCGTCTCGTGGCCTTGTTCTCCCAGTCTCTACAAGGAGCAGATCGGAACCCTGAGCCCCGAGACTCCCCCGGCTCTAAGGCGCTGGGATTTCTGCCTTCCCATGGGAAGGACCTTTCCGCTCCTACGCACGCATTCTGGAACAAGCAGCAAGCTTCACGGGTAGTTCTTATTCTTGAGAAACTTACCCTGCGAACATGGACAAAAATGTTCTCTGGAGAATATGAGCTCTGTTTAGCATCTTTCGCTGCCAGACACGTGACCCTGAAGGCAAGGGTGCGGCTCCACTGGGCCTTCCCCAGGGCGATGAGTTCTGGGCCCCAGCTGGAAGGGAAGGTTCTGGGATTCTAGCTCGAACACCGTTCTTACTCAGAAACCTCATGAGCACAGACGTGGCAAAACCCCACGCCCAACATTTTAAAGTAGAGCGCTCAAAAACACACAACACTTGATGGATTCTTTTTTAATTGAGCAAGAATGAAAATACAATCAGAATAATTATCCCAAATACGTAGTGCTTTTTTGTTTTCAGAAGAGTTGTAGAGATAGTCCAGAGCTCCCCTACTCCCTTCACCCAGCTTCCCGCGTGTTCACGTTGTTCTTAACTAGGGTACATTCATCAAAACTCCCTTAATGTTGGCACACGCTATTGACTAATTTATAGGCTTTATTTGGGTTTCATTAATGTCTTTCCTCTATGCCAACATCCAGTCTAGGAGACCACCTCATTATGGCTCCTCGGTGTCCTACCATGTGGGACAGCTTTTCAGTGTCTGCTAATCTGAATCGGGGGTTCTCGGCCCCGATCGTTCACTAGAATCACCTGGGAAGCCTTTGAAGGGCACCGGGCCAGAGCCACGCACCAATTACATCAGAATTGCTGGGGCGGACAGAATTAGCATCATTTTCTCTAAAGCTCCAGGTCATTCTGATGTTCGGCCAGCCAGCGTTGAGATATACTGCTCTTAAAATATCAGAATTCCTACTCGTCCAGCCAAAGTTCTTCCTGATATGGGCAAATGACTCCTTCTAAATTAATTTTTAATGACACATGAATATTTAAATACATTTCTTACATGGTGCTTACTAGTGCTTTATAACTATTTAATCAAATCAGAACATTACAGATAAAGGTTAAGTCCCTTTTAATTACCCTCCATTATATCCCTTCCCTTCTCTAGAGACACAGACACTCAGCCTTATGACTTTGCAATTGCACATTGCAGATTTGTTTCTACGACTTGTCACGGGAACGTTCGAAAATGAAATGGTGTTGTGTGTTTCTGTTCCTGATGGGATCGCATATGTAACATCCTGCAATGTGTGTTTTCACTTGCTATTATTTCTAAGTTTTGGCTCCTGCAGCCTCCACTGCCACGAGCACCCTTAGGTGCAGGGGTGGTGGGTGGTGGAGCGCGGGGCGTGGTGTAGCATCTGTGTAACTAAACGTGGCGCCATCTGGTCTCCTGCACATGCCTGTGTGAGAGGAAGAATATCTAGGATGGAAGTGTGAGACCTCAAAGGGCGTGGGGTTGTGTGTTTTCTGTTGTTGATATTATCTTATTCTCATCCTCACCAGCTTTCCTGGTTGAGTCTCAATGTCTTCTGCCAGAAGCAGTGAACGAGAGCGCCAATTTTCCCTGCATCTTTGCCAGCACTAGATTCATTAAACTTCTTATGTTTGCCAACAAAGAGATGATAAATATCGTATCATTCAATTGGCATTCAAGTAACTATTTATTAAAAACTGTTTTATTAACAAATATAATTATTTTTAAAAATATCAAAGAAAACTAGTTTAATAAAACACCAGAGCTGAAAGAGACTTCAGGGATCATATAGTCCAACCTCTTTGTTTAAAGAATCTTTTTATTGTATGTAAATAATACATGGACACATTATTGTGGTAAAAATCGAAAACAAATTGTAATATGTTGAATAAAAAACAGAAGTCCACTTTTGTGTCCTCTCTGACCCCCTTACTAAGATGTTAATGGGGGGTATTTCATGATGGGTCATTTACTGCCTAAGTAGATGCGTATGTAAATGCCTATAAAATAAAGTGGGTGGTGATGGCATTTGACATAAAACGGATACAGCTCTCTGTGTTTTCTCATGACTGTAATTTGCTTTAACAACATGTCTTAGAAATTTTTCCATATCATACACAGAAAACAACTCCATTTTTAATGGCTGCATAATATTCTATGGGATGTATTTGTTATTTATTGTCGTGCAACAAGTTAACCTCAAAATTTAGCAACAAACACTTATCATCTCACATGGTTTCTGAGATCAAGAAGGTGGAAACAGGGGCGCCTGGGTGGCACAGCGGTTAAGCGTCTGCCTTCAGCTCAGGGCGTGATCCCGGCGTTGTGGGATCGAGCCCCACATCAGGCTCCTCCGCTAGGAGCCTGCTTCTTCCTCTCCCACTCCCCCTGCTTGTGTTCCCTCTCTCTCTGGCTGTCTCTATCTCTGTCAAATAAATAAAATCTTTAAAGAAAAAAAAAGAAGGTGGAAACAGTGCATGCTAGTGATTCGGATCCGACGCTCTCAGGAGGCTGTCGCTGAGCTTGAGGCCAGGGCTGTAATGAACGGAAGATTGACTGGGGTTGGAAGACTGGCATCAAAGGCGGTATGCTTACAGGACTGTTGGCAAGAAGACCCGGTTCTTCTCTGCATGGGGCTCTCTGCAAGGCTGCTCGCAATAGGGCAGCCTCCCCAGTGAGGAGCAAGATGAGAGAGAAATCCTTACGAGGGGCATGGCACTACTTCCGCCACGTGCTATGAACTGTTGGCAGCACAGACCAACCCTGGTTCACTGCGGGAAAGGACGACCCCCGGGGGAATGCCCGGAGGCGGGATTCTTTGCCGGCCACTTTGGAGGCTGACAGTCACATGGTGACCATGGGTGGTCCTCATGTCCCACAATCTCATGCAGTCTTGCCATGATGTTCAAGCCCTCGGACACATGTCTCAAGGCGCACACACTTCTCTCCTGGCCCTAGAAGGAGAATTGCTGCAATTCCTTCACTTTCCAATGGGGACATGGAAACCAGAGAAAAGTGACTCCTCCAAGGTCACACTGCTAATCACCGGCAAGCCTCAGATTACAACTTCAGTCACCTGACTTCTAGTCCATTCTTTCTCCAGAGCTATTCTGTGGGCAAGGTAAATATGAGCTGAGATTTCAACTAGTAACCTGAGATAAAGCCTGACTGATCATTGCCAGCAGCCAGTTCCCAGAATACCAACAAAATACGCAACGGCTCATCTCGCTTTAGAATTGCTAAATATAGGCCGCTGTGCTCCAAGGCTGGGTCAGCCGGTGTGAACCCTGGCCGGCCTTGGTCAACAAGAACCTGGTGAGAACAGGGAATCATTTCCTTGCCATAATTAGCAGAAACACTGGAGTCAGACAGACCCGTGTTTGAATCCTGGATCTGGCTCTGTGACTGTGGGTGAGCCGCAGAATTCTTCTGACCCTGTTTCTTCATCTGTAAAATGGGAACGTGCAGAGTACCCACTGTGCAGGTTGTTCCGAGGATCACATAATGACCGACGTGGTGTGCTAGCCCAGGCTCTGGCCTGCTCTGTAAATGGGGTTCCTAGTCTCTGTGCTCCTCCTGGCTGACCCACTTCCGTTATCCATCAAGCTTCCCGAATGAATAAATTTCATTTTCTAAAAATACACGGTGCCTGCAGAGCCCACTGTACCCCGTTTCCCACTCCTGATGCTCTGCTGTCTATAGTGACCATTATGTTGTGACCTGTGTTTTCTGTTGCAAACCATCCAGATTTTTGACAAACAGGACAAGGTGTGGGCATGAGGCCCATATGGAGCCCACGGAGGGCTGCCCTCTAGCCAGCGTACGACGCTCTTCCTGCCCCTCGTGTGGGTGTTAGATGCACAGGCCGTTGTCCCAGCAGGCATGGCCTGGGTCCTCCTCGCCTCTGGGACTCTAGCGCTGGCACAGTGCCCAGCACCTCAGAATTTCCTGGAATGAACGAATGAACGAATGGATGAATGAATGAAGAGAGAGCAATTCAACCAAATCAAGTGAAATGAGGTTCATCGCTAAGGACATCAGAAAATGGCCTGGATTCTGACCGGAAGGGTAAAAGGACTGGGGGATATGGAATACCTTTGTGTCCTCAGACGTCCAACAGCAGGAAGGATGGGTTGAGGGAAGGGGTGAGTGTGGAGTTAGTTTTCTGTGTGGTGAGTGTAAGGAGCCCTTGGCACACGCAGAGTAGACGTTAGCTACGAGGTCGAGTTTGGGAGGGAGAGACCCGTGACTGCTGAGCAGCCGAGAGCAAGTGGGCTTCTGCCCCCGGGCCGCCGGATTTCCCTGGGCTTGAGCAGAGCGTCTCTGGGACCTCGACTGTTCTTGGCGATCTAAAGGCCACACAAAGTTGCTGGCCAGAGCCAGACGGGGACGGAGACGTAAAGGGGAAGTGACAGATGTCCCAGGCAAGTGATTCCCCAAGACAAAGCCAGCAGGGGACGGGCATCCTCTCCCTCTCAGGATTCTGAAGGTCAAAAGACATTCATTCCCACAGGGAATGCTGAGTTCGGTTCCCCCGAATACGGCCTCCTCAGCCCTGAGGAAAACCCGATCCCTGGAGGGAGGCAGGCTCGCTGGCCCATTTCCCCCTCTGCTTGGGCCAGGCCCTCCAGCTGCTCTTGCTGGTCCGGAGGGAGGGCCCCCCCTGGAGGGTGAGAAGGGCAGTGCTGGGGTCCAGCGGGGCTGAGAGGCCGCTCCCAGCAAGGCTCCGCCTCGGGCGCACCAGGCACTAACCATGACCCGCAAGGGCACGGCCAGGCCGACGCTTACACAGCACATTCTCATTCCAAACCGCTTCGCTGGTCTTCCTCAGGAAGCTTCCTGTTGGAGGATAAATGTGCTGCCTGATCAAACAGATTTATATTTATTTACTTTCCTTTCCTCCCAAGCTTGAGCCAGCGCGGACAGGTCAAAGAGCAGGATTCCAAGCAGCCAAGATGGTCCCTGGAGAAGTCTGGAATTTCCCTGTAGACACAGTGTGGCAGAAAAAAGGCAGGGTCACCTGGGAGCCAGGGAAGGGGGTAGCCAGCACCCCGGGACCCTTTAGCAAGTGGGGGGCCTCTCAGGGTGGGTAGGGGCCTCCAGCTTCTTTGGGAACCTGACCATCGTTAGTTCCCGAGTCTCTGTTTTCAAGAAGCTGGAGCGTCTGATGTCCCAGGAACATGAGCCAATCCTAGAGACACTTAGAACCCAAATCCACTTTCCTTCAAAACAGTGCCCAGGCTGGAGTAAGGAAAGGCGACCTGTGCGGGGTCAGTCGGCAATTTAGCTGCACTGCAGCTAGGCCTTTAGAACTGACTACAGGGCTCTTGTGGAACCTCTCACAGACGTTCTACAAAGTTCCTGCCAAGCCCTCATCAGATGCGGCCAGGACACCGGGGCTTCCACAGAAATGCACGTGCTGGGCAACGGAAGACCATTCCAAAACTCAAACTCACAAAATAATTCATTTTACCAATTTAGTTGTAAAACTTCCTAAAAACACTGCACTCGGCTCGTAAGAAGCCAACACGTTGCACATCCCTCGATCCTGCAGCGCCACCAGACGCGGCCTGGGAGAGTCGCGTCAGGCCTGCTAGGGACGGTGGGGCAGGTTTCCCCATGCTAACGGCCCCCAAGGGTCGTGCTTTCCAGTTCCTACTGCCATTAGCTTTTTATCATTTTGCGACCTGCCCCTTTGTCAGCCTGTCACCATGTCACCCCACAGCCATTTCCCCACCGCTTCCAGAAGAGAAGCAGGAATGTGGNNNATGGGTGGGCGGCTGAGGGCGCAGGGAAGAAGGTGAGGGCTGTGGTTCCGCCCCAGCCTCTACACCCGGTGCGTGTAACTTCTCTACCACTCACCCTGGCTCCTCATCTGAAACACCGGAAATTAGAAAAGAAAATTCTGCCAGGCTCTAAGGCTTTGTAACTCCCATGGAATGCTCTAGAATGATCTCAAACTCAGCAGCACATCAACTCAAAAGATGACACTGTGCGCATCTGTTTAGCTGCCTTCCTCTTGGTAACAAGCCACTCGGAAGGGCAGGGACCGTGCTGGATGCACGTTCCAGGGCCTGGCAGGTGGCTGGCCTGTGGTCCCACGGGGGTGGGCACACCATGGACTGCGCACGGAGACCAGATTCTCTCCAGTTGTGAGCCTCTCATCTGTCTCCACAGCTGGGACACACGTTCCCCAGGAGTGAGCGATAGAACTTTCCTTCATGGGATCTCCAGGCAGGGCTGATGGTCAGGCGAGAGGCCCTGGGACCCCAGGCCAGTTGTTAAAGTGTTGAAATACTTCTGTGCAGTTGCAGCCTGGGCCCCGGAGAGCCCCACCCCAGATTCCCAGCATCTCCTCCAGGACACACACACACACACACACACACAGACCCCGCTGCTGAACAGCGATGTCTGGCCTGGCAGGGCCTCCAGGGCTCTGCTCCAGCTCCAGCCTTCTGACTGGTCATTACATCTCCAAATGACGGACCAGCCTGACGCAGATGATGGGGACGCAGCAGATGCCTGGGAAGTGCTGCTACGGGCCAATTGCTCTACGCAGGCTCTGGTCTCACAGCGGACGGAGGGAGCGCGCGGCCAGGAAGTGGGCAGCGTCTGACCTTGAGAAGACACGTGTATGGGCTCCCCAGCTGGACAGGCCTCTGTACCACCCGGTGAAGGAAAATACAGACTTGCTGTCCTTGTTGCCCCGTATCCCTGTCCATCCATCCATCTGTCCGTCCATCCACTGTTTGGGTACCACACTCCAGTAAGGCCAGAGAGGTCTCTCAGTTCAAGGGGCCGTGCTGCAGGATGGGCGGGGGTAGGGGGAGGGGGAGGGGGGCACACTCGGTGCTGGCGCGGGGGCAGCTGAGTCACTGCGCTCTGACCAGCCAGCGGGCCACACCTCTCGGGGCCTGTATTTCCTCTTCTGTACAAGGGAGACTTACAAGCTGCTCTCCAGCTTCTCGTGAGGAGTCTGACCCCATAGCCACAGGTGGGGCAACCCCTCCTGATGGAATCTTACTCTGACAAAGCAGGACTTGGGAAAGGATCGAGTCGATACACAAGTGTGTTCAGCGTGTGAACACGCACCAAGCTATACGCTTAAGTGTGCTCTTCCATCTGTAGAGTGTATGTCGGTGAAATGCTCAACCGCCAAAGGCCTCAGGAAAAAAAAAATTGAGAGGCTCCAAAACCATGGCTGAGCTACATGTAAGATTTTAGTCCTAGAGGAAGTTCCTCCGGTCGGTCACATCCAGCTCCGGTGTCTTCTTTCGGCATGTGCGTGTGACGGTGTGAAAACAGTCCTGCATAGACTTTTCTCCCCGAAGCAAGGGTTTAAGGGGTACGTTTCCACAACAGCAGAGTCGGGGAGAATCAGTCTGGGAGGGCTGTAATGAGAGGAGCCAGGGGGCGTTCACGGGGCCCCGGGCAGACACAGCGGGCAGAGCGAACACCGAGTCAGATGGGGTCGGTGACACAGAGATCGATTCGGGCTTCAGAGGGCGGGAAGGGTGGGAGGTCCTCCGCACACACTCAGGGGTGAGCCTCGGCTAATCGGACTAACCATTGATCTTTTCCTCCTGATCCAGGAAGTGCTGCGATACTGACCTTGAAGGCTCAGAGACGTGTGTTTAGGCCACAGGGAGGTCGACAGCTGCCACCCCAGCCACAGTGGAATTTCTAGGGTTTCGGTAGGGCAGGGCAGGCGGCTTGGGGAGCTGGTGTCCAGGCCTCTATCGTTTACAAGGACAAGGACCGGGGCCTAGAGGACTTTCTGTTTCACATCTGCTTCTCCACTCCAGAATATTTGTGTTCCTGCCGTCTTGGCCAGGCTTCAGACAGGGCTCCCGGGCCGGCATGTGGCAATGCAGGGAGTCCCGCGTGCACCAAGGACAGCTTGTTCCTGTGAGCTTATCTGCAGCTCGGTGTGTGGGTCCCAACCGACAATGCCCTATGCAGCGCTGAGAGTGTCTAGCAGGCCCGCCAAGTCTAGCAAATCCGTCCGTATACCCTTGTGGTCCTCATAGCTCTAGGGACGTACCACCGTGTGGCCAGGAGCAAACATTTGGGATCTTTACTTCTCATTCAGTGGGCAGCGGGGAGGGGGGCTGACCTGCGTCAGCCAGGGATCCTTCAGCATATACCCGCGGAGTGCTGCTCCGGGCCGGGTCCTCACTTGGGGAAAACAGAGAGAGACCCTCTACCTCAAGGGTCTCAGTTGGGGGCAGCCCTCAGGAGAGGTGCAAATACCTACACCCAAGACCCAAAGTGGCCCCATTAGGAGAGGGCGTGCTGAGTCAAAGGGGAGTCCTAGGTAGGACTGCTACGTGACACGTGGGGCGGAGCAGGGCACTGAATAAAGAGGGCGCAGGGGGACTTGGAGGTTGGGCTGGGCTTGGAAAGGCAGGGGTGGGGAGGATTTTCCAGGCCAAGGACCAGGGGGTAAGTAAAGGCATAACGGGGGGCAGAGCAGATACGGGGCCAGGGCAAGGCCTGAACTGTGTTGAGGAGACCACGGCAGGAAGGCAAGCAGTGTGGGCACAGCGGAGGAACGCCAGGAGGCTCACACCACACTCCATGTTCCTGAAGCCTGGACACCCCGGGGATGGCAACGGGTGCAATCCTTCCAGACACACTTCTCTTTGCAGCTCCTCCCCAGGCTTCCTTCTCTCCAGACGGAGCAGCCCAGAGCCTGGCCGGCCACCCCTGTCTCCATGGGGAGCATGGAGGTGGGTCCAGGAGACAGAGAGACTCCTTCCCCACCTGCAGGGAGGGGAAGGCTGAGTCTGCATCAGCACCTCACGCTGCCCTCCCGCCGGAGGCCTCAGAGAAGCATCGGAGAGAGAGGACGCCTCCTGTCGTGGGCAAAATCATCTTCAGAGTGATGGAGTCACCCCACCGAGGTTGTGCCGACAGCAGCATGCAACGGCACAGAGAGCCCTCTGCTCCCCGCAGAGCCGATCCCGTCCAGCTTGAGGCGCTTTCCCAGGGCAGTCAGAATACAGGGCAGCCAGCCTGTTCCCCGCAACCTCATTCTTCTGGACGGCAGGGGCAGAAAGAGGTCTCCATAAAGCAAAAAGGAATGAGAGCTGGAGACCACTCAGCTGTGGCAGCCGTGGCCTATTGGTCCCAGTAGCTGTCCCCCTCTGTTCCATGGGCCACTCCGAATAGAAACTACATTTCAGAGCATTTCTTGCAGTAGATATGGCCATGTGACTAACATCTAGTCAACAGGTGAGTGCCACATCAAAGACATGGTCTGATAGGAAATGGATGTGCCTTTCTCCTTCCCTTTTTCTCCCGCCTGGTGGAGAATGTGGATATAATGGCTGGAACTGGAGCAGCCATATTGGACCATGAGGTAATCGTGGGATTGAAGTGATACAGAAAAGCAACAAGACAGAAGGATACCATAGCTCCTTGAGCCCATGAAGCTGCTATGCCGGCCCTAGGTCACCTATCTCTGGATATTTCTATGAAAAGAAGTAGCCTTGTATTTTGTTTAAGCTGTTGGCCATATTGAATTTCTCTGGTACTAACAGTCAAACTTAATACTATTTTTTTCAAGATGCAAATCTACCCTCCTCCAAGAAACATGCCCGGAACTCCACGGTGAGAACCAGCCTCTCCTTTGCCTGTCTCGCTGTCCTAACATTGGTCATGATGAATAGTAAAGCACAGACACTGTCCCTTCACACATAGGAATTAGGCATTGCCTGTCTTCTGCGCACCAACCCTAGGTAGGTATCACCACCAGCATGCCACAGGAGGCCCCGAGGGGTAAATGGTTTTCTGGTTGGGCAATACTCTTCAGTTGAAATAGGAATTATTAGTGCCTGTGTCCCCCTCCCCTCCTGCCCTGGGGCTCCTCTGTGGCCCAGCAGGGGCTGATTCGACTCTGATTTCCTCCAGGGCGGAGGGCCCCATCCACAGCAGGCTCTTGGAGAATTTGTACCAAATTGATTTGCTGTAAATGCAGCAAGTTCTCTTCCATCCGAAGATATTGATTTCTTCTAAACAGCAATTCTCGGTTTGACATTCTCTAAGAAAGGGAGGAAAACTACAAGGAAAGCAAAGAGCTTGGTCCTTTTGGGGGCATCCGTGGCCTGCAGAGGCCAGGTGGCCCGGGCTTGGCAGCGCGTGGAAGGGTCTGTCCCCCGCACCCCCCAGCCCCTGCCCCCCCCCCATCACCCCTCTACCCCAGGGCTGAGCTTCTGCAACAGAGCTGTGGCTGGGAGAGAAAAGCATCAGAGGAGGGGCCTCTGAAGCCCCGGGGTTGGGGCTCGGTGAGGATCCTACCCAGCTCCCCACCTGGGGTGGGGGACATGAGGAGCCCCAGGAAGGCAAAGAAAGGAGCTGTTTCCAGAGCCAGACTGTTTTTGCAAGTATGACTTCATGAAACCTCACAGTGTTCCCCCAAGTTTGGGTGGCAGGCAATTTAATCTTTCAATGGGGATAAAGAGCTGAGGAAGGAGAAAGAAAATGAAATCTTGCTCCCCTGCTATGAGGAAAAACCACTGCCCCAGATTTGTAATGACCCTACACGGGGAGGGACCCAGGAGTCTGCTCTGTGACGGAAATAGCTGCACTCGTCCCCCACATGCAACAACCGCCCTGCACTGGGCTCGAAGGCCATCGAGTCCAGCCCGCCCGACAATACTCTGAGGACCGAGGCAGGCCCTGCCCCTTTCGGCAGAGGAGGAACTGGAAACGCAGAGGGGAAGTGACTTGCCCAGGGTCACACAGCACCAAAGCTAGAGGCCAGACGTCCCTCCCACTGCCTGCAACTCCTGTAGGGAAGCTTGCAGATGAACCTGGACAGAGCCGTCCACTCCCTCTGCTCACCAGTCCGCAAATCCCCGGTGCTACCTCCTGCTGGACCCAAAATGCAGGCCACAGGGGAGAGGGGAGGGAGGTGCTGGACTGAGCCCCAGCCAGCTCTACCCCTGTGAATGGAAGCCTGGGCCCCACGAATCACCTCAGGCCCGTGAAGTGCTACAGACCAGAGGGCCTAGCAGAAAGTGAGGATACTGAGGCCCACCGAAGGCACGGGACTTGCCCAAGGTCACCCAGCAAGGACAGTGGGGAAACCAGAAGTACAGCTGCTTCTTCGTGTTAGCAATGGAGGAGGGGCATTGTCTGGAAATGGGGCACCCCTTTCCAGGCACAGATGTAACTTGGGATTTTGGACCCCTCTTCTGACACGCTCCTATTGACAAGGAGTCACTTCAGAGACCGGCTTCCCTGGGGAGACAGTGTGGTGCTCCTGTCCTCGGCTACTCCCTTGCCCTCCCCCAGAAAGTCCTAACTATCTCTTCAAGACCACTTCCTCCAAGGGGCTGCCGTTTATCCTCTGTCCCCCACACTCCTCCACTACCTGGGACACCCTGCCTGCGCCTTGCATGGCCCTTGTTTGTGTCACATAGAATCACTGACCCAGGTCTCAGCCCTCTGGCCATTGGGTGCTCCTCAGGGCATGACCCCCATGCCTGGGTCCCCCAGGTTCCTCAGGTGGAGTGAGGGAAGTTGTAGTGGCTCCCTGGTGGAATGAGGTGAGCCAGGGCTGTGGGACGCTGGACCGGACTCTGCTCAGTCCCCTTGGTTACACACTCTGGGCCTGGGGCGGCAGTCCTCGGAGGGCGCTCTTGAAGGCCGGAGGAATGGGGAGGACGGGCCAGCCTCTCAGAGGTGCTCTAGGCCAGGTCATTCCCTGAGGAGTTTGCCGAACCCAGGGGAAGGGTCCATGAAACAACCCGAGGGTCAGTATTCCAGTGACTGTATCTGCAGTCCCCCTTCTTTTTAAAAAAAATTATTTATTTGAGAGAGTGCCCATGCGCATGGTGGGGGGTGGGGCAGAGGGAGAGGGAGAAGCAGACACCCCACTGAGCGGGGAACCCAACCACTGGGGCTTGACGTGGGGCTCATTGCGGGACTTGATCCCAGGATCCCGGGATCATGACCTGAGCCGAAGGCAGACACTCAACCGACTGAGCCACCCAGGTGCCCTTAGCTGCAGCCCAGTGGGAAGGCTTCAGATGCCCCAGGAAAGGCCCTTCCACCCCATTCTTCCAAGAAGAGGTGCCAGTCAGACCCCAGTACCCCCACATGTGCCTTCCTGAGCTGCCCTGCATTCTGTCCTGGGGTGATGGGCTTGGCCCCAGTGGCCACCACCTTGTCTGGTCACACTGAGCAGTGTCCAGGCACGGAGCAGTGGAATGCCCTCCCCAAAACTCACGGCCCCTCTGGGCTCCCACCTGCCCACTCCTCTTGATAGATAGATGTGTGTAATTTAAATAAAGAGTACAATAAAGCCAACTGCAATGAGTAATGTTAAAACTAATGAGAGCCATCAGTCAAAAGGAGCACTCTCCCTCTTGTGTCTTAAAGGAGTCACTGTCCAGGTGAGGGCCAGAGGGCTGGCCACTCAGCAATCTGAGAACTGGACAGCCAACCTGGGGCGGGCACCTCCCCCTCGCTCCCCCTCAGCCCTTCCAGATGGTTCCAAATGCAAGTTTTGAGGGCTGTGAAAATGCTTGAAATGCGGGGCCACACCACCTAGATTAAAGAGGTTGTTGATTAAATTTTATACTATCTTCAGCTCACAACTTCCTCAAAAGTAGCTCCCAGGACCACAGTATCTAAACGCCTTTGAACATGAACTTCACTCCTTGCATTTCCCCTCCATGGTGTTTCAGCAGGATTTCTGCAACAGCATCTTTACCACACGGCCCTCCCCAGCCCTGCCCCTCCCGCTTGGAAGCGCCTCCCCTGCCACCAGAGAGACCTTTTTGAAATTCTAGTGGGGCCTTCGCTCCTCACCAGAGCCTCCGGTGGGTGGCTCTCCTGGCCCCCGGAGCGGACTCTCATTACACACCACCATGAGCTGGGAACTTTAATAACAGTTCGTTGCTCAAGCCCCGCCCAGGCCAAATCAATCAGAATTTGGGGGAAGGACACTGGTCCTCTTTTTAAAAGCCCCTAGGTAATTCAAATATGCCGCCTAAGTCTAGAGCTGCTGGTCTCAAGGGTGAAGTAGAGGGGAAACTCCTCTACAGTTGAACGCCAGCTAACAAATCCAGAAGGAATCAGAGAATTAGTCGATCACCATTTGCCACCAGTGACAGAACTGACACCAGCCCAGCGAGTCAACAGAGGCTCCAAGCACTGGGGCTGAGGCTGTGGGGGAAAGGACATTCACACAGTCTCAAGGAATTATTAATTATTATTTACACATTAATTATTATTTACAAAGGGGAAAGGAGACCTTTCCATTAGAGCGAGTTGGCTGATTCACCTGAAGCAAGTTATTAAACTCAGTACCACCAACAGTGACCCGTTCACATCACTTGCCTCCAGCCGTGGTAGGAAGGTAAGGACGCATCAGCAGCTATGTTCACGGGGATCTATTCGGAAGAATCCAGACCATGGGCCTTCTACAAAACAGCTGGCCCAGGAGGTGGGATGCCAGGGAGGTGGTGAGTTCAAGGAGCAGGGCCTCACGCTGGCACCAGGACAGCGTAAGCCCTGGGGGCGTGCAGAAGTCACGGGGGAAGGCTCTGGACCTCACAGGGTGCGGGCCAGGGGAGGCTGGCAGCCTTATTTAGATCTGAGAAGACAACTCGGCTGACCTCAGAGTTATTCTGGGATGCCCTGGCTCCCTCCAAAAGGGTGCCCTAGAGGCCTCCAAGAGTGAGTGGTGAGGCTGTGGGGTTCTGGGTCCGGGCCTGCCTGCCCTTGCAACAGCTACTGTCCTTTGTCACCACCCCCTCCCCACCTCCTCAGCTTGAGCCCAGGACCCAACACACACCAAAGCCCCACGTGTGTCCTCCCAGCCACTTGCTCACCCCAGCTGTTGGCTAGCCGAGGAAGATGAAGTTGACCCAGAAACTTTCTAAAGTGACCCTTTGGTCCCATCCCCATGTGCCTTCCCCTCAAAATTCTGACATTCGGAATTTGGGGAGAGGAAAATCTGATGCACTCACATTCAGGTCGGCCAGCATTGGGCCTTTGCAAGCTTTGTGTTTTGCTCTTTTGATCTCCTTAGATCTCTTTCTTATGCTGCCTCTATAATTACTCCCTGCGTGAAACACTGTAGGGGCTAGACAGGTACTTTCCCTACGTAGGAGAGCAAACGCTAGGACCCCAGGTCATGGCCAAGGACAGAGTGCAGGGAGAAGGAGGCCAATCTAATGGGGTCCTGTGGAGACATGGAAGCAGCTGCCTTCGCCAGCACCCACCAAGCCTGACCTCCCTCGCTGGTGGTCGGGGTGGCTCGGGACTAGGGCGGAGTGAGGGAGACCGTACTCAGGACGTGGAGCGGCCTGCTCTGTCGAGAGAGCACTAGATCTGGAGTCAGGAGCCTTGCAGTCCAGTGCTGTCTCAGCTTCTGGCTTTCACACCCTGAAGGGATCATTTCTCTCCTCTGCTTTCTCTGTTGGTGAGGCAAGAAGCTTGGGCCGGCAAGGTAACATATAGAATTAGAATAGAATACTTATATTTTATTGGTTATTTTTATTATATATTTATCATATATTTTATTATATACTATATTATATATAATCATATTATTTATATCACATATTATTTATGATTTATTTTGTGTATGATCATTATTTTGTGTAAAATCATATTATTAATTATTTAAAATTGTGTAAAATCATATTATTTATAATCACATACGATTGCAGATAGTATATGCATTATTACATGATATAGGATATGAGAGTGGTGCTCTTGGGCTTTAAATTCTGTGTTTCTTATTCTATGTCAGCTTCTTCAGAGCCCCTTGGCCCCGGCCTCGCTTCTGATCTTGGGGAACAACTCAAGCAGGGGGCCCCCACCCACCACATCTAACCTAGCGGGCCGGTCTTGCTCTCACCGGGAAGGCTGGCCACCTGTGAGGGAAGCACAACTCCACGCAGGTCTTTCCTTTCTGGGTGGGTTGGGGGGGACCACACATGACCTGAAAAACCACCTGAAGGCCCTTCTCACCCACCTACTTCCCCAAGCCTCCTGGGTGTAGGGGCAGTGTCTCCCAGTCTATCCTCCCCCTCCCGCAGTCCCGTGGGCCTCTCCCAACAGCCCCCCTCCCCAGCACTTGCTCGCTCCACCCCTCTAGCTGCTAGGCCTTTATTTAGCCAGGTGGCTGCCCCCGTCTTTCTCATGTAAGGTGTGTCCCTGGGTTTCCCCTGCCCCTAGAAAGCAGGGAAAGAGGAGGGCTGGGGGCTTCAGTGCTTGTGCCCGCTCACGGCGCTCAAACCAGCAGGGGTAGGCTCCCGCATGCACCTGCTCCGCCCCGCCTCCCCTGCCCCCAGCCCCTTCAGAGGGGAGGAGCTCAGGGTTCCCCGGGCTTGGTCATTTCAGCCCCGACTGCAGGAGCTAGCGGACAGCAGGCCTGGGTTCTGGACTGTCCTGGCTTCTAACTTCCCGTGTGACCCGGACAGGTCCTTTTCCAGAGGCCTGCGTGTTTCCCATCTGCAGAATGTGAGGGCCTTAGGCCAGAACGGTCATCCTGAGAACGTGGTCACAGGAGGAGCCTCAGCAGCACCTGGGAGCTCGTTAGAAATGCAGCTTCTCAGGCCCCTCCCTGGATCCACTGAGTCAGAAACGCCAGGGGTTGGGCGTCCAGCAATCTGTTTCAACACACCTCCAGGTGATCCGCGTTTGAAAACCACCGCGCTAGCGGACATCTGCAGTGGGCACCCTGAGGAGTGCTCACACCCCCTGCCGAGGGGGACTGCGTCCCATTCCTGCTGCAGGGAGCACCCCCAGAAGACCGCCCTCCTCTCTCAGCCCTCGCGGCCTTGGCCTGGGCTGAAGAAAGCTGCCTGCGGGAAGTCTCGCCTCCTTCCAGGGCATCCCATAGTAGGTGGGGGATCCACTTAGATCTCTAAACGTCTGGCCTCTCACCGCAGCACAGGACAATGCTGAAGGTTTCCCCGGCTCCAGATGGCCTCAACTTCTGCCTTTGTGCCAGCCGGTGTCCTTCCCTTCCCTCCCACACACGTTGCTCCCAGGAGCTCCCCGGTACGTGTGTGCCCTGCATGTCGACCTTCATCTCGGGTCCACTTCCCAGAGAACCCAACCAGACACAGCCTCGAAGGCTCTGACACCTTCAGCGGCAGGATCTTCACCACCACGACAGCGTCTCGGGCACTCACTATGTGCGGAGCCCGGCGCTGGAACCCCGAGTGCCTCATTCTGCTCAGTTCCCAAGACCGCCCTGGGGTCCGCCTTACACGGAGGCTCAGAGGGGTAAAACTGAGGGTCCGGGCTGGACTGCCTGGTGCTGGGTCACTCTTCCAGCCACCGAGCTTCCGTCTGCCTCACCTCCTGTCCCCCAGGGAGGCCCACATGCAGGACAATCAGTAGGATGGAGTGGGGGTGTAGAGAAAGCGGGGTGAAGAGCAGGGCCCCAGAAACTCCTTGAGACACTCAGGGAAGTGCCACGCTGACTCCAGGCTTCCCACAGTAACCCCGAGCCAGCAGCCGGGGCTCCTGGGCCACACAGCCCACCTCCAAGAACCAACTGTCGGAGGGGAAGGAAGCACGTACATGTCTCACACAAGGCGACTGTGAGCAGCGCCAGAAGGAGGAAGGGAAGGAGCAAGGAGAAGCTGAGGGGGAGGGGGACGTCCTGGGGGACAGCAGACCGCCACCAAGGAAAAGCAAATACTTGGTGAGCTGGGAGTGTGGGCTGGCAGCGGAGGAAGGCCACAGCCAGGCCACGGAGCGGCCACGGCTCAGACATGGGCCAGAGCCCCGAGAGCCCTCCGGGGGCAACCGTGCTGAGTGGCTGAGGGGGGCGGGGAGGGCTTGCCCGGGCCCAGAAGCAGCAGGGACAGCTGCAGCTCTTGCCCCAAAAGGAAGAATGAACACAAACAAAGCCCAGGCCTCCCTACCTTCCTGGGAGACGAGGAGTGGGGAGCAAAGGGCGGAGGCCTCAGCATCAGACGCTGTGGGCCACAGCTCCCCTCTGCCCCTTGCTGGCTCCGCGGCTCTGAGCGAGTACTTCAACGTCGCTAAGCCTCATGTTCCTTATCTGTGAAATGGGTGCGGTTTTGCGTCAGGTGTACATACCATGATACAGGTAAAAAGCACCTGGAAGAGCGTAGGCCCACGATGTCTGTCCCTCCTCTTCCAGTGCACCCTGTGGCCAATGGCTTGGAAATGAACGCGAAAGGCCTACAATGACCCCTGGAACCAGGCAGGTTGTGTTGAACGGCCCCTCCATGCAAAAGGTTCTTATCCATCCCTCATAAGAATTGGTGTTTGGACAATTCACTGCAAACACTAATTCTTTAAAAAGGCCTCTGTCGTGAAATCAACGTGGCCTGTCCTAGAATAACGAGACCTGGTTCTCTCCTGCAGGACCGCTCCGAGCAGCAGGACACGCTGAGCAGCACTGCGGGTCTCCAAGGAAGGGACCCAGTGTGGGAATATTCCAACATTTGCCCAAGGAACCTTCCAACTTCTGCCCACAAAATCCTTTCTCTTCTTTTTAAATAGCCATTCACTCTCTCATGTTCTGAGAGACGCTGATCTAAGTTCATTCCAGCAGGTTACAGATGGCCAGCTGAAGCCCAGAGTGATAAACGAAATACTCAGGGTCACTCCGAAACAGAGCTGGGGTCTTCGCCATTTCAAGGGGCCCAGAAAATGGCGGGAGGCGTTTCCTGACAGCTGCTTGAGCAAGATGGGGACATCGACTCATACCGCACTCTACTGACCCCACTGCACCCAAGTTCACACCGTCTCATTACAGAGCTCCTGGCAGGTCTGGTCCACTCATAACCTATTGCACCAGTATCTGCCCAAGTTTCTTACCAGCAACTTCTGTATCATCTCAGCTGTGTCCCTAGCTCCCTCCCAGCCCAGCTGCCAGCAAAGGTTCCACAAGGAGAAGGGAAAGTGTGTCTGTGAGGGAGCTACCAGCCTGTGGTGCTAGGGGCTGGGGGTGGCCGAGAAATGGCCAGGGGACAGCTTGACACCAAGGCCACTTATGGGCGTGAAGGGAATAGAAGGCATCCTCTTCCCTCGGCACGGGACGCTTTACTTGTGCTGGCAACAAGCACGGGGACATGCCCCGCATCTCAAAGCAAGCTGTTCGTTCTCCAGCTCCGGCAAGACTCAGCAGACGGATAATCCTGTCCCGCTCAGAGCAGACACTTGGCAGAGGCCCGAGTCCGGCCATCCGCATGCTGCTCCGCTGTCCCGCCACCGGGAACACAAGTCTTCAGGCCCCAGTGACCTTCAGAGAGGGGGCTTCCAGCCATACAGCCAATTACCCTGCCAGCCGGCCAGCCACCCATCCGTCTGTCCATCCAAAAGAACTAGGCTCCCTTTACTCTCCCCTCTCCCTTCCCGGCCACATGTGGGGCTCCGTCTGGGAACTGACCAGCTCCTGGAGCAAACCACAAATCGAGTCCCTGCCACAGTGTGTGTTTCCACTAAGCCACTTTATGCCATCTCTGGGGCCTCCTCCCAGGCCCTCTCCCTCCCTGGTGCCGCCGCTTGCCCGTGGGATGTCCAGTGCGGCCTCCAGTAGCACTTCCGACAGGACTCGGAGATGAACACTGGGAAGGGGAGAAGAGCGGAGAGCTGGGAGTGGAAGGGTGTTCATGGGATCCTGGTCCTACAGTTATTCATAGAGGAGACTCCTTCCTGGAAGTAGGCAGATCGTCTAGAACGGGCACCCAAAGACGCTCGGGTTTAGAGAGACTATGGTTCCCAGTGCTGTAAGTTGTGGAGAAAAGGGAGGGAGATGGGCTTGGGAATCCAGAAGCTCAGCGCTGTCAGGGACACGTAGGCCAGCCATCTCAGCTGCTATCTGCTGGTGGGCTTGCATCTCGTGTCCTCTCACAAGAGGTTGTGCAGCCTCTGCTGGCATACCTCCTGTGATGGGCAGCTCACTACCTTTCTAAGCAGCTCTTTCCCACTCCTCCTGCGCGTGAGGGTTGCCCATCCAGGTCCCACTAAGCAGAGCCATTAGAACATCTGAGGGCATTCCCCCAACCGGATACTGGGAGTTTTATGCAAAACAATTGTCACGGGGACTGTCAAGTCCCTGGAATTCATGAAGCTTTATGAGAGGAAGAATGTGAACAGCAGAGAGTCATTAAATGGGGACACAGACGGAGCTTTCCTTCCACGAGTGTTTAGTTCTGGGCCTCCACCCATTTCCCCCCAGATCTGCCCTGATGCCAAGTCCTCGCAGTTTCCCAGCGCTCTCCCTCCCCTCCCTCCTTCGGCCCTTACTGGGATTCTGTAAGGAGGGCAACTCTCGGCCTGTGTCCTCCCTTCCATCTTGCTCCCCAAACCCACGGGTGCCATTTTTCCTCTGTGTGGAGATGTGGCATGGTTTTCAGTCATGCCATCAAACAGCAGAGATTCAATGAGCACCCACAACGTGTCAGGTGCTGTGTCGGGTGCTGGGACCACAAGGAGGCCCGAGACCCGCCTACCAAGAGTGCGGAGACTGCAGGCAGAGCCGGACAACTGAAGAGGCAGTAGGATTACCGTGGTGTCTATGCAATGAAGCCCTGGGCCCCGTGTGACCCAGTCTCAGCCATTTGTGGCATCCCGTGAAACCTACCCCAGTCGTCGGGACTAAATAAAAGAGCAAGGTCAATCTGTATTTGTGTTACTTGAGAAAGAGTAAAGGCGACCCCATTCACAACCGTCACCACATTACGCTCTCCGCAAAATCCCCTCACTCCTGAACATGACAGCCCCTCGTGCTCCGAGACCCTCCCTCACAACTCTTTTAGACACAGACCTAGCACTCCTCTTTCCTCTTCCCGTCTTCCAGCCCCACAGCCCCTGGCCAAGGGGTCCCTGCCTCCCTCGAAGGCCAGGCCAGGGGCTGCTCCGAGTCAGAGGCCCCAGGCGCTAACCCTAACAGAGGAGCACAGGCGTCTACCCGTGGGCAGCTTGCGTGTGGTGCCAGATGGCAGGACAGGCCCCCGAGCAGGACTCAGGCTGACCACGAAGCTTCTGGCAGTACCGTGCGGCACTGGAGACTGGGGACAGGCTGAGGTGCAAGGGAGGGAGGGTGTCTAGGGCCTTGGGAGTACTTTCCTATGGCTTATCTCGTCTACTGCTCACAGCCGTCCTGGGAGGGCGGCAAGGCCAGGAGCTGGCTGAACTCTCCCCAGGTCACAGGCATGCCCCCGCTGGCCAAGGTCAATGTGATACCACTCGTGGAGAGCAGCCCCGACTCGGGCCTCATGTTTTGGAGGACTCCGATTGATCACGGGTCCACGTGTGTGTCCACACAGAGACGCGAACATGAACACAGCCACGCAGAGAAAGCGAGGGCTCGTACTGGCGAGAACGGGGAGGGTGCTGTGGGCGCCACTTAGGCAGAACGGTGGGATCCAGCAGCGTTCTTGGATGTACCACACAAGGCAGCTCTTACCAGGTCCACGAGGAATAGGATAAAGTCGCAGGATCGTGGGGTGGAGGGTGGAGGTGGGCGGGAGGTGACATGGGGGTCCGGCAATGCGGGCGAGGTGGACAAGCTGCTGAGAGCACATCGCGGAGCAGCGGGCAGCAGTGGGGGTGCGCGCAATAAGGGGGGTGGATCTTAGAGAAACTTCGTGCTGAATGAGAAAGAAAAAGCAAGAGAATAGACTGAGTTTTTCCAATTAAAACACAAGTCCACAAAATAAGAACACCATTTTGCACGAACACAGAAGACACTCAGGAAGCACATTAGAACGACTGTCTGTTGGGGATGGGGTGGGATATGGCGATGTATGGGCATAAATGAAACGAGCGGCCTCCCAGCGAGCCATGGTGGCAATGGGTCATGCATTGAGGGGCGTCATGAACTCACCCTCCGTGCCCGAGGTTCAAAATGACGATGAGAATGGCATGGCAGGGAAGGTGGAAGGGATATGTTGAGAACTTCTGGCTTCACTCACCGTCCACACTGGACAGCAGACCAGCCCAGGCCCCGGGGAACATGGCTCTCTCCACCTGGCGGCGGACCCTATGGGTCGCACCTGAGCGGGTGCTGGGGGGCAGGCAGAGGTGATGACACAGTCCTTGCCCTCAAGGGGCCCACAGGTCAGTACAGAAACCAGTGGAGACTCTCGAGCTGAGCCTGGGGCTTCTCTGCGTGTTCTGGAGGCTGCCCAGAGCCAAGGAGGAAGGAAGAGGGTTGAGTGGGAGTGTCTTGCTTTTTCCACAGACACCCAGGTCTCTGCTGTCTGCAAGGCCTTGTCACGGAGGTCAGGCCACTAGCCCCACAGGCGGCCAGACACACCCCAGGCTCTGTGCTGCCGTGGTCCTGCTCAGGCCTGTGGGGCAGGGAGTGGGGTTCGGGGGAGGGACGCAAAACAGACCCTACCTGTCAGGGAAGGGAGAGGAGGGCAGCTGGCCTCCCGGTTGTGGAAAGGGCCCTCGGGCTCTGAGAATGCAAGGTGCTCAGTGAGGCGGCCGAATGTCCGTCCATCCGATGTGTCCTGCGGGGCGGCTCCACAGGCCTTCGCAGCTGGGGTCTCCAGCTCAGTGCTGCCCAGGCAGAGACCCGTGGGGCTTGGGTCCATCTACAAAGTGGCTGTGCCTAGGAGGCTCTTTGGGAGACAGTCACATAAGCCAAACCTAAGACAAGGCTTCAGCTGTCATTGCTATCGGGAGACCACACGCAGGGGGCTGGGGCTCATGGATGGCATGGAGTCCGTCCGGATTGAAATACCTCCCGTAGTTTGCAGCCCTCCCTTTGCCTGTTCAGACTGGGGGGAAGTGTGCTAACCGTACGCTGTGAGCAAGTCTCCATCTGAATGGTCGTAAATTCCAAGCTGGTGAATGATGAGTGGAGGTGTGGAGGTCTTGCGCTTGGTGTAGACTCCCTGCCACACGCATGCGTGAACACGGATGCATACAAATACGTGTGCCAGGCACAGGGGGGCTGCTTGGAGATCTAGTCCAACCCCCTCTGCCCTTGTTTTTACAGATCCAGAAACTGAGCCCAGGGAGGGAAGGGTTTATCCCACGACTTCTGGCCTCCTGGACATAACCAGGCCTCTCCAGAGTGGGTGGCTCACAGAACATCAGCCTGCCTATAAGAGGGCGTCTGCTCATCCACTGGGCTGAGGGAGGTGCCACCAACCCATTCAATGTGCCCCAAATGGTTGTCATTTATTATTTAAAAAGAATATTTTAACTAGCAACTCTAAGAATCCTCTTGCGTTTGCATCTATGCATTCTTTCTCTGCTTACCAAGCCCTTACACATCTCCTTTCTTCCTACAATGCTCCTTTGAGGGAGCTCTCATGACCAGTGGTCTCGAAATGGGGAAAGAGGTGACTTTGGCTGTCCAAGACTGCCCGGGTGGTGAGCACTGACCATGGATTCAAAGGCAGTCCTCTGTCTTAAGTGCGAGATCCTCTCTACCACCCTGCTTGCTCAGAAATGTCTGCTTGCCCTTCCAAACTCCACCTGCACCCAAACCTCTGGGCCTTGCATGTGGAGATCAGCCAGAAAGTCTTAGAATGAACCCAGGTTTGCCCTTAGTCAAAGCAGGTGCTGTGAGGCACAGTGAATGTGCTCCCTTAGCCCACAAACCCCCACTGCGCTCTAGCTGGAGGCCCACGGACCCCGCACACTGCTCTGGGGCTGGAGGAGATGCTCTCGGGAGGGATGCATAGTTGGGTTTGACACACATACAAGAATAAATCTCTTCGACAAGCCCGCGAGCTTTCCAAAGGCCATTATCATTTGTGTACACACACAAGATGATAGAATCAGAAATGAAAGCAGAGGCTGGAGATGCTATTATTAGGTCACTTTTATTTAGAGAACTAGGGCATCCATAGGGAAAGTTGAAAACCCAGAGCGTACCTAGCCGAGATCATGTTTTCTTACAGGTGATGGTAACCACGGCCACCGTGAGCTGTAGAGTAGCCAGGACGATACTTACCTGTAACTGGCGGCGGGGGAGGGGGGGCGGTGGCAGTGGCTACAATTTTATAGCATTTATTGTTAATTACAAAAGTAGTTCATATTCAGAAATATAGAAATAAATACAGATGAAGATAGAAAGCACCTTAATCCTTCGAGTACCCAGAAACGTTCTTTCCAGACTTCTGTTCTACTCATGCCTATAGCCACAAGCACGGCAGTGGAAGTTTTCGTCAGGCAAAGGAACACAGCAGTTAGTTATGCTTGCACTGCATGGATCATATAACAGGATTCCAGTGAGGAACCAGCCGTCTAAGAGCTTCAAGCAGTTGCACCCATTGGCTTTGCTGGATGGGCTGTTGGTGTTATTTTGCTGTTCACCAAGGCCATCGGTGACAGAGGAGGGGGGAGCTCCTGAGTAGGTGATCTCCAAGGTGAATGAGGAGATCTGGTTTGGCTTTTGCCCATTTTCATCAACAAGGGCATAGTTTTTTCTTTGCAATAACAAAGGACTCTCGGAGCTACAGAAACCCTTGGATTATTGACATTAATGTCGGAAAAATACCTTTGTTATTATGAGTCTAAAATTCTCTAGCATTTTACCCACTTTCTCTCATTGAAATAATTGTTTTTAATGTGGTGTTAGAAACATACAGTTTTTTAGGATGAACTAATTAAATATAGCGGAACAGGTCTCTTTTTACATAGACACATACAGACATATATAATATATATAATTTAAAAAATAAAGTGAGGATCGTACTGTATGGATAATCTTACGTTTTGCATTCTTTACTTAGCAGCACATTGTAAGCATGTCCCAAGGCATTAAATATTCTTGAGAAATACGATTTTAATGCCCAAATTATTATTATTTTTTTTAAAGATTTTATTTATTTATGTGACAGAGAGACAGCCAGTGAGAGAGGGAACACAGCAGGGGGAGTGGGAGAGGAAGAAGCAGGCTCCTAGCGGAGGAGCCTGATGTGGGACTCGATCCCGGTACGCCAGGATCACACCCTGAGCCGAAGGCAGACGCTTTAACGACTGCGCTACCCAGGCGCCCCCAAATTATTTTCTTATATGGATGTGACATAATTTATCCACTCCCCTAGTCAACATTTTAAGTGGCTCTCAGTTGTTTTCTATTTTAAAAAACTGGTGTGATAATGACTCTCTGCCCACACCTCTTGTTATTTTCTTACAATAAACCTGAAGATTGGAATTACCTTCGTGAGGTCTTCGCGAGCATTATCCATAGTGTACGTGAACCCCCCAATACGATGCTCGGACCGCAGCAGGCATTCGGCAACCAGTAGCTATAAATAGGCGATCGAGTACCTAGGAGAACAGACCAGTTCTGTCGGAGCACAGTCAGGAGGCAGATGTGCTCCATTTGGTCAGGGGATGATGTAACCCGATCGTCTGGGGTAAGGAAGGTTAAGAAGGGACGGGCTGTTCTTGCTTCCAGGAGCTGATTCTCTAGTGACCCCGACACGACCCTGACCCTGCGGCCCTCCCTGTTCCCGTCTCAACCATGCTCCACCCCCGCGGCCTGCAGAGACCCGCAGGACCCACCGGAGCACGATTAGCTCTAGCATGTGGCTGGGGGAGGGGCGCGGGGCTCTGAATTCAGAACCTTCCGGCAGCAGTAAACTGTGACCAGAGAAGAAACAATGTAATCACTGTGTTCTCAAAGATTGTTTATTAGCTATTCTCACTCATGGTGAAGAGAAATAGAAAAGTGAATGAAATTGAGATCAAAGGAGATGAAAATCCACCAACAGTGCTTCCCGAGGAGCCCCCTGGACTAGACAAAATGGACCGCCAGGGGCTTCCTGTCTGCATCTTACAAGGGAACTCATTCAGAGGAGAACCTAATTTCTTCAAAGGAACGGGGTCTAATACGATGCAGTAAGAAAATCACAGGATGATTTTTTAGACAGAGACGGAATGCTTATCAGTCGACGAGGGACACCCCTCCGGAGCCACACGGTTATGCGCAGAAACTGCTGGGCTCCTCTTTGGAATGCGTCTTCCCCATCCAGACGACTCTATCGCCTGTCCCTGGAGGTGGCCGAGCGCTGTTCTTTGATGGCGGATCTGATTTCCGAGCACAGTCTGGTCACCTGAAGCCGGCTGGGATGAAGGAGGGATAATGAGGGTCTGGGATGTGGCTGGGAGCCAGAAGCTGGGGAAGCTACAGTAATGAGCCCGGCTTCTCATGCGGGCCGCTGCTGGCCCTGCAGACCCTCCCCGAGCCGGTGGTGACCTTCCCACCCAGACACTGGGAGCTCTAGCGATACTGTTTGTTCTTTCTGGCAAAAGGGAAGCTTGTCAATTTAAAATAAATTTATATTTGGTCTAAGAAAGGCCAGTTCTTAAAAAGGTTTCCATTCTTTGGAGGCTGAGGGCACAGAGCGCCATTTTCTTTCCTTTCTTCTCTTTAAGCACCTGCTTCCGAGCCCACTGGAAGATGTCCATGTGTTTGCCCTTCACGGTGCCCAGCCCCCAGAGAAGAAAGGCCCCGAGCACCAGCAACGTGCAGGCCAGTCCTCACCGGGTGGCCTCAGAAGGACCTGCCGGGTGGGACAGCGGCAGCCCCTCGTCCCAGAGCACATCCCTGCAGAGGTTCAAACTCCAGCCTGGGGCTGGCGACAGGGGTGCCCCTCGGCCTCCCCCGGCCCCGGAGACCCGAGGGCCCGGCAGACGGGGATGGACCTAGACGTCCGGGATGGGGGTGTTGCAGTTCCCGTGGTAGATCTTGACGTGGCCCTCGCACCGGAAGTAAGCCTCAAAGACGTCACTGTAGCCGTGGTCCCTCCACCAGGTGCAGAGCTGCCGGTTCCAGGTGCAGTCCAGCACGTGGAAGAGCTCGGGGTGCTCCATGCCGATCATGGTGAAGAAGTCCTGGTCCCCCAGGTGGCCGCGGAAGCGGTACTTGTCGGCCAGCTGCCGCACCTGCCCCGGCTCCAGCAGGCGGCTGTACAGGGCGGACTGGCGCATGGCCTCCAGGTTCAGCAGCATCACCCCGCTGTTGAAGCCGGGGAGCCCCTCGGGGGGAGGGCCCCCAACCCGGGTCTTGGGATTCTCGTGGCGGAACTGCCAGAACGTGTGCCTGGGAGGGGGAAAGAGAGCAGATTTAACCTGGTTTGTGTGGGTGAAACAGGCTGCCGGCCCTAGTTTCCTGGGTCTTCACAACCAGCCTGGAGAGAGATGCCATTTTCACTGCAGTTTTACAGCTCTGAGAGCTGGGAGGTTCTTAGGTTCAGAATCAGCATCACACCACTAGCAAGTGGCACAGCTGGACTCAGACCTCCTCCTCACAGCAAGCCTCACAGCCTTCCCACCATCCTCTGCTCCTTCAGGGTGACGTCATTGCTAACGTTTGTATAGGACTCAGCAAGCAGCAGGCACTGCACAAAGTCAGCCTATTTCCTCCCCACCATCCCCTAAAGACGGATGCTCTCTGGGACGGTCTGTCACTTCCCAGCAGAGGAAAATGATGCACAGAGAGGTTCTGCAGCTTACCCGACGTCACACAACTAGGGAGTAAATGGCTGCAGAACCAGGGACGAAACCCAGGCATCTGGCTCCAGAGTCCACTTTTTAAGATGGCAACAATCCAGGCAGAACTTTCTATCCCCTTGTCTTTGTGATCTTGAAAAGGAGAGGAAAGAAGTGGGGGAAGTGCTTCTGAGCAGTGATCTGGTACAGAGCTAGAAAGCTAAATGCAGGCTGAAAATAAAATTGGTTTCTGCTTTAGAACAACCTTCATTCATTAAGGCCCCAGCCTAGCACTTCTGAAAGGCCAGACAGGGGCTGGAGGCTTGAAACACAGCTCAGGGTCCACCCACATGCATTAGGGTGAAAAGCAGCTGGGGAACAGCCAGGTAGAATTCTGGCTATTTTAGAGGGAATGTCTCCTCAATTTCAATTTCTCTCAACGCAGATTTAGAAATCTGATCTAGGGGCGCCTGGGTGGCTCAGTCATTAAGTGTCTGCCTTCGGCTCAGGGCGTGATCCCAGGGTCCTGGGATAGAGCTCCACATCGGGCTCCCTACTCCCCTGGGAGCCTGCTTCTTCCTCTCCCACTCCCCCTGCTTGTGTTCCCTCTCTCGCTGACTGTCTCTCTCTCTGTCAAATAAATAAATACAATCTTAAAGAAAAAAAAAAGAAATCTGATCTAGATCTGTAGTGCATGGGGTGTTAGAGCCAGAGGGACCCTTCCAGGTCCTCTCTCCAAATGCTTCCATTTGGAGAAGGGGAGACAGATCCAGAAACCTCGTTGTGGGTGACATGGTTAGAGCACCGGCCACTCTGTTCTCTAACCTCCTTAAGTTCCCACGCAAGTTCCCGCGAACGCTGTAGGGCTGGGCAGCTGCAGGACGCAGAGAGGGGCCTGGGCTCCATGTCCCCAGACATGCAGTCACAGCAGGGGAGCCTGTGGCCTGCAGGAAGGAGGGGAGGTGGCAGTCCCTTTGTTGCGGGCAAGGGGCAGGAGCGTACCCCACATCCCACTACATCCCACCTATTTTTACCGGCTCCACCCCTTCTCTCAAGAGTTCTCAGGATGGGGGATACATCAGGACAAGCCAAGTCTGCCCCCTGCCTGGAAATGCCACCCCCTAAGCCTCCCAGAGGTCGCTCCCCCAGCCAGTCACAGGGCAGGATCTGCGTGGTGAAGTGACCGGTGCAGGGGAAAGACCACCAGAGACCCAGCCCACAGCGGCCACCGAGATCCATTTCCCAGTTCCCACACACGGCTCTGTGTCTGGGGAACTGGGGAGACCTTCCTTGAGGTCTTGCATATCACAAAGGGCACCGAGAGGCTGATCCTGGTGAGGGGAAAAGCATTCCCTTTGGACATTCTTACAAGTGGAATAACAGGTGTATTGTTTGAATTTTGCCATAATTGGACTGTGAATGGAACAGAGCTCTGGCGCCTGCTTGGTGATAACAACCTTGGCAAAAATAAGCTTCCAGAGCAAACGAAGATGCTGGAGCCCTTCTAGCCACAAAAGCCTGCAGTGATGGGATCACAGGGGTGCAGGAATGCGGTCTGGCAACTTCGTCCATTTCACCAGATTTCTTCCAAATGGCTACCTTCAGGTCCCGGCTGGAAGCCGTTAAAATTCTACCAAATGAATCTGGGCCACCACAGCATGGGAGAGGAGGGACCCTCCAACCAGGAGGGGGGGTGCTCCACTGCCGAGGCAAGGTTCAGCCTTCAGGGAGAGAAGAGAAGCATTCACCAGGGAGGGGAGGCCCGGGAAAGGAGACATCTGTAGTAGACAGGCCTGCGGAGGTCCTGGACACCACGAGGCCATCAACCTCCTTCTGTTCTTCCCCCAGGTCTCACCTCTCCCCTTCGCAGAGGGCCAGCGGAGGGCGAACACGGTGCAGGCTGGAGGTCAAGTCTGCCCTCCCGGATCTGTGAGGCCTCCCCGGGGCCGCCGCCGCCTCTGCGTCCTCAGCACCTCGCATGGCCCCCAGATGGCGGGCAGGGCCTTGAGAACATGAAATTACTTGACAAGGAATGACAGAAAGGTCGTGTGGCTCAGGCTACGTAGCCTCCGGTGTCACAGGACACAAAGCTGCAGATGGAAAGTGAGCCGCTGCACCGAGTGCTCAAGCCCCCAGGGGGACATCTCTCTGGCCCGGTGAGGAGCGGGGGACCACGAGAGGGTGCGCAGAGGTTTTCAAAGGTGCAGCACGGTCTCTACTCTGGAGCAAGCTGGGGAGTGGGGCACCTGCGGTAGCCTCACCGCGGGCAGCAGAGAAGCCCCACGGAGCTTCCCTGTCTCTACCAGACTGACCTGGTACCGAACTTGCTGGGCTCAGGAGAGCGGGGCCAGAGGCAGAGAGAGAAAAACAAACATCCTTCAAGGTGGAGACCAGAACCCAGGTGGCTCTTCGGGAAACTCATGCCTGGCACTGCCACTGTCACTGCTATGGGCACAGAGCGGCATTTTATAACAAAGCCACGGAGAACCAGGTCTGGGACATCAGCACATTACGATTTGTAAGGAGAGGCGAAGGAGGGACAGGAAATTAGAAATGCAAGCTGCCCGGGATGTCTGCTGAAGCAGAAAAGCAGCCTGAGAATGAACCGGTGATTCTCTAAATTATTTCCAGGGTGCCCTTGTTTAAAGCATGCCTACCACTCCAAAATGAATGCAGACCAGGAGAGCTCTTGGGGCGGTGGGTTTCCCTGGCCTCCGTGTCAGCTGGTTTGTGGGGAGGCACCACACCGGCCGTGGGATGCAGAGCCAGTCACAGAGATGTGGAGGGACTGGAGCTCATGCGTGGGGGCCCTGATCCCACGTGAACGGGCCGAACAAGGTGGTCCGGCCGGTTCCTCATTGGCTGCAGCACAGCGAGGGTCGCAGGCTCCTCTTACATTCCCCACCTCGGCTCCTGGGCGGTGCAGGGACGTCCCTGCCCGCATTCTAGCAGGGACAGAATAGAGGTCCCCGGCGCATCAGGGGCAGGCCCGACGCAAACTTGAGGGCTCTGATGGCTAAACCCCCTTTCATCTTAGTCTCCGATTTCATGGGCTAAGTTTCCTGGGAGCAGCACTTGGATTTCAATCTTATTTCTGAGGTGGGCGGACATCCCCAAGGCCACGGGCTCTGGAGACCTGGCTGGCAGGTGAGGCAGAAGCTGCTGGTGCTTCACTGAGAGGGGGTCGGACCCAAGAGCCTCTCTGAGGGGGGTCAGAGAGGGCCCCAGACCCTCGCCTTCCTCACAGGGTCTGGGGCTGATGATAAATATTCACAGGGCACTGCCAGTGGTATGTGCTGAGGCTGCAAGAACCTCTGTATGACTGCAGGTATCTGGTTCCGAGTCCTGGAGCTTCCAGAAGTTTCTCCGATTAAGCTCCAAGCCCACAGTCTGCCACGTTGTCCTGACTCATCATCTGGACTCGGGCCTCTGCAGAGGCTTGTCTCTGTCCTCCACTGTCACCTGGAGACACACATTGGAGGGGACAAGATTTCTTCCTCTTCAGAAATAACTTCAAATGAGAAACAAGCCCTCATGCAGATGGTCCATTGTAAATACTGAGTCTTTCCAGAAATCAACTAGGCTTGTTGGGAAAATACAAATTGAGAACTTTCAAGTATATTCTTCCAGGTATGGGCAATGAATTTCCCAAATTTGTTCTATTGAGTGTGATCTAACTAATACTCATAAAAAATACTATTAAAAACGAGTGCACTTTTTCATGAAAAAGACCCATCTTTATGGAAAAATGTATTTTAAATCATTTTGAAAAGCAAAGTCATTTCCTCCAAGTCTTTCCCTTATGATCATTGCCAAGGTCACTCCAACAAGTCTCTCAACTAGAGAGCCTGGCCAGAGAACCCAGGAAAGAACGCATGTTGTCATGAATAACCCTTTCTCCTCCCATCACCCCATGCTTCCCTATCTTTCCATGATTTTCTCCTGGGTTGGTCTTTCTCAGCTCCTAAGGCTCAGAGTTTTCCACTTTCACTTCTGAGAGGGTTGAGAAGCAAGGATGGAAACACACAATGAGCCTGGGCATTCTGCATCAGTCTCCCTAAGAAGGTTCTGGAAGCCCGTGCTGACTCAGGCTGAGTTCAAGCTGTTGGTTCTCAGGCAAAGAGGGCTCCATTTTCTGAGGTTCCTAAGGACAGTGTCATGTGTGGCACTTCTCCCCGTGGCTCACCCCTTGAGTGTTCATCAGAGTCAAGAACAAAGTCACTAATGAACAAGCAAGGCTGGGCCTTTTCCCGGAGAAAGCATGCTGTCTGGATGCTGTCTAATCAGTGAAGGCTGGCATCAGGAAACACTGCTCCCTTTATGCCCATGCTTGTGTCCCAGGACCAATTAGCTCTTGTTTAACTTGGAAGGGACCCTGTTTTCCAGTCCTTTGCAAGGAAAGGCCAGGAGTGAAGAGCATTGCTCTGTGGCCCAGTGTTCCATCCACCCCAGGTCCTGTGAGGTGACCAGGGCACAGTTCTGGGTGATGTGGGGCTGATTTCAGAGCAAGAACAGTGTCTCTAGGTCCTGCCTTGAGCTGAAGTTCTGGGAGATGGGCCCAAACTCTCCAGTTCTTTAGGGGAACCCCTGCCCGGTGGTATCAAACTGGGGACAACATAGCCTGCTGGGAGCAGGAGGGCCACTGTGAAGCTGTAGACGGCCATTTCCCTAGGGCACTCCTCACCACCAGGACTCACAGCTGGCCCTCATCAGGATCTCTTGCTAGCAAGTCAGGCCTCTAGCTCTGCTGGACAGAAATGTTCCCAAAGTCACAGGCTAGTAGTGGCAGGACCAGGACGAGAGGGTTCCCTCCTGGAATCACAGGCTACCAGAACCGAAAGGCACGTGAAGATTCTTAGTTCACCTTCCTATTTTACACACGAGGACACTGAGGCTCAGAAATTGCCCTGCCTGCAGTCACGCCACTGAAAAGGCAACCCCCCAAACCCAGGCCGATGAGTTTGCTTTTCCACAAACGTTTCTGCTCAGAAAAGCACTTGACAAGCCCTGTGGTAGGTGAGCCCAGGCCACTTAGTGTCAAGCTTTTGGGAGGTACAGAGTTCACGCTCTCCCATCTGGCAGGGACTAGCTCCTCCGGGCCCAACACACCTGCACCAGGAATGGGAGCGGGGCCCCCAAATGGCTGACAGGGCTTGCTGGGGGCAGCAGGTGGAAGGCGTGTGCCTCAAAAGAAACATGTGCTTGCTTTCAAATACCAGCCCTGTTTGCAGGCCAGCAACTCAGTTTCCAACCACAATATGCCCAGAACTGAGGGAGGATGACAGGTCCGGGGTTGAGGCAGGGGGCACGTGGGCGGAGCTGGGGGTGTTGGAACCAGGTGGCCTGGCAGGAGAGCAGGGGACTTCTGGGGGTACTGAGACCCAAAAGAGACTCCACAGGGATGAGGGGGTGGGGGAGGCACACTGCAGGGATTTCCTCAAGGCCCCCCTCCAGAAGGAACCAGAAGCACGGGGGCCCCCTGTTCACCCCTCCCTGCACCAGAGGCTGCCAAGCTTCCTACTTCGCAAACTGGCATCTCTGCACTGCCCGCCCCAGTCTGAGAGAATGAGGGTTCATGGAAGATGAGCTGAGGAAGCTCTGGGGGCAAAGGGGGAGGGGAGAAAGGGGTTAACATCTGCTGAGTCTATGTTTTCTCAATGCCATGTTGGAGCCTTTAGCTGGGGGAGGGGTGGGGAGTTACAACAGGGCACTGGGGTAGGTATTATTACATGAGCCAAATTTTCTAGAGAGCTGACCTGGACACTGGGCTCTTCATTCTTACCTACAAGGCCACCGAGCTCTCTACATCTGTCTGCTGGGGCTGCCGTGACAAAGCATCACAGACTGCGGGCTTAAACAACATAAATGTATCCTCCCCCGTTCTGGAGGCTGCAGGTCTGAGATCAAGGTGTCGGCAGGGTTGGGTCCTTCTGAGGGCTGAGGAAGAACCTGTTCCCGGTCTCTCTCCAACCCCTGGTGGTTTGTGGGCAACCTCTGGCTTCCTTTTAGAAGCATCACCCCAATATCTGCCTTCCCCTTCACATAGCATTCTCCCTGTTTGTGTGTCTGTGTCCACGTCCCCCCACCTTTATTTAAAAAAAAGATTTTACTTATTTATTTGAGAGAGCATGAGAGAGAGAGCAAGAGAGATCATGAGCAGGGGGGATGGGTAGAGGGAGAAGCAGACTCCCCACTGGGCAGGGAGCCCAGCGTGGGGCTCAATCCCAGGACCCTAGGATCATGACTTGAGCCGAAGGCAGACGCTTAACCGACTGAGCCACCCAGGTGCCCTTAAATCTCCCCTTTTTAAGATACTAGTCCTATTGGGCTCGGGGGCCTATCTACTCCAGTGTGACCTCCTCTTAATTCATTACATCTGTGACAACCCTATTTCCAAATAAGGTCACAGTCTGAGGCACTGGGAATTAGAACTTCAGCATATGAACTGGGGGAGGGGCAATTCGCCCCTAACACTCTCCGACAATGACGATGAAGGAAAAGAGTGCACAGCTTATCTTCACCTGTGTCCTCACTGTCCAGGCTAGCGGAGTCTAGGGCAGCCCTCAGCAAATTGCCCGACCCCCGCCACGCCCGGGGACTGAGGCAGACGGTTCTGACAGGTTGGGTCGCATCTATCCAGAAGGGTCACAGAAGGAGGGTGGGTGTCTGTAGCGGGACACACAGGCTACAGAGAAAAGCAGAGGGATTCAGGAATGTGGGGGTGTGTGTGGTGGGGAGGGTCGGTCAGAGGTTATGCAACACTGGTCAGCCAGCGGAGAGATGCCCCCAAATCCACGCCGCGGTATCTCCTAGTTCCTAGTGAGATACGCGGGAGCACCAGACAGCATGCGGAGCTGAGAGAATAATCCATCAGCGGTCACCCAAATATTGACTAGAGCACCTACCTATCAGATACAATGGCAAATAGAACATTCCTGCCCTTAAGAAACAGTGGTCTAGCAAGGAGAGGAGACCCTGACATGAACATACGAAGAGTATGCGTCGTGAGATGAATGAAGGGGTCTGCATCTGGACTCAGGAGGCCAGGGGTAAGGCAAGCTGTACAAGCCCCTGGGCCTCTCAGGCCTTGGTTTGCTCAGCACTAACGTGGGGATGGGGGTGAGACACCCATAGGGCTATGACGGGACTCTAGGAGCACATGCGTGCACAAACCCCGCCAAGTATCATGCCCGTGAGGGGTGGCCCTGACTGGCACAGAAGGGCAGACCCCCACCGTGCCCAGGCTCCTCTCATGCTGTGGTAGTACCTCAGAGAGCAGCCCTCATTCACCTAGCCAACCAGAAACCATCTGGAAGCTTCTGTTTCAACATGGCTTCCAGCTTCATGAAGTCTAGAGTAAAGGTGACCAGCGCTGTCTGGCTCATTCCCAAAGATGCACCAGCTACGACCGACCCTCTCTGTAAAACCTGGCACAGTAGTGGAATCAGGGCAGGTGGACATCCCTGCCAGGAAGGCCTCTGACCTGCCACAAGATGGCCAGGCAAATTCTGAGCCTCGTGGCCCTCCAAATGCCCACAGACCTTTCCCCTGGAGACCTCTGGAAGGGGAACTGCTCAGTGTGAGGCCTCCCGTGGCATGGTACAGCCAGGGCCCTGAGGCTTCCCATTCCCCCGTGCCCACAGGAGGGCAGTCCTCTTCTCACGTCTCCTGGCCCGCCCACCATTGCCCACGCCCAGCCTGCCAGGACATCTCGGCCACACTGGCTCCCTCCCACACCGGCTGCCCCAGAGCTGTGAACACAGGTGGGTGTGCTGGCAAACTTGCAGTCACTCAATCTGACGAACAGCTCCAGAGCGTGCTGTGCCTGAACCAGGCTAGGCCCTGGAGGGCTGCATGGGGAGGGCCTGGTGAGGGACAAGGGACAGATGATGGAGAAAGAGACACTGGAGGCTTCAAGCAGGCAGATGGAACTCTGAGGGGCTTCATGCCTGGGGTGTGACTGGGAGAGTGGACACTAACAGCCAGGGCAAGACTGGGAGGATAAAAAGGGGAGGGACCCGTTCAGTCTTGAACAGATGCCAGCAAGCATAGTGATGTGAGAGAGCCCTGCAGGGGTCTGGGGACAGGAAGCAGGCACAGGCACAAAACAAGCATGACAGAACTCTGGGGAGTTCCAACATTTAGGGGATGGAAGAAGAGAAGCCAGGAAATGCACGCTCAGTAATGTCAACGGCAGTAATGATGGTCTCATCATGGCCTCATGGTTCTTCAAACCCCACCGGAGCCACCCGCTTGGCTCTCCCTCCGTGAACCTTGCCATCAGAAGGCACTCTGCTCCAGCGACGGGGAACTGGGATAGGTCCCCTCAAACTGCATCATCCTACACGTCCCCCCACAGAACCAGCTTGCTGGCTCCTTGGGACCCCCTGGGGTCCACCTCTCCCTATTCTCTAGATAGTTTCCCCTGGATCCTTCTGGCTCCCCACCCACTCTAAACTGCCCCCATCACCTCACTACGTATGAGAACATGACAGTACTGAAAGCTGCAGAGGATGGGAACTTGGAAATGCTACAGGAGACAACAGACCTCTGCCATCGGTGAGTGACAGAGACTGAGGAGCTGGGCACTTGGCACAGGGGAAGACGCGGACAGAAGGGATATCTACATGCCCAGGGAAAGGCACGTATATGCCAGACTAAAGAGGTTAGAAATTTAGGGTGAGTGGCAGGGTGGGTACTTTGAAGAATGATAATCATGATGATGGCTAATACTTGGTGAGTATTGACTATGTGTCAGACCCTGTTTTAAGTTCTCATTTAATGTTTGTAACAAACAAATGAGGTAAGTAGTATTCTCTCTATGTTACAGATGAGCAAAGTATGGTAGGGAGATACAAACCATTTGCCCAAGGTCACAAGAGCCAGGCAGAAGAGTTTACCAAGAAGAGGAAAATCTCAGGATACACCTGAGACTAGAAAAAGGACATAAATGAGAAGATAAAGGTTCAGAAGTGGGAATCAGGGATACTGAGAAAGGTCATTTAGGGTGAACTCTAAATCTTGGGAAGGTTAAGAGGTAAAGTCATTTATGGGGCAGAGTAACTTGGGTACCAATAAGGGTTTGAGAAAGAGAAATGGTTTACAAGGCAGTGGTGAATCAATAAAAGATAGATTAAGGATTTGCCTGAGCATGGAAGGTCTGAGTGCAGTCAGGAACCCTGGCATTGATAACCAGAATGTGTTATTCATCTTTAGGACTTGAGGGCCTAGTATGGGCATTTGGTTCACAGCAGGCCTTGAGAACTCTTAAGTTTCAAAAGGATGAATGGATGGATGGATTAAAGAATGAATGAACAAAGGAAAAAGATACCGTAAAATCAGATGGTAGAATTTAAAAGAGGAGAATGGTGAATGAAGGTGGTGGAACAATAGTTTAGAAAGGCAGCTGGGGGAGACTGTGCCCTGGGCCCTGTGAATTAGAGCCTCAGGGGTCTTTACTGAGGGTAGCCAGGTCTCTGTTGGGGAGGAAAAACTTTCCACTGTCATTCAAAGGTTCTTCCACCCGGCCTAAGAATTAAAGTGACATGAAACAGATTAACAGGAGAAAATAAAAATGAATTTTGTACAAACAGGAATCCTACATACATGAGAGGTTCAAAGACAGAAAGGTAAAGTGAGGTAGATATGCCATCCTGAGCTAAGGAATGGAATAGGGCCAGGGCATCAAAGGGAAGGAGGGCAATTCACAGGGTAATAAAAAGAAGAGCAGATGTTTGGTAATTAGATGTTTGCCCTGCCATACCAATAGATCATTTTTTAAAATTTATTTGTTTTTATTAATATATAATGTATTATTTGTTTCAGGGGTACGGGTCTGTGATTCATCAGTCTTACACAATTCACAGCGCTCACCATAGCACACACCCTCTCCAATGTCCATCACCCAACCACCCCATCCCTCCCAACCCCCTCCACTCCAGCAACCCTCAGTTTGTTTCCTGAGATTAAGAGTCTCTTATGATTTGTCTCCCTCCCTGGTTTCATCTTATTTCATTTTTTCCTCTCTTCCCCTATGATCTTCTGCCTTGTTTCTCAAATTCTACATATCAGTGAGATCATATGATACCTGTCTTTCTCTGATTGACTTATTTCGCTTAGCATAATACCCTCTAGTTCCATCCACGTCGTTGCAAATGGCAAGATTTCATTTTTGATGGCTGAGTAGTATTCCATTGTGTATATCTATACACCACAACTTCTTCATCCCAGATGGATCATTTAGATAAAATGTATCTCTAGTAATAACTCTTGCTCTGGGAAAGACTCTCAATTTGGATTCTTCTAGGTAGTTAAGAGAGGAGTGAAAGTTTCTCTTGAGCCTGCAGGTGTCCACTGCCTTCAGCCCAAAATAGTCCACATATCAAAGTGACACATCTGGAAGAGACTTGTTTTGAACCTTTGCATTTCTCTCAGGGTGAGGACAGAGAAAGTCACGTAGAAATGTCAGCCCCACGAGCCGAGGAATACATATCTGTGATGAGGTGCCACTGTGACAAAGATTATCAATGAAGGGACCCAGATGGTAACCTGATCCAGGGGTGCCTACAGCCCTCTGGACAATGCCTCCCTGGCAATGGCCCTGGAAGATGCCAGGCTCCAAATAACAAGGCTTGTGCATCACTGCTAGGGAGAAGCTCAAATCTGGTAGAAGCCCTAAGACCTAACCGAGAGACTGCAGGGTGTGCGGCCAGCAGGCTGGGGTACCGAATACCCACGTGTAGTTGGCCTGGCATGGGTGGCCAGGCCCCAGCTTAGCTCCATAATCCTNTGAACTGAGGCTGAGGGAGGGACTTTCATCAGGGTGAAGACAAAGCCAGAGAGAGTTACCTTCAGAATCAGCTCACTGCCCCAAGTAGGCCCACAGCACTAGGGGACACAGAAAAGAAGTGCCTAGGACACATGCTAGGGTGCTTTCCAGGACAGTGAGCAAAACTGCAGTCATGTGCAAGGCGACAGGGAAGAGCAGGTGTAGAATTTAACCCTGCGTCCAGAATTAAGCTCAATCAATCCAGCCCAGCACCCTTCACCCTCCCAGAAGAGGGTGTTCCAACCCAGGAGCTGGATGATGGGGAGACTAGATGGGTCTGGCTGGCCCAGGCCCAAAGGCAATCGAGCTGCAGCAAAATGTATTACTTCTCAAGCCCAGGGAAAAAATCTGTGAGCCCTGCCACTTGATTTCAGCCGACCTCCACCTTTCCTTGCCCCCGCTCACTGTCCTACACATTTGTGGCAGGGGTCTTGGTCAAGGGTAAAAACAGCGATAGGCACAGTGGCAACTGACAAATGCTGAGGATCTCTCACTTGTCGAGCACAAGCAAGGACACAGGCCCGGCCCCACAGGAGCCCGTCCTGGGCAGCAGCATGCCTCCGACTTCGCTGTGCGAGGGTCTCGCCTGGGATCTCGTTAAAATGCAGATTCTCATGCAGAGGCTGCATTTCTGGCAAGCTCTCAGGTGATGCTGATGCTGCTGGCCCAAGGATCATACACTCAGAAGGAAAAAAAATATGGTATTTTTATAAAGAGATGAAAACCAAGAGAGTAGCAATGATGTCATTTTATCTTGCAAATGGCCATAAAGTAGGTACATATAGAGCCACTTACAAATTTCATACAAATTTTATGCTAATACGTTTCTGTACCTTCTCACTTTATCATAGCCCGGGGGGGGGGAGGCAGGGTGGGTGGGGGACCACTAGGGAAATGTTTCCTGGAAGCAGCGTGCTTATGGCACCAGGAGAGAGGGCCCAGCTCTGCCACCTTCCATCCCAGGGATTAGCCATGAGTCTGGAGTGGAGGGGGAGGCAGGGCAGGGCGGGAGGCATATATTAGTTTTCCACTGCCTTGAAAAAAGCACTGGCACATCATGGGGTTAAGCATGCAGGTTCTGGGAGCAGGCAGCCCAGAGGCAAATCCTGGTCCTCTGCTTACTAGCCCAGAGAAGGTACTACAACTCTCCATGTTCCAGGACTCCTGTGCGGGAACAGGGCCGTTGGACGGGTTTTCTGGAACGCACGCGATGATGGAAGTCGTGCCTGCACATCACACTTGGAGAGAAGCCATGTGGGTTCTCTGCGGCGACCACACGCCTTCTTCCCCCACCTGGTGTGTCACAGGGAGGGGGACCTGAGCCCGGTTCCTGAGCTCTGCAACCACCAGCAGGGTGACCGTGAGCAAGTCACTTCCCCACCTGCAGCCTCAGTTCCTGCATCTGCCAAGTGAATTAATCAGCCCTCTGGTCCTTTTCTGTTCGGAAAGCCTATGGTTTTACGCCCAGAATGATCACAAAAGTCCAGCAATTAATCTTTCTTTCAAGGTAGCACCGGTGTGTGAGCACGATGGGGATTACTGTCTTGTTACTTGCTTTTGTTTCTCAAACCCATTTCCATGCATCAACAAAGCCCCACCATTTGTGTATGCTGACAAGCTGGCAGAGTCCAGGACCGAGGAGCAAGACCATTCTGCTAGGCGCAGGCTCGGTGTTCCGTGCGTGCTCAGAGCGCCCCCTCGGCTGTGGTGATCACGCAGCACGGTGAGCACCGAGCTTGTGCTCCGCACAGGAAAGAGGCACACAGACGGCTGGCTGGGCGCGCCACCTCCTCCATCCCCAGCAGCCCCGAGGTGGCGTGCCCCATCCGCCCCTGCCTTTGCAACTGCGACCCCTAGCACTCCATGACGCCCCAAGATGCAGAAAGACTGATCCTGACTTTTTAAGCCTCTTCTCACCCAAGGGCAGTGCATTAGAGGTCATCTGTATAAATAGCGTACATCTGAGCGAACCACGCCTGGCCCCCAGCCCACCCAAACATCCAGCTTGTCCCTGGCCTGCCTGGCTCCCCACACAGCTAGCTGCACTTCGTGCCCTGGAGTCTCACCACTTGGCACTCCACTGCACTGTCTTCACTTTTCTTTTTGAAAGAAAGACAGAAAGACAGAAAAGAAAAGAAAAGAAAAGAAAAGAAAAGAAAAGAAAAGAAAAGAAAAGAAAAGAAAAGAAAGCCACGAAACAATTTGTCCTTAGACCACAAACCTGATAGGCTGGATCAAAGAGCAACATTACGAGGGGTTTATCAGAACTGTCTGATTCAGAAAATGAGCAATTCCTCAAAGGTGGCCCGGAGTCTCAGCTGCTCTCCCACACCTCAGTCGCCGGAACTGGGGGCCCTTCTGGTCTCTCAGCATGCCAGCGGTCTCAGCCAAGATCGCAGGCCTGCAGGGGAGAGTGTCTGCAATTCCAGGCAATGAGCACGGCCGGTGGTAAGAGCAAGGGAGTCAGGCCTGGGCTCCAATCCCAGGACTGCCCCTTCCCAGGGGTGGGGCCTACAGCCAGTTACTTAACTCTCTGACTGTGGCCATCTGGAAAACTGAGACAATTCGATTTTTTTAGGGCTCATTGAGGATTTTTGGCAGGTGAACGTATGCAAAGCGCCAGGGGAGAGCCTGGCACATTTATGAATTCAAGAACTACTTACTGAAAACCTACTGTGTGCTAGTCATGGTTCTGGGCCCTGGGAGACAACACGAAACTAGAAAGAAACTATGACTCCTACCCTTGTGAGCTTAGTGTCAGGGAGGGGCTGAGGCAGCGGGAGGCAGACCAGCCAACAGGCACTTACAACTCCGGGTGACACGAAATGGGATGGCACAACAGTGGGGACCCCACGAGAGAGGCTCCTCACCCAGTCTTGGCAGGGGTTGAGGAAAGTCCTCCGGAGAAAGCAGCATCTGAGCACAGACTTGAAGAGCCAGGCAGGTGAAGACAGGTAGCAGTGAGGGCACACAGGCCAGACCAGGAGGGTCCTGTGAGGAAGGTCAGGGGCTGACCTTGATGCTGAGGGGAACGAAGGGGTTGAAGCCAGGCAGCCTGTGTATGGGGATGGTGGCTAGCTGGGGTGGGGGTGGCCTGCAGGAGAGGCAGGAACTGCTGCGGGGTCCCAGGGGAACGCGGTGGTGGTGTCGAGGATAGGGGGAGCTATTCGGCAGTGGCAGGCATGTGACTGCACCTGAGGATGGACAGAAACAGGGGATGGAGGAGGACAAGAAGCCCTGTGCCTGGGTTTCTGTCCTGAGCACTCCGGGTGGAGCAGAAATGGCAAGGCCTACTTTCATCAGGATCACTGACTTTTGCACAGTGACACCAGCTGGGTCACTCCCCCATCTCCCACCTGTACAACAGAGAGACCTTCCGGCTCAGATACGTTGTGGCTCTGGTTCTTGCCATCATGTCAACCATAATGGCCTCAGCACCAGCACCACGGGCCTCACTCTTGCCTTTGTGCCTTTCTCCAAACACGGGATCAGGCTGGGAAGATGGGGAAGGGGACAGCCAGGAGATGCTGGCCGGCGTAGCCTGCTCACAGGCCCCCTTCTTTCCAGATGACTTGGAGCAAATGTGCCTTTCGCCAGCTCCTTTAGACGGCAGCCAACCTCACCCTCACCCGGGGCAGGTGAGCTCTTCTCTGTCCCTGCTGTATCATGCTGATTTCCTAGGGAGATTTATTTCCTTCCCCCCAAACTGAAAGCGATCCCCTTACCCCCTCCTTCTGCTTAAGTCTCTTCTCCATGCTTTCCAGACAGTTCCCCAGAAGCTCTGCAGTGCCTGCGATGCTCCTTATAAAGGGTTAAAGAATCGTTACTACCCCCTGCACATCTAGCACTTTCTCCGGTGTCCACACGGGCATGCCTGGGGCTGCCTAGACTTCTGTGACTTCTCAGCTCTCTCTGGAATGGACTGCTGAGGCCTGGGCTTAACCAGAAACAGCCAACTAGGATTTGAGTGAACGTGAAGAGTGGAATTTTTAAGAACCAGATCAAAGATGGCATTAAAATTAGATGCTAGTCCAAGCCACTACCTGAGGAAAGTAATTAGGATCCTCTGAAAATAACAGCACTTCTGCTAGACACTACTCCTGGAGCCATACTTCTGGAATATTCTCTGGCTGGTCAGGGGGCAGCTTTTCCTCCTTGGGGATTCCCAGCCACCTTCTCTCTGCCTTTGTCCCCATGGCAGTTCAGGCTGCCGGACTGCCGACTGAAAAAGACGCATCTGACCTGACCCACATTCAAACTAACTAGGTGCTTATCTTCACCCACCCACACCCCAAGGAGGCATCCATCCCACAAATCCTCGTACCACCCAAGGCGGGGACTGAGCTGCTCCGCTCTCTGCTCCATGTGGAACCTGCAGGGCTGGCTTACTGGGAAGGCTACAAGTATCTGACTTGGTCTCAGTCTGAGGAAAAGCAAGAAGAAACCTCAGCTGTGGACACAGCCTGGGAAGGAGGCAAAGGAGGAAAGAAATGACTCTGCCCAGGAGAGCCAGGCCAGGCCCCATGACAGCCGGCTCTGCCAGCCTGTCAGCACTCAGCATAAACCCACATCCACGCCCCTAGGCAGGCTGGCGTCCTCTGTGCTCCCGTCCTGACGAGGCCTCATCCCTCACCGCCTCCTGCCAAGACCAACAGACACCTGCCCACACGTACACAGGCCTCCTCACCACTCACTCTGTCCAGACACAAATGCACGGGGCTGACGCAGGATACGACTACCTGGCTCAACCCCTCCACACACACACACCTCCTTCAGAGCCAGACTCCTCGTGGGACCTTGGGAAACTAACTCCCCAGCCTAAGCTCTTCAAGCTTCATGGCCTCCTCCTCAGAAGGGAACCCCAGAGGCCAACGTCTCCCTGAGCGCACTCTGAGTTGACCGCCTCTCCCACAGCCCCAGTCCCTGGATGTGTGGGGGGACTCGAGGCCTATGCCGGCGTCAATTCTTCCCATCCTCATGCGGTCTGCCCTTTCCCCCTGGCGGGAACCTCGAAGCTGCCTCATCGAGGGCGCCTCTGTACAGACACGGAAGGTATTTATGTACTGAGGCCATTCTGACTAGAAGGCGCTGCTTCTCTTCCATGACCCCCCGGTGTCGGCCGGCTCAAACCTGCCTCTGAGGCGGTCTTCTCAGCCACCCCCTCTCCCACGCCCCCCTCAGCCTTCCCTCACACAGGCGCAGGGCAATGGGTGGCCTGTTTCTCCAACTCTCTTGGGCACACCCACACTTACGTCTGGGATCAGCTGGTGAGGGAGTGGCATTCTGCACTCCTGACAAGCTCCCAGGCAGTGCCGAGGCCGTGCTCCACCAGCCACATCTTGGGTAGTGGGAAGACAGAGGAAAGAGCAAGGGCTTTTGAGTCGGTCAAACTGCATCCTGGCACCAGTGGCACGGGGACCAGCCGACACACCTCCAGAGACCGCTGTGTGGACACATGAGGTCAGGCAGTGCCTGGCAGCCCCAGGGCAGCGGGTGTGGACCCATGCAAGCTCTCCTCCATCTGCTTCAGCTCCGTGGTAGTGAGCGGGACAGCTCAGGAGAGGGGGATTGCTAGAGAGGTCAGCAAAGGGACTTACGAGCACTCTGGTGCACAGAGGTAAGGGATAAGAGTTCTCCTTCCTGTCCTTGTGTGTCTAGTCCTGGGTCTGGCGCATAGGCTGTGCCCTGCGTGCTGGGGGAAAGGGGGTGGGAGGGCCTGAAAGCCAGTCTCTTAGACCGAGCGTCTCCACGTCTAGTTCTGAGCGCTTGTGTACATGATGCTGGGGAAAGGGGTTGCTCGGGCTCTGCTGATGGGCAATTCCTCAGGTGACTTTGTTATCTGGATGTCGGTGCATGAGCAAGGGCGGCTGCTAACGCTGGAGAGGAACCACAGTGAGGCAAGAGCTTGCCAGGAGCAGCCAGCCTGGAGCCCTGTGCATCCCCCTTAGTGAGTCTGATGCCCACTGCGGGCCAGCGGCTCAACGGGAGAAAGCCAGGTGCTTTCGGAAGCTGCGTTAACCCGTCTGGCTGGAAAAGGACCATTTGTCAAAACCCTTCCTCTCTCGTCCCTTTTCCTGGCCTATAGCTACTCCGGCAGCTTCAGAGAGGGCCTTGCTTGTTTCCAGGGAAAGGCTAGGGACTCTGGGAACTTAGCCCAATATGTGATACATAGCAGTGTTGCTTCTAGGGTCTAAAGCAAAGACAAGAGAAAAAATTAGACCAATGGCCAATCCATCTTCAGCAAACAAGTCTGCATCCTGCCCCCCCGCCCCCGCATACATAAAAACAAACCCCTTCGATGTTACTCAGAAAATAATGGTGTTTCAATATACTGTAAAGGGTACCTGCTGAGCCTGGGGCCACCTAGGGGAGACTGGGGACTCCTCTGGCACAGCCCAGGCCACATCCAGTGTGGAGGGACATAGGTGGCCAGACAGGGAGCACCGTAAGTGACGGGAGTGCAAACGTGGACCTCAGGGGGCTCTAAGTAGGAGAAATGCCTGTGATCCCAAGAAACCCTGCTGTTCCCAGAGTACATCCCCAACACACATGTACACACATGTATACACACACACACACACACACACACACACACGTACACACACACATCTCCTCTGCCTTGGGGAAACTGAAGTTCAGCTTCCCAGTAGTTCTGAGTCCTCCTTCCTTCAGCAAGAGGAATATGTTTGCAAGGCCGCCGTTTCTTCTTCAGCCCCAGCCCTTCTCCATGCCCTGGTAACATTTCACACAGCGATTTAGCAAGCTGGGCTGAGGTTTCTTTTAACTGGTAATTCAAATCAGAGCACGGAGACAAGTTTTGTAAAGCTTGGCTTTCATAGAAGGTAACTTCTCTTTTCTGGATTAGAAAAAAATGATAATCTTGATTGACACCGTAGGCACCCACATAAACAGTAAGGGCACTCAGCATTCCGGACGGAGAGGGAACGGGAGGCTCTTCTGACTGAGGGGACAAACAATTCAAATTCGCATGACTTGTTTCCAAACTTACGAAGAAAAAGCAGGTAGAAATGCGAAGACGGTGCTGTGAACTCGGAGGGCATCTCCATGTGCAGGCCGCACTGAATTTTACTCACCAGCTCCTGAGAAGACCCGTCTTCCGGTTTCTCTACTCTTGTCTTCCAAAGCCCAGGAAGTCCAGGCGGGTTAGTTTTTACCTGCCCTGAGGTCCAGGAGGCCCCTGTATCAGCAGGACTGTAGCAACTGCAAGTTGGAGACAGCCCCTGGAACGGGTCTTGGTGCCGAGCTCGTTTTGAGGTAAAAATAAATACATATACTCACACACACTCACATGGACACACGTACACGCACACTCACACATACGTACACTCACACACGTATATACATGCACACGCACACGCCTGCACACATACACAACCGCGCATACGTGCACTCACACATATTCATATACTCACACACGCTCACATGGACACACGTACATGCACACTCACACATACGTACACTCACACACGTATATACATACACACGCACACGCCTGCACACACACGAGACCGTGCATACGTGTACCCACACATATTCATATACTCACACACGCTCACGCAGACACACACAGACTGGTAGATGACATTTACTGGCTACTTCGTACATGCCAGCCCTTTTTAAAACTACATGGATGACCTCATCATCCTCACAGCTTTGTCACGTAGGTAACGACAATGGCCCTAACAATGGCAAATGCTTAGAAGGCCGCTCGCGCCAGCACGTGGAAGCAGTGTTCTAAGTGCTCTGCACACCTTCACAAGCTTGTGAGGTCACACTGCCACTAGCCCATTTTGCAGGTAAGGAAGCCGAGGCATACAGAGGTGAAGGAATTTGGGAAGCCGTGAGGTCTGGGTTTGAATGCAGGCAGCCTGGATTCAGAGCCCCTCCTACGACACCATCCCCCACAGCCCCTCAGGGCACAGTGAGCACCCCGTGACCATCGGCTAAGACAGACACATCCCTGAGCCCCTGCTCTGTGACGCAGTCCCCCCACTCCCTCCCACTGCTCCTAAGTGGAGAAGAGACCCTCACACGAGGAACCTCACACGGGGCAGTCAGGTGGGCAGAAAGAGCGCTTCACCCCAAATGCTCCAGCAGGAGAACAGGCTATTGAGGGGAGTCGTGGAGGATATGACCTCAGTATGAATGCACAGGCACCCCAGAGACGCGGTGGGTGGGGGACACTACGAGACAATAGTGGGCTTCCAGGGCCTAGAGGTGGCAGAGAGCGGCGGGGGAGGGCACTTACACGCCGATGGGATGGACAAACACGCAGAGACTGAAAGGACACTAGACGGAAGCAGGGGCTCAGGAAGAGGGGAGACTGGGAAGTTATTACTTAATGGGTACAGAGTTTCTTTATGAGTGATAAAAATATTTGGGGACTAGACAGTGGTGATGGTTGCACGCTGGGAATGGAATTAAATGCCAGTGAGCATATACTTAAAAACTGTTAAAACGGCTGTTTTATGTCACATATATTCTACCACAATAAAAAAAAGTGGCCCGACCCTGGCAAGGTCCCGGGAAATCTCTCACGACGCTCACCCTGCTTCTGAGCTCAGGCGACAGAGGTGAGCCACTTCTTCCTGACAGAATCGCATGGAGTACCGCTCTCTGCCCGCATTCCCAAGGCTGCCTGCTCTGGGGACCCCGCCCCGGCCCCTCTGCTCTCGGGCCGGTGGTCTCTGAGCCACCTTGAGGACTTCGGTCCCCACAGGGCTGTGGCTTTTCCTTTCTTACTGCTTAGAGCACAGCCCACGCTACAATCACAATCTGTTTTCCAAAGTAGTCGATGCCAAAGGAAAAACAGCGGCAGCGTCGGACTGTATAATTAACATGGAATGTTCCAAGGGAGCCGAAGACATGTGGGACAGAGGTCAGGTTCTCCAGCAACACCGCTTTCTGTTTAAGAAGGGCCATTTTCTCCTCTCTTCCTTCGCAAGAGACTGGAATCATAAAACTCAGAGAGAGAGAGAAAGAAATCTGTTCAGCTTCAACGTACAACGCAGACCCTGGTGCACGTACATGGATTCACGTGTGGAGGACCTGGCCAGGCTGTGCTCTGCCTCCATCACCCGCCAGGCCTCGGGACCGCAGAGAAACACATTTAGCACACGCCACTGAACCATCCGCCCGTCCAGCCCAGCAAGGCCGCTGGGGGCCTGCACTGTCAGTCTGGACACAGTCGAGTTGCTGAAAGGAAATCCGTTACAATAAACTGGTTCCTAAGCCGCCTTCCCCGTGCGATTTAGCAGAGACAGAACCATCTGATGAAGAATTAAATGCAGTAACTATAGTTGAAATCTTGTTTATGTAGGGTTTCCTAAGAAAAAAATTTTAGGGTGTAGCTTGGTAATATTGGGGGTCTGTTTCTTGCTGAACAGAAATGGAAGAGGGAAGAGAAAAAGTCTTCCTGTCTATGCTTAAAAAAAAAAAGGTGACAATAGGCTAAATAAAGTACAGTAAATAATTTGGGGGGAATCTGGCATTTCTACCTCCTACAAAAAGCCTTCTGAGATCTTGCATTTGGAACAAATCTCCGCACTGCCCTTGTTCCCGCTGCGTCCTACAGTGGGCTATCACTCCTTGCAACAAGGGGTCCAGCCAAGTCTGTCTGCTTCCCTCTCCCGCCAGCCTGCGGACCTCTGCTGGACAGATGGACAGGGCTGGTTTCCTAGTCATCTCTGAATCTCCTGCCTACACACTGGCATGGAGTCTTGTCTCCAAGAGTGTGACCTATATGGGATGGAAGTCAGTTGCAGCTTGGCATTTTGACTGCCTGCATCACGAGACAGCTTGCTTCAGCTAGGACAGGCAGGTGTCCAGAGTCTTCCACCCTGACACTAGGGTGAGACCACATTCCTTACTGCCTACTGAATTAACTCCAACGCCTCAGCACAACGCGTGAGATCCCCCCACGATTTGGCCACTGCCCCTGTCCAACCACATCCTCCTCTACTCCCGGGCACCCTCCCCTCGTCCTCCGTCCAGACCAAAGTGGCTGGAGTGCCTGCACGGGACACGTGCTGAGGCCCCCATGCTGCCGCTCCTCTCCACAGCGTCCTTCTCCCTCCTCATCCACCAGACCTCCCTTCGTCACAATGCAGCTCGGAGGCCGCATGCTCAGTGACGCTCCCTCCTGCAGGCCTTGGAGGGGGCTGTGCTGTCATCACCATCCTGTGTGCCTCTCGGTCCTGCTACGCCGGGAGTTCCTCGAGGACGGGGGCCATGTCTTTCCATAACCGTA
>NW_024426552.1:70041193-70223242 GCF_017311325.1 Ursus maritimus | reverse complement strand
GCCCTGTGCCTAGCCCGTGCTGGTACCAAGCAGGGACTCTGTCCATGAATTGAAATCAGTTCTAGACAGGTTGACCCTCACCGCCAAACAGCAAGGATAAAACATGCCTTTTCCATGATAGCTAGGCTCCGATCTGGCCAAGAGCTAAGGCCCCTAGGTCCCTGCCCGTTCGGGAAGGCTGCTGGGACAGCCCGGCCATAGCCGGCCTCGTGGGAGCCCAAAGCCCCTCACAGCACGTGGCAATGAGGCTAGCAGCACGAAGCACACGCTGTGTCAAGCCTGCCCGGACGCGTGCCAGGACTGCGTCACCCTTTAGAGCCGGTATGTGCTCCACCCGCCGGAACATTATCTACTTGATTCATACATAAACCCGACCTCCACTACTGCCTTCACTAAAGCCACTCAAATCACACTACGAAAAGACAGAATCTCCCGGCAGGTGAGCACTTTCTTTTTCCCCTGGGGCGGGGAGGGGTAAGAGGAGAGAGAGTCTAAATAGCACACGCCCCCCGTCCCCCAGCGTGGAGCCCAACACGGGGCTGCATCTCACGACCCTGAGATCATGAACTGAGTTAAATTCAAGACCCGGATGCTTAACTGACTGAGCCACCCAGGTGTCCCAGCAGGCTAGTACTTCTATTCTCAGGGCATTGCCATGGTAAAAGTGGTTAAAAAAAAGAAGAAGAAGAAGAAAAAAAAGAGTTTGCAAAACCACCCCCTTTCCACTTACTAATTTTTCTAGAATGTATGCAACTTCTATCTACTTTAAATATTTTAAAACATTAATTAGCCCCAGGGATATTCCCGTTGTATGCTATACATTTCGGAGAGATTTGGGTAAAACATAGTGGTTATACATGTATCTCTGATTAACATATTTTCTGAATGAAAATGAGAACACCTGGCCTTTTGTTAAGATGAAATGTATGGAACTGAGATATGTCAGAAAATACATATCTGGCAGTTCTGACTCTATAATTTTCCAAAGTCAGGTTAGAAAAGAATGTTTTCTGATTTTGCTGAAGTTTTAGCTCTCTAAGGAGCGAAGAAGGCGTGGCTCCATTCATAGCCAGTACCTGGTGGGGAGGACAGGCTAACAGTGGTACACTGGTGTGGTGGGCAGTAGATGGAAGGTACAGCTGGATCCTACGTGAATTGGGGGTTTTCGGGGACAGAGCCTGGGATTCGGGGCCGCAAGGCTGGGCCTAGTTTCGATGCTGGCCACCCGGTGGTTTGGTCGCCAAGAAAAAGAAGAGTGCGGGCACGCGGCCTCATCCAGCAGCTGTGTTCATCATTTCTGGAATTGTTAGAGGCTGTTTGGGCCGAAGTTGTACTTACTCAAGGCCCAGAAAGAACCAATCCGGGTGAGGCAAGAGAAAGGAGTTAAATTAAAGGGAAATTTTAAATTTAAAAAGAAATTCTTTGCCTTTTAAGTCTGTGACATTCACTGTCTGTGCCTTTACTTAGACTCCGATAAATGAGGGGAGAGGTGATGCTCTGAGACGCCGGAATCCCCCAAGTGGAGGATTGTTAGGCCAGAGAGCTGTGATTCAGGCCTTGGGCAACTAGGGGAAAAGAATTAAGAGAAACAACAGAATCCTATCAAGTGACCCATCCCAATGCATCCTTTGACCTCGAAGGTAAAGAGAACCCCTGTTATATCTCAGAAGAAAACAGGAAGGGCTCAGCTTCTCCTTGCTGAGCAGGGCCACAGAAGCTGCCCTCACTGTTCCTGCCAAACCATGCGCTCTCAGCGGCCTCCCGACAGGTTGCAGGGCTCAACGCAGGGCAGCTCACCACTCCTGCTGCTTGGAATTCTGAGCACATTTCCCTATAAAACTATCTCCCTAATGCTGTCTGGGCTTCCTTTTATACATTCAACACGAACAGACCTAAGGTTTAGAAGAGGACCCAGAGTGAGAGGAGGAGGGGCGCTCACGCCCGTGAAGCGGACTGGCCAGAGCAGGGTGCTGCCCCTGTGTGTGCCCATCCCGGGAGGATGGCGACAGGGGTCCTCCCCTGTGTGCCTGTGCCCGTGTGTTTTCTGGGAGGACAGGTCCGTGAGAGGAAATAGAAGCACGGGAAGCGACTGAAACACAAGGGAAGTATTAGGCAGTGGCGACAGTTCTGTCCCACACACTCCTCCGCTGAAGTCCCTCTTCTCACCAGATGAGTCCTGTCTCAAGAAATGAGTCACCTCTCAGGTGGGAACAAAGACAAGCTGTTGCTTTGTGGCCAGGAGGGGGAGGGAGCCAGCAGCAGCCCTCCCCTGCTCACCGCAAGGACATTTGTGACTCAGCTGCTCAAGTTATGACTGAAGAACATTATGCACGACCCGTGTTCGCCGAGCAGGATCAAAGCCTCAAGTGGCCAGGTGGCCGGGCTGCGCGGGAACGCGTGAAGCTGGCGCGGGGTGGCCCAGGTCACGCAGACCTGGAGAGCGGGGAGCCGCCAGACAGGCTGCCGCTGCCCCTGCTCCGGGGCCAAGGGCCTTGAGGGAGAGAGCAGCCTAACACTGTCCGGACTTCTGCATTGTAAAGAAAAGCTATGCAGTGTCTGGTTTTAAATGCTGGCAGCGAATACACATTAAACCAAAAATGCTACAGGGAAAATAAAGTATCCTTCACCTGGTCTGTTGGGTGCCCGTTTGCAGGCCCCTTTCCCAGAATAATAGCTGTTTGGTTCTTTGGCCCAAATCCAGCTACAGGCCAGGTACTTTGGATGCATCTCAAAATGCAAATTTGGAGGCCCCACCCTCAGCCACTGACTCGAGATCCCCATGGGAGAAAACCTGCATTTGGAGAGGCTCCTGGGTGGTCACGAGCGGCTGCACTGACATCTAGGAACCATGGGCTAGTCTGTATTTCTACCTTCCTTGTATTCACAAGTGTAACCATACTCACTTTTGTCTGATACCTCTAGTTCATGAGATGAAATAAGATTACAAGAGTGAGACCATCAAAAAGATATTAATCAGGGCTTCCTAAAGGCTCCTGCCCAGGAAAGGCAGAGGCCAGTGTGGAGGACTTGGGACACAGATGTGCCAAGTGTCTAAAACTGTGCTTATCTAAAAGATGTACAAAACTTTAATAGCCCACTCCGTATATATAGCCACGTGTTTTAACATACCAGTTTCCCCACTGCTAAATCTTTGACTGAATGACTCTTCAGGAAGATGCAGTAGGTTATTCTTGTGATTTAGGGTACACCCAAGGACTCCCCAAATGCAGTGTCCCCAGGATATTTACCAAAGCTTGGGAGGCGCAGACTCAATATCTAAGATACCTGTATTTCATTTGATCTAAACCGAATGGCAAAATGCTACATGAAGTCCACAGGAGGAAGGCTCATAGGCCAAATTATATCGCGGACCTCTATTTAAATATCTGGTCTTTAAAAAAAAAAAAAAAGGCACTGTGCGTGTGTCAGAAATGGGAGAAATAGGACAATCACAAGAAACCATCGTTTAACACATACCTTTAAAAAGTTAATGGCTTAAGAGTGGTTTCACATTTTCATAAAAAGTTGTTAAAGGATGTTAAGCACTCAGCCGCTGTAAAGGCCCTGCTCCCCTGGGCAGTGACAGCCACTTTGGAGGCTTGCTCACTGTGCTGCCCGTGGTGGGAGCAGCTCCGACCACCTCCGGAGAGACCACAGTCCATCCTGGGAAGTTCCGGCTAAGTTGACCTCCATGTCCACCCCAGGCCTCCAGAGCAAGGACTGGAGACCATCACCCATGGGGACAGAGGGGGATCAGCGGGGTGCCCGTGCCCTCTGCTCAGAGCCCCTGAGTGCAGAGTGGCAGCCGAGCGCCTGCAGGTCATTCCACCGTCAGCGAAGTTGTGAGGAAACCAAGATAGAGCAGCCTTGCGGGCTTAGCTTTTCCTTTCTTGTGACATCCACAACTGTCGCAGTATTTGAACTCAAGCACTTCTCTTACCCTAATACCATTGACTTTCCTAATAAGCTGAAAACCCTACCTTTCCTGGAGTAATTACATTTAGTAGGGGTGAACGTCTGATGAATTTCAGGCAGCATTTCCTGACATGTAGCATTTACCTATTTATTTGAAGTTGTAGGTGCTGATTCTATAGAAAAGGAAGCTTAAATTAAATATTGGGCTCCTTATGTCAAGTGTCCAACTTGTTTATTAATAAAGTGATAATCAATGAAGCTTATTATCATTGTGAGAAAAATAATAAAATCTCCTTGTAGAAGCCAAATACACATTCATTTCATCATTCACTAATTTAATGATAGAGAAATGCTCTTGCTTTACTCTGTACCCACCTCACCCCCAAGAAGGTTCTGGCCCCGGCGCTCAAACACACCCTCTCTCAGGTTATCCTCTTCCTCTCCGGATCCTCAAAATGGTGTCTAAATCTCATTGGTGGAACGTTCCCAGAGCTCAGTGATTCTAAAGTGTTGAGCGGGGGGAGGAGCCCTGAGGTTCTCCCACCTGCATGCAGCCCCTGGATGTGAGCCCAAGTGAGACCCCTGCTGGCAGGTGTGAAACTGCACCCACGCGGGAGGAGAAGAAGGGTCTACGTCTTCTCAGCAGAGACGAACCCTCAGGGTGGCCACCCAACAGAGTCAACAGGTGCCAAACCCTCTTTCTGTTCTTCCCCCCACCGTCCTCCCATTGCCACCTCTCTGCAGCATAGGTTATAGCAGTACTATCCCCTGGCAACAGGCTGGGCAGCCCCCATCCTGAGAGGGACAGACAAGCCCCAGCACTCCTGCCCCCAGGCCACAGCTCAATTCTCCAAAGCACTCCCTGGGAGGGGAGGGAGGGAGGGAAGAGACACTTGGAGCCCTGGACATCTGGCCAGGGGATCCTGAGCGGGCTAGATAAACTGCTCGGCTAATAAAATCAGAGGCTCCTTAGAGTCTTTTCTGTGCTAACAGAATTAGAAAATAAAAATAAATCCCAAACACACAGGCACCCCTCCCCACACACTTTGCCTTGAGCAGAGAGCATTTTGTTTTGCCTGCTGACCTTCCATTTACAAGTTTAGTCAACAGGGACTAAAAAGCTGCCTCGAACTCCTTGCAAAGGGTCCACAATGTGCCAGGGGCAAAAAAGGAAATTAACCACAGCCATCAGTATTCTCCCCATTAACCCCTGCTCAGTGTCTCCTGCCTCAAGCAAATGATCAAGATTTATTAGCATTTTAACCACTCTCAGTCTCGGGAGGCAGGAAAGGAAATATGGGCAAAGAGAAACTGCTTCCTAGCCACAGCTGCTGGCAGGGAGGGACCCTGCTTCCACGGCCAGCTGCCTGCCAGAGACAATCCTACATGGGTGCTACCACTGTCACGCCACTCACCTCTCACACAGCCCAACCATGGGACACTGGAGGTGAGGTGGAAAGCGCCCTACCCAGCTGGCATCTGGTTTCAGCAGCCCTCCTCACACCACTCCCCACACGGGGATCCAGCCCCTAGGTGACCTGCCGGCGCCTGGCCCCACTCCAAGTCCCAGTTCTGGGCAGGGCCAACCACGGTATTTTGCTCTTCCATCCATTCTTGTTTTTCTTCATTAACTATAACTGCATATTAAAACCAACCAAATACAAAACATTACTTAGAAATGCAAAAGCACTACATTTACAAAAATGTACACACCTAGCAAGATGTAAATGAATCCCTGAGAACTAGGTATACTGGAATCTTTGTCAGAACCTTCCTGTTCTCAAACTGCTGACTCTCTCTTGCTTTACTTAATTGAGACTTAGTAAAATACATCCTTTTAAAAAAATCAATTTCTTGTTTGTAAAATACATGTCCAAAGTAAAAACGCTGAAAAATTTTACAAACCATAAAAGAAATAACACTTAAATATAATCTCTCTCTCTCTCTCTCTCTCTCTCTCTCACACACACACACACACACACACACACACACACACACACACACACGAAGCTGGAACGCAGATATGCCAGCCACGAAAGCCAACTGGAGGACTGTCCTCTACCACATACTACTATTCAAGTCACTTCCCAGTGTTTACTGATAATAATAGTTAAGGCAGCTATCATCTTGGGAGCTAAGTACCATGCTCAGAGCTTTCCCTGTATTTTCTTTAGATCTCACAACCACCCAAAGGTACTACCATTATCTCAATACATCAGTAAGGTGCGAAGTCTCAAGAAGTCAAGTAACTTAAAAAATGGCAGAGTCTGGATTTGACCCTATTAGTCCATCCGTCCCCCAAACTCATGCTCTCTGCATTATAACAGATCCTCTTCATTTTTTACAGATCTCCGTTCTGCAACAGGGAGCACACTTTTTAAAAGCAGGCCCAGGCATGGTGCTTCTACGAGAGACCAACACCCTGGCAGCCCCCTTCATTACAAGCCAAAAATCCTGTTCCCCTGGCCGCGTCAAAGGCGCCTGCTGTGAAGTGCAGGCCACAGGGAGTGGGTGGGTGGGGTAGTGTGATCCTTCAGGCTGTGGCAACAAAGCACCACAGACTGGGCAGCCTCAACGACAGAAACCCATTGTCCCACAGTCCTGGGGGCAGGGAGTCGAGATCAGGTGCTGGGCTTGACTCTCCTGGGGGCTACGAAGGAGAATCTGTTGCACGTCTCTTGCCTAGCTTCTGGTAGTTTGCTGGCCATCTCTACCAGATCCCTTGGCCTTTGGAAGCAAAGCCTGATCTCTGCCTCCATCTTCACATGTCATTCTCCCTGTGTGTGTGTGTGTCTGTGTCCAAATTCTCCCTTTTTGTAAAGACACTAGTCATATTGGATTAGGGTGCACCCTGATGACCTCACTTAACTAATTACATCTGTAATGACCCCATGTCTAAGTAAGGTCACATTCTCAGGTACTGGTGGTTAGGACTTCAATATATGAATTTGTAAGGGACATAATTCAACCCAAAGCGACTGAGAGAGAGAAGGGGTGGGGGCGGGGATGAAGAAGAAGGAGACAGGGGAGGGGTAAAGGAGAGGAAGAGATGGGGAGAGGAGGAGGCAGGCTGGGCTACTTGTGGGTGGGCTGTATATACTCCTTCTGGGTAGGACAGTTCTCCAGGAGCAGGTGTGGGTGGTGCCCAGTGAGTCTTATGAAGAGGGCGTCTGTCCCTGTGAACATCTGTAAGCAGTAGGTAAGGGACATGCTCATCGTGACCAGTAGAAATACCACCATGCATCTGGCCCACCCACTACCGCTGGTGGTGGTGCTTGAATCCTACAATTCATACAACAGAATTCTGCTGCTTTCACGTGGTAGTCTGTCAGACAGGCTTCTAATATATGCTGTCCTCAGAGAGCCCCAGGCTATATTACCTGTTACTACAGAGCAGGATTTTAAATTATAAACTCAGCTTAAAGACTTAAAATAGAGTAAGGTGTCCTTATTCCATGCTTCCTGGGGAAAATATGTAAATATAAGACATCATTTGCTTGCCCCAGTGGTGGAATATCCGCTTCAAATAGAGCCTGAAAGTTACATATGCAAAATGTACATTAAGATGGGTTGTAAATGCCTTAGGAACTCATTTCTTCTACAGTTGCCAGTACTGTCACTGCATGGCTCTAATTTGCTGTTATGCAAATGATGCGGGTGCTTAATATCAATCACTAATCGAGCACGCAGCTCGGGCGCAAAGTGAGAAAAGATAGTTATAATCATTCTTAAAATGAACAAGACCACTTCTAAGCCAGAAGATAATCCATGAGACTGAGACCTCAGTTGGGAGGAGACCTGCACAGCATCCGAAGGACCAATACCAATGGGCAGAAGGCGGAGAAGACCAGAAGAGAGCGGAGAGTGCTCAGGAGTCGGATCAGCAAGAAGGAGCCCCTGCAGCTGGCGGGCAAGGAATGTTAGGAGGAGCTGAGGCCCAAGGTTGGCTGTGAAAGACAGTGAGTTCCTCAAGCTGGAGATGGGTGACGAGAAGCCCCCCAGGTGGCAGAACAGCACCAGCAAAGATAAGAAGGTGGCTTGGCAAAGCTTCAGGACACCGTGGCGTCAATTGTGGCCGGAGCCTACGGGGCCAGTCACGGAGGCCCACGAATGTCAAACCCCAGGGATTAAAATTCAGAATACAGGCCAGGACTGGTAAGTAATCAGGATGATGATCTGCTGTGGAGCTTCATCTCTGCGTTCTGCTCCACAACGTTGACGACTTTTGCATCACAGCTCAAACCATACCCCTTTCTGAATGCTCTCCAGGAGAAGCTGCCGGGGCGGCCACCTATCTCGCTGCCAGCTGCAGCCCTGAACGCCCACATTTGTTTCCCCAAACTAATGGCCCAGGGACTGACAACAGCCTGGAGAGCTGGGAGATGCTGAGAATCACGGGAGTGTCCGAACTCCGGCCTACATTCCATCTCTTCTTCTTGCCCTCCACGTAACACGTGAAACCGTCCTGTTACCTCCTCTCTGAAAGCGTGCTGAGCCAGGCTGAGAGGACTCTGTCCGGGGCAGCCAGAAGAGTGCGGGCCCAGGGCCTGTGACAAGTCAGTATTCCATCTCACCCCTATTACAAATCAATGTGTGACTCGTAGGCACCAAACACCTAGCCAGGTTGGCAGCCCACGAGCCCATCCCACCGCCCTGCCTGGCAGCCTTCCCCAGCCCCAAAACTGAGAGGCCTCCCACAGGCCTTAGGCAAATCGCATCATTTCCCTAACACCAAAACACATCCCACCCCACCCCACGCCCAGAGCCCACAGGCATTCTTATTACACAACCGTGTCATGAGCAAGAAAAAGTTCCTGCTGAGAATAGTGCTGGGATTATTCCTGGAGGTTCCCCTTCATATGTCTAACCATGAAGCCTAAGACTATTACGGAATCCTAATGACCCAAAGCAGAACACCGTCTAATGTGGAGGCTGGCATGACTTAGCACAGTCATATTCCCCTGCACTCTATCAAGCTCGCCACTCTGGAGTCAAGTAAAAACTAAGTAAACATAAAAATATAAAGCTTTCAGAATATTCCGGAAGGTAGCAGTGTCTAATGTGCTTAGAAAAGTAGAGAGACGTGGAAGAGACACCATGGGCTCCTTGCTGGCCCAGAGCAGCCACATCTCTGGGAAAGAAGAACGTGCTAGAGAGTGGGGGCTGCCCCCTGCAGAAGGAGCCAGAGCCCAGTCTGGGAGACACTGAGGTCTGGCCTCTGTGCAGTCACATTCCCTCACTGGCTGGAGGCTAAATTTTGCCAGTCAGATGGGCCCAGGGTAGAGAGAGGACTGCGGCCTCTGGCTGTCACTGCTGGTCAGAAGTCATTGTCACCCTGCACCCAGATGTCCTGCTGCAGCTTCCTGGGTATCAGAGAGCGGGGCAGTGCCAGTGCTTGCTGTCCAGCTCCGTAAGCCCTGGACCTCCATTTAAGTGCCCCCCACTACAGCTTCCTGGAGATTCTAGAAGCAGCTGTGTGGTGGCAGCAGCTGCTCATGTAACAGGATCTAGGAGTCACTCAAAAGGCCCAGCCTCAGAACCTGCACTAGCCCCACTCCACCAGTGTTGTAAGCACCTAGTCCCAACATTCAATTCCTTCTGCTTGAAAAGACCTGGGCGGTTTTCTGTTTTCCGCACTGGCCACATCATTGATAAGCTATCTGACAAACCAAGCATCAGCTCTCGAATGCCACAGGAACCAGAGTAGAAGGGCTCTCGGAGCGCCGCTCTGTAAAGGGAGCGCCACACTCACTGTGTCCGGTGGGGACTGGTGAGTCCCAAGGGCAGCTCTGGAGGAAGGCCCTGCACGTGTCACTCCCTGTGGAGCTGAGAGGCGGAGCGAGGGCCGGAGGCGTGTCTGGGTGGCAGCAGAGCCTGGTGGAGCTGGCAGAAGGTGCACCCGATTGGGTGAGGGCAGGACCAAGGGTGACTCGGGCACTCCCTCAGAGGCGAGGGGGAAGGGGTCACATGGGGTCAGTGTGGTAGAAAACTGGAGGAGTAGAGCTGGTGGCCAGGCTGGAGGAAAAGGCTGAAACCAGGTGACGAGCACCAGGGACAAAGGAGCTGCAGCACGGAGGTGGCAGGGAGCTTTGAGAGTCACAGCAGCTGAAGCATCCGTGTGAAGCCATGAAGGGAGCTGGGGGCAGGGCTGGAAGGCGTGGCTCGCTGCTGTGGGCGTGGTGGCACTGGAAGGTTCCTGGAGAACCAGCTGGATCTGGGGACACCAGCTGCTCTTAAACCGAGGTGTCCCTGTCCCACGGGAGGAGGTGCAGTATTCTGCTAGGTGACCTGCACGAAGAGACCTCACAGGGTGGAGAGACAAGGACTCGCTACAGTGAGCTGTCTGATCTACACTGGACTACTGGTTCCGGACGCTCCTGGGAGAAACATTCACAACCGCAGCACGGTTTCTAGGCAGAATGCTGCCAGATATGCTCCCCTGTCTAATCAGAGTGCCTGAGGCCAGGGCTTCTCCCACACGTCTCTTGGCGCTACGAATCATCAGGGGGCCTCCTTCAAATGCAGGTTCTGGTTCAGGAGGTTGCGGGTGGGGTCGAAGGTCCTGCAGACCCACGCTACGAGTCACCGGACTTTCAGCTTCGTAGACATCAGTCAAGATCTGAACTACTTACAGGGCGTTACTCAGTGCCACTGGCTGCGTCTGCTCCCATGTCACAGAATGCTGATTTCGCATCAGCAAGAAGCTAAAGTAGCTTGCCCGGGGCCAACAAGGAAGAAGCAGCCACTTACTCACGGGCCAGCCTGTCAGCTCTTACGGGCTTATAGCTTCTTTTCTGTTACCCCCTCACCCCACCCTGGGATCCCTGGGGGACTAAGGACTTAATAGCTCATTTCCATGGACTCTCAAAATGGTGCCAGAACCCAGCAAGGGAGGAGGAAGGAGAAAGAGAGGGAAAGGGAACAGAAAACCAACAGTCACTAGCACACCAGGTGAAGTCTGTTATGGAAACACACCCTTGCTTGCCGGCTGACGCAGACAAGGGTCCTGCTGGTCCCATCCCCAGGACCTATAGAAGAAAAAACAGGCAAAGGATATAAACAGGCAATTCACGGAGAAGCAAATGCAAATGACGACAATCATGAGGAAACTTGGACTCAACAGGAGTCAGAGAAATGATAATCAAAGCAGCAACGGGCTATGACTGTCTACCGTCAATTTGACTAGCACTAACAAGGGAGTAACAATTAATGCTGTGGGGATGGGGGAATGGGTACTCTCACCAAGTACTCATAGGCGGAGAACTGTTGTACTTTTGGGGAAAACATTCTGGAAGCATCTGTAAAGCCGTACCATACCCTTCAGCACAGCGCTCTTACCCTCGGAATCTGTCCCTAGGAAAGTAAAGTGGTAGTTCATAAGGAACTACCGGAGCTATGGAGGTGGATTCTTTATAAGTAAAAAAAACGAGGAACAAAGGAATGCCCAACAATATAAGAATAAAATATGGACCATCCCTTCCATGGAATAAAAGGATGAATTGGAGGCATACCAGTTGACTTGGAGGATTTTCCTTTGAAGTATTGATGAACAAGAAAAGCAGTATGCAGTAAATGTGACTAATATCCCCTTTTTATAAAACCACGACTTTTTTAGAAAGCTGGTACACATATTTATGTTTATGTGTTGTATAACTGTATAATTTTTACAAGCATAACTAAAGTATAAATTCCAAGCTGTTACGGTGAGTTATTTAGTGCGGGGCCCGAACAGGGAAGCAAGAGAAACAAGGAACAGCAAGACCCACGCTGGCAAGAAAGCGCCGCGCGCATATCACGCACCCGTCCCTGCGTTGATAAGCGATGACTGATAGAGGCCACAATCTGGGGGTCCTTGTCTCCTCCAGTCCCCACTTCCCGCTCACATGGCTGCTGGAAGGAAGCCTGCCACTCTGCCATGCTGTATTTTTCAGGAAATGTCTCCACTGGCTGCAAGGTATAGGAATATGGAAGTCTGATATCATGCGTTCTCTCCTCTATCAAGGATCCACCCAAATTGCCACCAGTCATGACAGCCAAGCGCACTCAAACTCAGCTCTTGTCTACAGAAATCATGATGGGCCTGTTCTGCTACCACCATCATCGTTGCCCAGAGTGACTAAGGCTAAGACCAAATGCATGGGTCCCACGTGGGCAAGGGATCTTTCCTGATCCTTTTTCATCCTTTGGGGTGTCTTCCCCACGGCCCCCATTCTGGACTGGCTCAGTGCTTGTGGGCAGCCCGTCTCTACAGGACACTGGGGAGGGTGCAATCACAGGCCAACAATATAAAGGAGATGGTCATCTCATTCCCCCACTCAGGACGGAGGCCTCTGGACCCCATGTCGCAACCTGCCATCAGAGGAATACAACTTTCCGGAGAAAAATTCACTCTGCTCAGGACCAACAGATTCCTATTTTCTGAGAACTACACTTGCTAGTGAGTTCCTTTTTTATACTACGCTGAATTTCCAGCCCCTTCAAAGTTCTACTGTCTGGTGTAAGTCCTACCCCCTGGAGCCATAAGGAACAAAATTGTATTTCCTCTCTCACATGAGGACTGTGATAATGCCCCCTCCCTCCCCCATGTGTTTTCTCTTATCTTGACTAAACATCCCCATTTCCGCTTTGACTGGCGCTGAGCATGCATCTCAGGAATTTCCTGACGACGGAGTCAAGTTGATACCTCCTTCCATGCAACACGATGATTTTCATAGGATATGGGCCAAAGACCCCCAAATGTCAAGCCCTTCCAGAGGACCGAGTCGGAGCACCATCTCTATCAGAAGAAACCTGAAGCAGACATGGGCAGGATGGGGAGGAAGGCAGTTCAAGCCCTTCCCGTTTCTCAAAAGCCCCGCTCTGACGGCCGTGTAAGCAGCCCATGACCGGTGTTCTAACACAGAGGTCCTACGGCCCAGCTTCCACGCCCAGCTCCAGATGCTCCTCTGGCCCTGACTTAACACAAGGAGGGCTGCAGAGATTAAAGGCAGAGCAAGAAAGACAGGGAGATGCAGTTGAGTCGCATGTCCTCAAGGAGGCAAAGGAACACATGGCGCCCCTTGCAATCATCCTGAAAGAGCGGTGGGCTGTGGTGGGGCACTGGGCCCCCAGGGCTGAATTCGGAATGTAACAATTCAGAATCAGAGGGCCTGGGCCGGAGGTTAGAGCCCCAGTCCTGGAAATAGCTTTTAGGGACGAAGACAACAGGTAGCGGGTCCACAATGTTTTAGAATCTCCCCAGCTGAGGCAGTATGCTTTCAAATGCAGTGCCTCCAAGGAAGAATCTAGCAGGGGTTGAAGGGTGCTGCGTTCACGGGGGGGCTCCGTCAGTTGTTAGCTGAGCGACATCGGGCAGGTCATCTCCCTGCTTCAAGCCTCAGGTTGGTCTCTGAGGACATGGAGATACCATCTGTATCATGAAACAGAAACAAAGGTCCGATACGGGATGTTACTATGTGCGCGACAATTGCCGCATAAGCGTGACTTTACTGTTCCTGCTGACGGTAGGCCTTTGAGAGTGGGTCTGGAAACAGAGTTGCGTGTAGCTAGTAGCGAGATGAAATTGCTCGCTGTCACTGGAGTACCCGAGCCACTTTCTGACCAGATGGAAAGAATGGACTAGAAACAGTGAGAACCTAACGGCTCTTCCCAGCGTAAACAGGCCCGGCACAGAGGGGAGGAGCCTGAGGCTGGGGAGAGGGCTCCAGCGACATTCACATTCAGAACAATCAGCTGGACGCTCCCAAGGAAGGGAGGCCTCAGAGGGAGCCAGCTCCCGGAACAATGCTGAGTCTCGAATGCCTCTTTGTTCCATACAGCCCAAAATCACAAACATTTTTAACTACCCTGTGTTTTTTCTAGCTGTTTTGTTCTTTTCTCAAAGGTCTGAGATCACAGAAAGCCTTCCAAGAACAATAGCTGGGAAGCCTGCTCTGTGCAGTTGAAACAACAAGAGCGAGGAGGAAGGCTGGGAGCAGGGTCAGGGGCTCTGTCCCAGGCTCCCCCTGGGGCCAGAGGAGCTCCACTGCGTCCACTTGGGATTTCCTGCCGAGGATGACTAGAGACACTGGCTCCACTTCTCAGGATCAGATTCCAGGCCAAGCTCACATGGTCTCTCTTTTCTCTCTGAAAATGAAGAGCTTAGATTTCTACCCGGTCTTCCGTGTAAGGCCTGCAGCAAGGCCTCAGGAGGATGATCTGTTCGAAGAAGGGCCTCACCCCTCCCACTCTGATGCTAGCTGTCCCACCATCCCAGGTGTCTTCCCTCCAAATGCCACTGCTGCCCCTCTGCTGCTCAGAGGCCCCGCAAGGGCCACAGTGAGGGCAAGCCTGGTAAAGAGCCTGAGACTGTGTGTGGACTCTTGGCTCCACCACTTCCCAGGCTCTGAGGCCAGCCTCAGTGAAGCGCACAACCAACCTGCACCTCAGTGTTCTCATCTGGAAAATGGGGTGATCGAATAATGACTTGATGGAATCGGTGACCACTGAACAACATTCCACATGGAGTCCTTACCATAGAGCCCGGCACGGTGTACCCAACAACGTTACCGGTAGCAGGACCAACGTAAGCCCACACATCCATGCACTGCTGTGGTACCATTAGCACCACTATTATCCCTTCCAGCGTTTTCCCAAGAGAGTCGGGATCATGAAAAGCTTTTAGTCACTGCTAAAGCCCGAAGCCAACCCTTGCTCTCATCATTCTAACTTCATTCGGGACTTCCATTCTCTGTGGCTCACTGAGCACCTACTACGTGGAGTCCTGGAGGAAAGAAAGTGAGCCCCGTGCCAGCTTTCAGGGTGCTCACAGTTCTGGAGAAGAAGTGTAGAGAAGGGCTGAAGCCCCAGGCTGGCACAGCTCCTCACGCCATGTCCTATCTCTAGCCCGTTTTCCAGAGTCAGGGTCCCAGGACTTGCTACTCAGAACCCTTACCCCAGGTCCTGGGCAGTGCTCCCCACGTGTTGTGGTGTACGAAGGGTTGTGTGTGTTGTAAGGGGGCGACCAAGGCTGGAGATGGCCTACTACTCCCCCCCCTCCGTAAGCCCCCTCCTGTGGCCCTAAACACCTGGCCACCAAGGCACCCTCAGCTCAGCCAGCACCTGTCCTTGGAGAACCCCAGGGGGTGCTTAGGCTGAAGCAACACATGTCTGTCTTTCCACCTGAGGGTGTGGACAGCTTTCCACTCAGGCCAGCCTGGGCCCCTGTCTGGCTGCATCTCCTAAGCCTCTCGGCGAAGCGTGGCCAAGCACTACCCCAGCAATTTAAAAAGAAGGTTAGGAGAAAGAACCCTCTAGTGCATGGAGGAGGGACAGAAAGCCTGGGTCCTTGAGTCCAGAGTAGACGGAGCAACATTCCGGACTCCACACCGTTGCCCCATCTTTGCTCCTACCCGAGACCCTGTAGAACACAGCATTCGGTCCTCTGCTGAAGAGCCCCTGAAGGCTCCTTGGCTGCACAACCCCACCTGACTTTTCGGTCTTATCCGTCCCTGGACCTCACTATAAAACACCCATTAGCCCTGGAATATTCTCTGCCCCTTAAGCCCTCTGTACTTTGTAACCACTGGGGTTTGGAGCTATGAGACACGCTGCCCTGTAGGACTGACACCCCAAACTAGAAAGGCTGATGGTTCTGCAGGAAAACATGGAAGGGCCGTTGGGTAGCTATGCTTCATCTAGCTCTGCCATCACCTGGCCCTGTGACCTTGGACAAGAGACCACCCCTCTCTAGGCCTTGATGTCTTCATCATAAATAGTGGGTGCTGGACCCAGTAGTCTCTAAAAGCACTTCTAGCACTGAGACTCCACGAGAAACCTCAACCTCCCAGGGCCTTAGACTGGCATCCCCCCACTCCGCGCCCAGATGGGAGGTAGGCTCTGACACCCGCCTCTACCCCTTCTCTCCAGGCTCCAGGGAAAGGTGGAAAAACCAGCTCAGTATCTAGCCAGAAAGTGCCCTACTCCCGAGCACCCCATGGCCAAACCCAGCCAGAGCCTACAACAGGGTGTGCAGGGCTGGTTCCCAAGGCCCTGTTCCCTGAGCAGCCAGGCTGGGTTCAGTGGATAATCTGTCCAAAGGGAGGGGTTGAAGGACAGCCAGCCTAATCACCACGAATCAGCAGGGTGGTGGCCCCACTCTTTCACTTTCACCTTCCTGATGGCACACAACAAAATGTACCCACAGCCCACAGGTGTGGTCAGGACAGGCGATTCTTACCCTTAGTGTCACAGAGCCACAGATAAAGAACATCTGGTGTCCCAGCATCCACGAGGCGCCTGGGACGGTTTGCAGCGCCCCTCCCAGAAAAGAGCGCTGCGCTCGCTGTGCTCAGGGCGCTGTGGCGGGCCCTGGAAAGGACGCGTGGGGCTGTGAGCCCGGAGCCTGGGTACTGGCCCGGCTCTGCCTCGAACCAACTGGGTGACCTTGAAAGAGTCACTTTTATCTGGTCTCGTTTTCCTACCGCTGAAAAATGATGGAGCTGGAGGAGATGATTTCTATGTTCCCAGGCAGCTGTGACATTCTATAATTGTACTAAATGGGAGACGAGAATCCAGATCTAATCAGCGAACAATTCAACCAATGTTTTTAGAGTACCTCTAACTTGCAGGAAAAACAAAACTGTATTTTTTCTGAATGGCTGGATATGCTACTGGGCGACCTTGGAAAGGGAGGGAGTGGAGAGCCACCCACCCCTCACAAAGGAAGTGCTCGTTAGCGCCTTTTGGAGCAAGGGCCTGCCCGCAACCTGCTGTCAGTGGCCACCCCCAGCCTCACTGTTGGCAAAGCCCACCACCTCCGAGCTGATAGAATTAGAGGCGAATTAACCGTATCAATCTTCCCTCTCCCAACTGATGCAGGCTTTGGGGACTGTGGGAAAGCACTGGAGAATTGCCACCGCCAGTCATTAACATCTGTGACACAGCCGAGAACTCTCCCTGGAACAGCTCTGGAGGCAGAAGACAAGTGAGCCCCAAGAGCTGGAGGCCGAGAGTGCGAAGAAGCTCGTTGGCTGAATTATTAATGGGACTCTGAATACTGCTCAAGTTTCCCATGACGGATGGTTTTGCGGCTTCTGCTGGTTCTGAGGCCGGTTAGGAATGACTGTGGATTCTGAGGCAGTGGCAGCACCGGTGAGTGTCTTAAAATGTCTCCCGGAACCAGCGGCAGGAAATTCGGTCAGTCGTCTCCCCAGACGCTGGCGTGATAATCTACGGGAGCCAGGAGAGCTGGATGCTGTGAGGTCTGGGGCCGACCCATTGCCCCACACAGACCTTCTGTCCCCCAGCCCAGAGCATCACCACAGCCCTGGTTACACAGCACCAGAGCAGAAAAGGGACCAGGGGGTCCCTGGGCCAGCCGGTTCTGTGGAATCTCAGAGCCTCGAACAAATAAGTAAGCCCTGTGAGAAAAGGGATCTAGGTTCAACAATGCTAGGCGGACTGTGTACTTGAAAAAGGGACTTCGAGGGTCTTTAATGTGCTCTGAGAATCTAGATGAGGAGAGTAAAATTTATGTATTTATATAAAATATTCACTCGCCCAAATTTTCTCCAGTACATGTCCTGGAAGCTGGAATTCCGTGGAACTCACCTTAAGAAGTGGGTGACGGACCTTAAGGAGGGCACGAGATGTAATGAGCACTGGGTATTATATAAGACTGATGAATCACTGACCTCTACCTCTGAAACCAAGAATACATTACATGTCAATTGGATTCAAATTAAAAAAAAAAAAAAAAAAAAATTAATGGCCCTAGAAGGCAGCCCTTATTTTACAGATGAAGAGGCACGGGGACAGAGCTGTCCCACAGTGAGACAGAGCCCAGGCAGAGTTCCTCATGATAATTGGTAACGTTCCCGGGGCTTTAGGGCAAACTCCAAGGTTTTTCTCAGGAACTGTCAAGATAGCTGGGGACTGAAATGCTTCTGGGGAAAGCAATGAGAGCCACCTGGAGAGAAATGGCTCACAATAACAGCAGGAGAGAGCCCGAGACCTTCTCGCTTGGCACAGAATAACACTTTTTCCTGATAATAATTTGCTTAATGTTTCTTTATTTTTAAGATTTATTTGTGTGACAGAGAGGGAGGAGAGAGAGCATACAAGCAAGGGAGGGCAGGCAGAGGAGAGGGAGAAGCAGGCTCCCGCTGAGCAGGGAGCCCAACATGGGGCTAATCCCAAGACCTGGGATCATGACCTGAGCTGAAGGCAGAAGCTTAACCTACTGAGCCACCCAGGCGCCCCTGCTTAATATTTCTACGTCTCCCTTGCTACCCTGTGAGAACTCCATGGAGCAGGGACCCATCTGTTTTGTTCATGAAGGATTGTCTCAGCCCCTGGCACAGGAGTCACAGCAGACAGGCAGCACTTAGCAGCTTCAACACGCTGCCGATAGCCTAATGAGCATGCCTGCCTTAATATCTCACGTCCCAGGAATCCAAGGCACCTTCAAACTGAAACTCTCTCTTGTTTCCAGATGCAAGGCCCCATGGAGAAATAGGCCCAAACCATTCACCAGGGCCGTGGGCTGCCTGTTGCTTGGGGATGCGGGCAGCCAGGCTCAGGGCCCACGGCTGCGCACTAGAGCTGACTAGTATGGAAAGGGCTGGCTCCAGAAGGCTGGAGTCTGAGCCAGCACTGGAGCCACTTTTTCCTGGATGTAAGCCATCTACATTTCCTATCAATGATGTCAGGTAAGCAAGGCAGCCCTGGGTCATCTGAAGCATCTGTAGAAACCAGATGCAGTAGGAATAAATGGCATCCCAGCTTCTTTAAGGCCAACCCAGGATCCATTCACTTATTACACATTTACTAAGTAGTTACTCACAAGAGAAAGAAAAGGAGAAGACCTGGTCCCTGCCCACAAGAAGCTAATAACTAGAATGAAGGAAAAGATGGGCGTAGAAGTGACCAGGTAACAAGGAAGATACAAGGGATATCAGAGATACACAGATAAACTCTTCCCGAGAATAAGACAAAGGAGCATGATTCTGATGAAAGTTGCAGTGGTATTAAATCCGGGTCCTGAAAAAATGACATTTTGGCTTCCTCTCCTCCTAAAACTGACAGAATAGTCCAAAAGAGAATGGGGATGAGGTGATGGGGAGAAAACCGGTTAAACTCCCTTCATTCCATCTCCACTCCCAGGGCTTAGGAGTGAGTCAGGAAGCAGCCCATCAACAAGAAGGTCTTCAGCAAGACTGTCCACAGAAGGGGGTGGGCGGGGGCATTTCAGCTGGGGTGGAACGGGGTGAGGAGCAGAGCCCAGGGTGAGCACAGAGGGCTGGGACTGCCATCCTCTCGGCCACCTGATTCAAACCTCTTGGGGTGGAGGCATGATCCCCAGGCAGGATCCCAGTGCATTCAATCCCTGGGTAGTGCCCAATGGCCCCAAGCTTCCACATGCAAATCATTCCCAGCAAGTGAAGAATCCACATTGCTTTGCAATTGAAATCTTATTAATGAAATAAGTTCAGGCATCCACAGTCAGAATCTGTGTGGCCAGGAGTGGTCACAGCAGAAGTCCCTACTGGTGTCCATCTCCTGCGAGGGCTGAGCCTCCGTGTGAGGAAAGCTCCAGGAGTCACAGCGGCTTCTGTCCACACACACGGGTTGCGCCCACAGCACCTAACTGGGAAACGGAGAACAGAAGGCAGCTGTGGGCCAGACAGACAAAGAGAGAGTCTCTAGACCATGAGTTTTGTCCTTCAGTCCCCACCACAAGAGTGTCTTCTCAGAAGTGATGGCACAAATAGGAGGAGAGTTGCCTGCTTCTGCTTGGAAGGATGTCTGGGGTAAGAAGCTAGATATGGGGTTGCTGCTCTCGAGGATTTAATACAATCACTGGGGTCCCTTAGGCTAAACCAAGCATGGCCTTGATGACGCATATGCGCTGAGCACCCCTGAATGGGAGAGACCAGGAAAAATAGGCCCTGTCTCCGGGCCAGGTGGACAAGGGACACTGTGACACTGGTTTTCAAGAGCAGTGATACACTTTCTTGGCCAAGCTGGACCCCTAGGCTGGACACAAAAGAAAGGGCCTTTTCTAAAACAAAGAGCTCTAACAGGCGCATCCCTTGGTCCCAACCAGCCCTGAGACGGGGGGGAGTGTCGGATGCCCCATTCTCTGTGGTTTGGTTTCTGCCTGTATCCTGACTGAAGTACTCTGGGGTGGGGATGGGGGAGTGGGGGGGATGGTTCGGAGCAGAGCCTGAGACAAGAGCTGGGGTGCAGACAGTTCGTGAGGTGATTCTAAAAAGCAAGCAAAGGGAGAAAGAGACAGAAAAGAAAGGAAGCCGGCCGTGTGGTGCGTCATGAAGACTGCAGCTGTCGGCATGGGCTCCAGCCAGGACCAGACAACGCTTGCACAAGCCTCTTGGAACTGCCCTCCGAATGGAGCACTCACCCCCAGGCCCCAGGCCCACGGGTGAGGGCTGCGTGGGGTGCTGACACCCTCCCCACTTCTGGGCTGGACACGAGGATGCCTGTGGTGAGGAGGGTCCCCTGGGCGAGTCAGCTCTCCCAGGACTTCACGGGAGCTGGCGGGGCCTCTGACTCGGGCACCACAGGCTTCTGCTACGAAATGTATCACACGCTTGCTTCACTATATATTTTCTTTCTTGGCCTCAAAGAAGCTAACCGCTGAGATGAATCTTCTATCAAAGCAATTAAACTATGTGACTTTCTACTTGCTCTTCCTACATCTTTAAATCTTTTTTTTTTTAACATTGTAAGCTTTCCTTTATTAGAAGCCACCTTAAAAATGTTTGCAAGTTGGGGTGCCTAGATGGCTCCAGTCGGTTAAGCATCCGATCTTGGTTCCAGCTTGAGCCTTGATCTCAGGGTCATGAGATGGGGCGAGTCAGGCGCTCCATGCTCAGCACAGAATCTGCTTGGGATTCTTTCCCTCTTCCTCTCCCTCTGCCCCTCCCCTGCTCACTCGCTCTCTTAAAAAAAAAAAAAAATTCGCAAGTAGATGGGGCTAAGGTACAAATAAATCCAATAAAAGTATGTGAATTAAAATTTTGACTCGAGCAACCTTGAGCAAGTTCATGACCATCCTTGAGACCGCTGAGAAAGACTGTAGGCAGTACCCACCAAAACCACATTTAGGAATTACTGCTCTATTGTCAGCGAATGAAACACACAACAGTGACCAACAGCCACATCACTCACACACACACACACACACACTCCATAAGGTTATTTAAATTTTGCTTTGTCCCTAGAAGACCTTCCTGAGCAAGTCAATGCTGTTTTTCTTTTTCTTTTCTGTTTTTCAAATGAGTTGTGTTCTACTCTAATTCATGGAAGTGAGGTTGAGAACCCTACTCAGCCTTGTGCAACCTGAGGCAGGTAGGGCCCTGGGAAAGGCTGCCAGGCCAGACCCCGGGGAGCTCCGAGCAGCGTATGCACCAAAGGGATCAGGTGTGCATTCATCCACCCACCCCTTGGCCCCAGGCTGGCCTGTGGCCACAGACAGCGCCTGTGCCTCGAAGAACACGTGGTCTGATGGGCACTAAAGCTGACGCCCCCTGATCCAGAAGGCATCTCCTTGTTGGGGAAACGAGATCAGCCCGTTCAACTCTTCATTCACTCACTCAGTGAGCATTCACGAGACTGTATGCCAAGCACTGTGTTGCATGCTGGAGGCATAAAGGTGATGGAGACCTCATCCCCACTCTAGGAAGGAGCTCGTGGCTTTGGATGGGAACTTCCAACTCAACATTCCTCAGTTCTGTGACAGTCTTGGCAAAGACGCCATGGGATTAGGCGACCTCCAGGGAAGGAAGCATGTGGGGACAGAATGTCCAATCTCGAAAGAGGTGAGACAGAAAACAGGCCGCCCTACAGCGTCCTCCCCTTCCCTCGATCTGATGCCCACTGCCCTCACGCCAGAAACACAGTCCAACAACAACGCCACGCTGCCTGCCACTGCGGGAGGGCTCGGCCTCTCAAGAAGCCGCACCCGCTGAGTAAGCCCAGCGAAAAGCTTACCCTGTAAATCTGGCTGCAGGTGATTTGATCTTCCTGTTTGGTTGTGATGTAATTGCGATGCCATAAAGCAGAGGGCCAAAAACCCTCACTGAGAGCGGAGAGAGGCCTTTCAGCTTCATGGGGACTGTTCTGCTGCAACTCAGGTCAGCCACCAACACCCGGGGGGTCCACGTCACAGAAAGTTCTCCATGTGGATTTTCTGAACTAGGCTAAGAATTAAATGAAGAGGGCCTGAGAGGTAAACGTGGAGAAACTGTGAAGTCCTGCAGACGGGCATCATCTCTAGAAGAGCCTTTGCTTTCGGAAAAACCTTCCCGACACAGCTCCCCAGTAAAGCTAACTGTTCAGACATCAGTGCTTGAAAGAGAGGCCTTGGGAGCTTGGGCATGACAACAAAAAACCCACATCTAAGCTGCTGGAACTCTCAACAGTGACGAGATGATCGAAAGGAATTCTGAAGAATCTCAGAAATGATTATGTAAATCCTCAAAAGTGGGGGATCACGCAAATGTGTGTCATCTCCTACCACAAAGAGCGACAGAGTATCCAGAGCTGGAAGGGAGCTTGAAGAACAGTAAACCCAGTCCCTTGTGCAGACAGCCGGTGAACCTAGAGTTGAGAGAAGTGAAAGAGCCCGATTGTGCAGGAGCCCAGGGCCTGCATTGGGACCAGGAAGCTGGGACAGGACCAGTGAAGCATGAATGCGTGTGGTCACACCCGCTAGCGGTGGCGGATCCAGGAACACTTGTCACTTTCCCCAGCATGTGGTCCAGGACTGATTGCTCATTATTGCCTCCCCCAGGAGCAAAGGGCTAACCCAACACCTCTAGCTCACAAACAGGCATCACCACCCAGCAGGATGTCCCAGCTCGGCGCGTGGCACCCCTGACTCCTGTAGCGCCCCCACCCTCTACCACTTTCCCCTCCTTAAATCTCATCCCACCCCAGGCATTCATGCCTTCTCCTCTACCAATCCGATTTCCATCATGCAGCCAACCGACTAGCCTGAAAGGGAGAGAGTGAAACCAGGCCTCCCCACCCACTACAAGGTATAAAGTCCAGAAACTCTGTGTGGTTTTGAGGCGTTCCATGTCTGATTCTTACCCTGCCCACCTTGGCACCCTGGACTGAACTTTCACAATGCCCCAAAGCACCCTGGATGTTTCCCATGCAGCTCTCGTTACCGAAAATGTCCTTTCTTCCTGGTCAACCAACCCCCCCACTTGTCCTCTGGTAAGTGACCTCTCCCTGAAGCCTTCCCTGATTACCCCTAGTTGAGTTCAGGGCCTCTCCCACGTTAGCCGAGCCCCTCATCACAATACAGAATTGTGCCTTGCCCGAATGTCTTCCCCCTGCACCATAAAAGCTCCTTGACAGTGGTGACTTTTAACTCTGTCTCTTTGTAATCTAAAACAGTGCATAATGTATGTTTGCTGTCAAAGAATGAATGACTGACTGACTGAGCAGAAAGCAACACTAAAAGATGAGAGAGCGGTCACGTCCCAGTGGCCAACAAAGAAATCCAAATGCAGGCTGAGACATTTAATTCTCCTGGAAAGTAAAGGGCAGCTAAATCATAAAAAATGAAATAAAATTCTTCATCCTTAAAAAAATGACTTTATACAGATCTGTCAGTACTTGCATAACTTCTTCCATTGGAGAAAATACTGTGTGGGGAGGCAAGGCGACACGCTGGCCTATCACTCTGGCCATAAAAAGCTGTCTCCTTCCGAGAAAAACAGGCTAGCACATACACTAGCGTCTCTACGTACACTGCAGCAATAGAACTTCTCCTGCCTTATTTGTTTGCTAACGCCTTTATCAACATATCATTCACATACTATACAGTTCACCCATTCAGTGGTTTGTAGTATATTCAGAGTTATGCAACCATCACCACCATCAATTTTAGAACGTTTTCATCATCTCAAAAGAAACCCTGTGTGCCCTACAGCCATCACCCCCACAAACCTCCCAAGCCATTCCAAAGCAACCATTTGGGCCTATTCTGGACATTTCATGTGGAAGCATAGAATCACGTGCTCTTTTGTGACTGGCTTCTTCCACTTAGAATAATGTTTCAGCTTCCTCCATGTGTAGCGTGTGTCAGAACCTGGCTCCTTTTTATGGCCAAAAATTATTCCAGTAAATGAATATGCCACATTTTGACCCATTCGATCCAGTTGAGAGATATGGGCGTTGTTTCCAGCTTCCGGCTGTTACGACGAATGCTGCTGTGAACATCCCGGTGGACGGGGTTTCAAATGAGCATATGCCTGCAGTTCTTTCGGTGCCTGCCCGACATGTGGAATAGTCACGCTGTATGGTAACTCTGTGTTTGCCTTTTTGAGGAATAGCCCGACTGTTTTCCTAAGTGATCGCACCATTTTGTGTTCACACCAGCAGTGTGTGGGGCTCCAACTTCTCCACGTGCTCACCACCACCGTGATGACCTGTCCTTTATCACAGCCGTCCCAGTAGGTTGTAGTGGCGTCGTACTGTGGCAGTGAGCCGCATTTCTTTGACTAAGGTTCCCTGATGACTAAGGAGGTTGAGCAGCTTTTCATGTGCTCTTTGACCATTTGTATACCTCTTGGCCTTTTTGCCAGCTTCACCAAATACTCAGGATGATGCACTCGACTCCCAGGAACTCTGGGTGGATCTCTGGGTCCCTCTCCGAGGACTGCTGGGTACAGCTCCAACCTTCCACCAGCAGGTAGGGACTCACCCAGCAGCTGCTAGAGAGGACTCTGGAGCTGACTTTGAAGTGACAATGATTCTACTCAACAGACAGGGACTGTGCAGCCTGTTGTCTTTAGGGCGACTGCTAGTCGAGAGGAGCTGGGAGTGAAAGGTATAAATGGTGGCAGATGGACCTCTCCTGCCTTCAAGGACTTGGCAATCCAAGCTGTGGAGACACCAGGCAAGTAAATAAAATGCTTTAACAGAGCATAAACAGAGCTTCAAGAACGAAGGAAGGAGATCGATTCCAGTCTAGGGTGGAGTGCGGCTCAGGGAGGGCTCAGGAAGTAGCTATGCTTGAGCTCAGCTTATAAAACAGGAGGATTTCAACAGCAGGAGTTGGGGAAGGGCATGCTGACTAAGGAATCCGCATGCGCAAAGCACTGGAGGCAGGAAGAGAGGGAACAGAGGCAAGGCGATCTGGGGCACTGAACTCAAGGCCAGCGCCTTTGAGAATTTGAACAAAAAGCACCAGTGCCCCTACCGCGGCTCACTGTACATACAGTTGCAGGGTGTGGGGAGAGGAAAGGAGGAAAGCGGGTCCTGAAAGATCGGGTTGAAGCCAGATCCAAAGGGGCCTTCACACCACACTAAGTGTGGCTTTGTCCCCAAGCTGGGAAAGGAAGGAGGGCGGGCCCCAGGGCCTAGAGATCCCAGGGTCCGCACAACAGGACCTGCAAATACAACGCACAGCCAAGGCCTGCAAGTTGTGCAACTGGCAACATTTGGGTGCCGCCCTTCAGGTATGCCACCCAGCCCTCTCCGCTGCACCCGCCCTCAGGAATGGACAAAGGAAGCGTTCTCCCTTACACTGACCTGTTCCATCAGCCGTCCCTCCACGGCGGGGAGAAGCAGTCTCTCTCTGTCAGGGGCAACCCTAATTACCAAAGATCCAGCCCTCATTGCTCAATCACCCTAGAATCAGAATCCGGACCAGCTGGGAAGGTCTCTTTCACCCCTCCTTCCCCATCCCACCCATTTCTGAACACAGAGTCTTCGCCCATGAAAGGGACACACAGGCCACCGCCTGCAGGGCAAGGGCTCTGACTTCCAAAGCTGGCATCTGTAAGGCAGGTCAATTTCTCAGTCCCAGTCCGCATTTCATCAGCACCTTGCAGGCAAAGGGCAGGCCTTGGCCGCGGCTGGCTGTGCGGAGCAAACTCAGATGTATAGCACTTGGCTAACGACAGGCATGGCTATTTTGCAGCTCAGCAAAATGCCAATCCGCAGTCACAAAGAAGGAGGCTTCGACTCTGCTGCAGCAAGAAAACACATCTTCAGAAAGCTCCATTGTTTGCAAGAAGACACTTTCCCGCTCTCTTTCCTCCACTGTGGCCACAAGTCAACAGTGCAGCAGTTCAAACTGAGAAATGACAGCCTCCTTCCAAGAAGACTGTTCTGTGAGCACAGGACGGAGGCAGGGCCAGCCTGGCAGGCGGGACGTAGGCGACAAATCCTTGGTAAGTGTGGACCAGATGTTTCCCGACATCTGCAGGCTATCCTCACCACAAAGGACGCAGCCCTGCAGTACTGTAAAGAGAATGCTGGATGCAGCTTGAGGCCTGGCTCCTCCATCTTCTACTGTGGGACTTGGGGCCAACTCTGTCAAATGGGTAGGGGACAGGGACAGAGACGCTACAGTGATCGGGAGCAGCGTCAGATCGGAACCCAGGCTCCACTTTTACAGCTTGAGACACGCCGGGCCTGCGTTTTTGCCTTTCTGTCTCTCTGCTTCCTCTACCTGTAAAATATGGGCATCGAAACATAGAATTAGCCTCAAGGAGCCAGGCTAATCAAACACCCAGCTTCCCGAGGCGCACGTCAGGGCACCGCAGCGCCGAGGAGCGGCCGCCGCACTCCGCGGCTACTTGCTGACGGGCGTTTGCCGCGGGCTCCACCGTCCAGGAGAGCCCGATGAAGCTGCGTTAACCGAGTCTAATGAGAAAAATTGTCTTCCAGAAAGGTATGCAGCCCTTTAAGGTTTAACTCTTTAAGCACCTCTGGCTTGAGACACACGATACGATTAGCATTCTAGCATGGAAGAAACTGCAGGAAGGCTGTAATTCAGTTTGCTTAATTCAGTGGATGATTCTCTATCAAACGTTTATTCTGATGAGCGGGGTTTTCTAGTTAAATAAGGACAGAAAGAAGCCACTTTCTATAGACCAAATCTTCTGCTTGAGTTCTAGAAACAGAATCTGGGCGCACTGTACCCCAAAAAGGCATTTGGGGTGGAGGTGGGGGGAGCAGTGTGTAGACCAGCAGTCTGGGAGCCTGATGGAATGGACGTGCACACAAGCTATCAGCTGGAGTCGGGCGTGGAATGGGAAGGGAGAGGCAGCAGCTAAAAGGTGCTGAACAGACAGGTGGCTGCCGGCCTGTGAAGCTCTGAGGAGAGATGGAAGAATTAATGTTTCCTGAGTGACAGTAGAGCCCGAGCGGCCACATCTGCAGGTGGACAGCTTTGTCAGCTCTGTGGAAGGAAAAGAGAAGGGTAGGACCTTTCTCCTGAAGTAGAAGAAGAAAAAACGTTGGTGCATCCAACAGGCGTCCAAACTAGGCAGGAAATGTAGGCCCACGTGTGACTAAAGCCTTCTGGAGAAATCGTCCCAGGAGCAACGGCATCTACTGGATCTACGAAAGGAATGTGCTGCTTCAAAAGCAAATTTGATTTTCAGCCTCTCACATGATAATGTTCCACATCCGAATCACCTTGGCTAGGAAAAACAACCACGGGCAGATGATCTGGTATTTAAAAGGCTCTCAGATGCATATTCTCGGCGGGGCCGGTGACCAGGAGCATTGTGTATTTTGGCACAACTGTGTTACTTATTTTTCCAAATAGTCACACACAGCATTTGTGCCAGCTGCTGTTCCTGGCATGACAAATACTAACTTACTCAGTCACTTGCCAAACCCCACCCCCACGAGGAAGTTTCTGTTTTACAGATCATGCCAGCCCCCCGCCATCAGGCAGCCAGCTCAAGGTCATGCAGGCGGTGAGTGCAGAGCTGGCGTTCAGCCCACACGCGGACCCCAGCCTGGGAGTGTGACCTGCCCACAAGGGCTGCATCACCCTCTCCCCATTCTGAGGGCAGGAAAGTGACCCAGCTTCCCCCAGCCGAGAGGCTGGGCCCTTCCTCTTGGCCAGCATGGGACCCCTGCTCTGGGGCCTTCTAGCCAGGCCAGGTGGCGGAGGGCCTGACAGCCATTACAGAAAACCTCTCTATACCACAACTCCACGCGCGGAAAGCTCCAGTTTTCAAAACCCCAGGCATCAACCCAGGCATACACCAGAGACATCTAGGGTTTCGGTTCATTTTTATTCAATACAAAATTTAATTTTGAGGTGACATTCGGGCAGTATGTTCCAAGCAGCCATAGGGAAATCCACCCAAGGCTGTGATAAATGCCCATGGCCATGAATTCCAGCTATCCTAAGAGGCTCGGGGTGGAGAGGCCCTTAGAGCTAACAGATGTGAAAATGCACTGCCCACGCGGCAGGGAAACCCAGAAAGTACAGGCCGCCATCAGATGGGCAGGAAGAAGAAAAGGCAGCGCTTTGGTGCACCATGGTTGGGGAAAAGACCGATGGAACTTCTGCATCCCTGCTGGGAGCTGCTAACACCGTCTTAAGGTAGGTAGTTCTGTGGTCTGGGACGGCCAAAGCCAGCCCATCAGCCAGGAGCAGTGACATAGCCACCAGAAAAGATCTATTTTTTCTCAAATGGAGATGGGGAAGACAGGCGGAGGGGAAGCCGAGGCACGTGGTCTGCAGCCACATCCCGGGCAGTCGAGCTCTTTCAAGGATCTGCCAGGCTGCTCCCAACAAATTCAAACATTCTTCCAGATACTGGCTGTCTCCGTTTTCCTCTTCTGTCCCTTTCTCCTTCTCTTAGCCCCAGACACCGAAACCCGTGCGGGTAACCTGAACAAGAGCATGACCCTCGCTGATCATTCGTTATGTGCTTCTGAAGCCTGTGCCCAAGTGGGCCGGAGACTAGGCCCTGCTGAGCGTGCATACACAGTGTGTCCCTGCAGGGGACAAAAGTCAGCCCTCGGGAAGCTGGGTGGGACACAGGAAAGCCATGAGCAGGGACCCTGGCTCCCCAGGTAAATGGGTATCCGCACAGCCTTAGTTCCAGAGAGGCCTTCTTCCTGCCTCTCGGTGCCTGCGCCGAGAGGGGAAGGCCTTCCACCCACGCTTCCTACTTGTTGACGTTCAGAAGTGAATGCCAGTCCTTGGGGAAGGACAAGGGGTGTGTGTGAGGAAGGGCTATTAGTCCACAGGAGACTCAAGAAATGAGAACCTTTCTGCAAATCTGAATATCTGAAGGCCTTTAGGTGGGGAAGGGTTATATCCGTTTAAATTGTAAACATTACCCAGTACAAAAATGTGGGAAAATGAGTAGGAACCATAGGGAAGCAGGTGTTTAAATCTCATATACAGAAAAACATTCCAATGAACTTGTCTGAAAATAAAATAATGGACTGTTTTGGAGTAGCAGGATTCCCACTGCAGGAGGTAATCAAGCTGAGACCTGGTAAGTCCAGGGATGCTGTGGAAATTCAGACACGAGAAAAGACACCCCCAGATGTCTCTCCTGTCCCGAGATTCTGAAATTATTTTAATAGAATCTGTAACTCTCTGTTAAAGTTAAGAAAGCGTTTCCAATCCATCCTTCTCATTTCATAAAGGAGGAAACCAAGGCTGACAGAGAGAATGGGACCTGACTAAAGCCAACCAGGTCTGCCTCTCCATCTCCACATCGAACACAACATTCAGCAGGAGTAAAGAGATACAGCAGCCAGCATTCCAGTGAGAGGGGACAGAGGCAAAGTGCAGACGGTTCCAACTTCCAGAGCTGATGACACACTTAGCACCTCCTGGGGACCCCACTGGCTCTGAACCCAGGCCCCAGGCTCAGCACCAGGAGGCCAAGACTCATGGGAAAGACACTCCAGTAGAAATAGACTGCTTTTGCAATAAATAGCAGGATGGCATTTCTGTAAGTTAAGGGAAGGTACTGAAACTCATCAGACTCAAAGAAACCACAGTATATCTTTCCTATCATCTTAGAGATGACGGGTGGATGGATGAACGGAAGGCAGGCAGGCACAGGAAAACATTACTGTAACACTTCTAAACCCATGAGAGAAATTTTAACCCAAAGTCAGGCTGCAGGCGTATTAAAAAAAAAAAAAAAGGCAGCCCATGTCCTCTAACTAAAAACCATTCCGTCTCTGGTGTCCAACGCCCTGAGGAGTCTGCCTGGACACAATTAGCACTAAAACCTATAACTGAGGTTCCCCAAAGATCAAAAACCCCAAGAAACAGTGTGAGAACAGACTCATTCATGACACACTCCTCACAGCATCACCAGAGTCACTGTGCGTCGAGGAGAAAAAGTGATAAAACCGTTTTGCTGGAGGGACCTGCACCGCGTTGGAGCAGAAATCCTGCCTTTGCCAAATGTGACTGTGGACTGTCAGGTGGGACACAGTCTGTATGGGGTTCGAACACCGAGGCAGGAACTTGAGGGCTCTGAAATGTTTCACAGAAAGATTGTCTTTAACATGGAAGTCTAGTCTATGAATCCCCAAAAAGGCGGGACACAGTGACCCAGGCTGCGAGGTGGCTGGGTATTAAGGCTGCAAAATCTCTCCATCCTGGCTGTTTCACTTGAAAGCTTAGAACTATAAGGCAGGGGCCAGGAACCACTGCACCTTTCTCTCGGGGATCTCAGGTGCTTGGAGGACAGGCAGGGCACTAGGGCCAGGGACCCAAGTCTAGAAATGACCAAGTGACCCTGGGCAAATCTAACCTACCCAAGTGCAGTTTCTTTTGCAAAATGGGGAATAGCACTACCTGCCTTCCCTTCACTGAGTTCGTGCAAGGGAACAAACGTAAAACCAATCTGTAACAGCTAGGCACGGTCCAAGCCTAAAGAGATACAGTATGCTGTTATAACCACTGGCAGGAGCAGAGCTGCTGCAATGGGAAGGTCATGGCCCAGCCTGCAGGGCCCGCCTGAGCTGCTCTCAGGTGTCAGCCATGAGCATGTCTGTCAAAGGGTGTGGAGACTTCCACTTATGGACAAAGAAAAGGACCAAATGGAGGCCCAAGAAAGCAAATGCCTTATTTTTTTTTTAAGATTTTATTTATTTATTTGACAGAGATAGAGACAGCCGAGCGGGGAACACAAGCAGAGTGGGAGAGGAAGAAGTAGGCTCATAGCGGAGGAGCCTGATGTGGGGCTCGATCCTGCGGGATCACGCCCTGAGCCGAAGGCAGACCGCTTAACCGCTGTGCCACCGGCGCCCCTCAAATGCCTTATTTTTGCCTCTGGGACAGAAGTGGCATGATTGTAGTTGTCTCTGGAGTCTGCAGAACACGTTCTCCAAATGAGAAAGGACCCTAGGGAGCAAGTGTCTAGAAGGAAGTGGCTAGACTTCAGCTTGGTCAAGCCGCGAGGCTGTCTGTAAGCTGAGGCTCAGCTGCGGGCAGCCCTGGGTCATCCTGCACGATGACAGCATGCTGCCAGGCCAGGGTGCTACAAAGTGCTCTCATGGGCCAGCCTGGAGAAGTCGCGGCGCAGAAGGGGCCCTGAAGTGACGACGGTCAGTGGAGAGAGGGACAAAAGTGGGGTGTGACACTTCCGGGGCATGCCGTGGAGTGACATGCAGGGACAGGCACATTACAAGCCTGAAACACTTTAGTACTGGTGTTTCAAAAATCCTGAACCTGGATCGCGTGCCTGGTTTGCAGTATGCAAGCTTCTGAACTCTGGCGGCTACACGATGGGCTCAATCTGGCCACTTTCTGCCCCTTTGCCACTGGAGCTTTCCACGTGGGTCTTCTGCACCATGGAACAGAAAAGCAAAAGTCATGTTTTCATCATGGCCAAGGGCACACACTGGCCTGTGAAGCATGAAGAGGAAAGGGCAGTGGCAGCTTCATGTAAGGCAGGATGTAGCCCTCTTCCTGCACGGCACACTCCCTTTCAAGTCAGGACAAATTCCTTCTGGCTTCTAAAGCCGCCCCCCCCACCCCAACACACTCTATAGCAACCTCTCTGTGTTCTGGGAACATTTTCCACTACTGCCCGGCACCACGGGAAGGTCTGCGCTGTGTAGGACAGGAGACAAGGGAGAGGGCAGATGAGCTCATGGAGCCCCTCTGTGCCTGGTGCTTATTGCAGTGTGTATGGGACAGCATTTCAAATTCCTATTTATTGAGCACCCTGAGGATTTAGGCCAGTGATTCTCAAATAGGCAACGAGGGAGGCACAAACTCCAGCTTCAGAATCACCAGGCAAGCTTTTCAAATGCATCCTTTCTGCCTGCAGTGTGACATGTGAGTTATGTCTCAAATAGGCCATGGTGGAGGGGGGCAGAAATCCGCACAACCAATACGCTAGAGGCACCCCCATTCCACAGATGAGCAAACTGAAGCTTTAAATATGTTATGCAAAGTAATATGGCTAGGAAGCAGTGGAACCAGGAGTCCACCACCTCTGACTTCAAGCTTGGACCATTTTCTAACATTCTAGTCTATCTCAGAGCGCAATAAGAGCATGTATATTTCCAGAAAAATAAATGATTTGGCTTTATCCCTATGACTACAGGTCAGTTCCCCTACTTCCTCCTGATCGTTCAAGGCGTACTTAAAAATAATAACCAAGACTTAAAATCGCAAGATGTTCTTAGAAGACAGAGAGCTCGATGATGGCTGGAGGGCTCAGTCAAGGCTAGGCTGGACTTGTGAGGCTGGGAGAAAAGACAATATTTTATTGAGTCCAACCCTGTCCCCAAAAGAGTGCAGAAGAACCCTGCGGAGGAGACATGCGTACATAGGCGGCACCTGTCCTCCAAGTCATGACCTGCTGAATGATTTCAGAGCAGTCAGTGCTGAGGAGGCAGGGGGTCGACTAGGACCAAGAGGCCCTCGGGAGCTTTCAAAACGTGGTGGCCTGAAGGATGAGGAGGAGGGCCAAGCGGAAGGCCAGGATGGAGAGACGCATGCCCAAAGGCCACACGTGCAAGTGAGGCACCTGTCTGGGAGACAGCTGGAGTTCTGTACAGCTGAAACAAAAAGGCACAAGGGAGCTGGTGGAGAGGCGAGGCAGGGGCGAAGGCAGGGGCAGACAGCAGAGGTCCCAGAGAGAGCTGCCCAAAGTGGCAAGTGGACTTCAGAATTAGCATAACGCCTACCCAGCATGGGGTAGGTGCTCAAAAAGTTGGAGTGTATTGTGCGGAGAGGACAGGGACAGGGTAGGCTGTCCCTGGGCTGCAAGGCTACATTGCTGGTAACCCAAGAGCCTGTCCTTCATGAAATGAAACTGAAAGCCAAGTGGACAGTCTGGCTGAGGGAGCTTCTGAGGAGGCAGAAATAGTGTGCAGTGCGGAGAGGAAGCAGGGCGCCCAGGGTCAGAATGAGCAGCGAGAAGGAAGCAAGGTCCGGAGGTAGCTCTAAGTTAGGGGAGTGAGGCCACAGACACTTTTATAGGGGCTTTGACAGGGGGTGCAGACGGGGCCAGCTCTCGGGCTGTCTACTCTTGAGGCAGGGCCTGGGACTTGTCCACTGAGACTGGCCTAGAGCAGACCCTCAACAAACATCTGTGGAGATTGTTCACGGCTGAGCTGTTGTCCTGCAGTTAGCTTGGATAAGCCTGGATGTGCTAAGATGAGGGGACAGGGCCACCTCCCAAAAGTAGCCAAGAACAGAGAGGCCCGAAGCTCCCACGTTCACTGCCTACCGGTCTTCTCCATCTTGCTAATTCAAGGCCGGGCCACAGGGCAAATCTGTGGTGGGGGCCTGGTTTCCATCCCCCTCCCACAGGGGCCATGCCGCAACACCCACAGCCCCTGCCGATCTCTCCCAGACAGGACCCCTGGCAGCTTCTGGAACCCTGCTCCGGACATATGTACAAGATCCATCCGGGAGGCTGGAGGCGACACTTTCTGAGCCCTACACCCTCATCTGGGGAGCAGAGCCCTCCCTGCAAAAGGGACGTGTAGGCCCTCCTGGTATGCCCAGAATCTCAGGGTCAACCTTTCCATCACAGGCTGACGTGCGCAACCTGGTGAGCTCTGACGATGCGGCAAATACGCACTAAGGGCAGCTCTTGGGAATTTTGAGACCAGCCAAAAATCAATGGTGAAAACAAAGCATTTACACTTTTGAGAGGCCATTGCCTCACCTCCGCTTCTTTCTCTTGACTCCTTCTGTGCGGAATTATGGCCAAATCCCAGGGAGGTGAGCTCTCAAAGTAGCAAATGTCTGATCTCTACACGGTGTTAGCACCACCCCACAGAGAAAGCCTAATCTGCCATTCAACTCAGGGCCAAATTACAGCTCGCGGGCTCACCCGGACCACCGGGAGCTGTGGGCAGCAGCGCGGTAAGATGCATTTATAGACACAGGGTGCCTTTACTCTTCACCCCGAGTCCAGTCAAAGGCCAAATGCCAGCCCAAGGATGATTCAACACCCCCCCCCTCCTGGTTCTAGCAGATGACAGGTCGAATACACTGCCACGTCAGCAGCCATCTCTGACCCCAGGTACCCTCGGCCTTCCACGTCTGCCCTGCCCTGCACCCCCATCCGTCCTTTTCCCTCTGTCCTTCCCTGCTCTGCCAGCTCATGTGCAGGGTGAGGACATGTCGCTAGGTGGTCCAGGACAGGGCTGGCCTGTCCTAGTGTACTTATCCATGGCGTCCCCTTCCACACTTTCGAGAAGTGTTGTAGTTGAAACAATTTCATGGTGAAATTAAACGTTCACCCCCACCCATGCTGTACTTCCTTTCACACTGTTTATCTTTACTTACTATCATCAGGCAGATCTAGAAAATGGGATCTTACGTGGTTGGGCTAGTGAAGATTGCACACACGTCTACTTCCTACCTCCTTCTCTCCTCTCCTTTAAATGGTATCCCCAATTTTTGTTCCAGAAGGAGCGTCTTAGCTAACAAAGATGCCAAAAATGCATCCTCTGAGGAACCACGAGCTTGCTACAGGCATACCACAAGTTTGGCTCTAAAGTTTCTGTTAGTCAACTGAAGAAAAGGACATCTAATTAGTTATGAAGCAGACTCCAGTGGTGTCCAGGAGAAAACACCCACAAGTATTCGGTGGCTCGAAGAGCCGGGAGAAGTCTGCAGATGGGCTATCGAAGAGGCCACTCTGCATGTCGTGTGATGTCTCACTGCCACACCGGAGCAGGCAGCAAGGTTTGGGGGGCTCGGGTCTCCTAGCTCGCTCATGAGGCAGCACTGAATGGACGGTCGGTGAGATGAAGGGCAGCCGAGCAGGCGGCAGCCACATGGCTCCCAGGCCTCTCCTGGCCCCTTCCCTCCTCCTTTGGTTTCTCTCTCTCCCTTTCTCCCTCCTCCAATCTCCCAAAAGCATCTTCCAGACAGGAGAGTAGTTTAAAGATGTTTAAATACACAGTAGGGTTAAAAGTAGTTGCCAGTTCTGATAAATGGGAAGTCTGGGGATCTTTTCATTTTCTTTCAAAATTATATTTCTGGACAAGAATTATGCTTGGCCTTGATAGCACTGTTATTAGGTAAGTCTGAGGCTAGTTAGAAAAACATTTGATGGAATTTTTTTCTAAGAATTTCATTATTTGAGAGAGAAGAGGCATGAGAGCATGAACGGCAGGAAGGGGCAGAGGGAGAGGGAGCAGCAGACTCCGTACAGGCAGGGGCCCCGTGGGGCTCAATCCCAGGACTCATGAGATCATGATCTAAGCTAAAGGCAGACACTCAACGACTCCAGGCCACCAAGGCGCTCCCATTTGATGGAATTTTAAATTATCAATCAAAATCAACTACTTCAAGTGACAGGAGAAAACATTTGAGAAAAACAAAGTTTAAGCACCCAAACTGTGGCCATCAGCATCCAGGACCAGACGCCCAAAGTTTTCGGAAGGTCCAGGCCAAACTAACAGAAAGCATTTCATCAATTTTGCTTCAGTGAGCGTTTAAACCCCGAAGTCTCCAACCTGGCAGTTCTCGGGCTGGATCTGGTGTCACCACACCGTTTTGCTGGGCTAGACTGTTTGCTTAATTGTCAATATTTAAAGATCAGAAGCTTTCACATTAACAACACAGATTTCTGGCTTCTCCTGGGAAAAAAATCAGAAGATTTGGCAGCACTGGGCCCATATTCATGCAAAACAAATGAGAACATCAGAAACACCAGTCAAGATCCAGGACACAGATGGGGTTTCAATCAATTCTTTCCTTCCTTCTCTTTCACAATCCATTTCTAAATCTTCAAAAACTTGTATTACTTCCTGGAGGCATTTACCTGAGAAACAGCTGTGAGAGCATGTATCCTGAGTTTCTGAATCACAGGTGGCCTCTTCTTGTGCCCGTTACGGTATGCTCTGCGTTCACTGGGTGATCCCCTGTTGAGAGCCTACCCAGGACCCTCTCATTTACAGTTTTTATATAAAATCACCCTCACCTGCCCTATGGTCCCTACGGTGTGAGGACTGGGGAGGCGGGGCTCCCTCTGGTCTGGTCTGTGCGGGTGACTGGTGGGCACCTGTATGTGTTAATCACAGGCCACCCAGATACTGCATTGGTCCCACGAATCCCTCCCGGTTCTGGCTGGCCAGCTCAGTCTCCGAGGACTCAGAGGCCTCAAAAGATGGTCTCTCTGTTGACACAGAAGTGTATTGCTTGCTCATCTGCAGGATGCCTTTGACCTTGGACAGCAGCTGAAAGAATGTGAGGTGTGAGAGTGGTGGCCTGAATGACCAAGATCACCACACGACCATCTTCCCAAAAAATCCTGATGACATCTTGGCAGGGAAGAGCACTACGCGAAAAAATGGAGATACTTCTCCTCAGCTCTGAAAGCTCTTCCTTCTAGAAAATGATTCCTCGTATGGCCTTACCTTCCTTAGACACTATTTCCCGGACTCCTGAAAGCTGAATACCACTGAAGTACAATTGCAAAAACCAGGAAAATCTCGTTTGCTGCCAAGTAGAATGCTAGAATTATATCGCCTTCTTTGCAGTTCCATATTCATGAGTCTTAGGTCCAAAACAAGATAAAACGGTCCTGGAGTCAGGAAAGGGTTTCCCTTGCTTCTGCTCTGCGCAGGTAGTAGGCTTCATCTTGTTAAGGGTGGTAGTCGCTACAGGGAGAACCAAGTGGAGCTAGAGAAGCCGTCAAATGGCCGGTACCTCTCACAGCACTGACAGACATTAGAGGCCCGTGAGCATCTCGGGGACTTCACATTTCTGGAAGCCCACCAGGATCAGTAGCCTCATGATGGGCAGGCTCAATCTACACAGCAGCGAGGACATCACGAAATGTTCAGGCAAATTATCCTACAGAAAGCAATTCTGGGTCCTAAAAGCTTCCTTTTACAAGTAATGATAGAAAATTCTCGAGGACAGAGACCCTTGGGAAGGCTGGGTCCCTGGGCAAAAGTGTTCCTGTGGGCAGCTCCTTGATATTGGGGTCAGTTCTGCCACCTGTACTAAGCAGATCATAAGGGTTCTCTACTTCAGTCAACGTGCTTTAACTCATTGAAGAAGTTGCAATGCAGGAGTAGGAGGTAAGGGTGTTCGTTCCCGACTCAAGTCAGTTTGAAAGCTTGCCATTTCTGCTGCAATGGCTAACTCTGCAGCTACCCTGCAGGCAGAGGGGCCCGGAGGCTCAATACCTGTTTCACTTAGGTCAAGCGCCCAGCTGAAATGTGTGCCCGCGATGGCCATGGAGCCAGGCTGTCACTCCCCTCATCTGGAGCCAGTCACGCTTAACTAAGGTCCTCTCCACACACTGTCACAGAAAGTTCCTCTTTACCACAGATGCCACTGTGATTCAGCTATGTTCTTTTGCTTCCCCACCCTCGCCCCCACCCCAGGAAGATGCTTATAGATGAGCCTGTTTGCTGCCTGCATTGCAGATGAAACAAGAAGGTTTATTTGGCAAAAGAAACCCTAGTTGCAAATAAGCACAGTCCTCCCAGCCCATTGTCCTTTGCTGGGCCTCCACTGGGAGTACCCGCCCGGCCCCACCTCCCAGTGGAATGATGTGGGGAGGTGGTCTCACCAACTAGGCTGCAGCGCCTCCTGAAGGGCAGAGGTCTGATTCTCTCTACTGCTTAGCCAGCGCCTCAGCAAAGCCCACTGATGGAGTTTTCTGGTTGTGCACAGAGAGCTGGGTCCATCCTAGAGCCTCCCAGAGGCTGTGCCAAAGCCCAGCGATCCCACCACCCTTCCAAAAAGTCTTTCCAAAGAAAGAGAGAAACAACACGCACGCTCACACACACAGAGATCTTGGAATTCTGAAGGCAGAGTATTAAGCTGTGGATGATGTACGCCACGCAATGACGATTCACAGCTCCTGCAGAGAGAGCATCTCTGTGGCTCATCCCAGGAAACCTAAAGCAACAGCGCTGACTTGCCACTGGGGTCTTCCCTGAATCTTCTCTGCCTCACCTCCTTCACATTATAATCGCTTTGAAAGCAGGGACGTGTCTTCTACCTCATAATTCACTCAAGTACCTCATCTTAAAAAGTTCACGCACCTGATGAGCCCAGTGAAGAAATCAAAAAGGGAACAACAGTGTTTCCCCATACTTTGTCTTTAAAAAACCGTGGAAGCACTTTGTATAAGAGAAGAGCAGTGGTGGGACTGTCAACCCTCACCTAACAGCCAGCCGACACACGGCTGAGGAGGCAGCTCTGTCTGACTAACCCGGTGCTCTCGTGTATTCAGCAGGCATCTACTATGTGCCTGCTCGGTCCGCATGCCTGAAAAGAGCATGCAACCTGGTCCCGCCCTGTCCGCTCATTCACTTCCCGGTGCTCATTCTTTCTCGGGGCATCTGCGTCGGGTACCCCACGATGGGTCTCTCGTCGGTCGCGGGCACCCCAGCACCGCTAGCGTCCGGAAGACAAAGCGCCGAACTGAGCTGTGTTGCAGAGGAGGAAGCCCGCCGCGTTCAGCCAGGACCCCATCAGGCCGGAGCACCCAGTCTTCAGCAGCCTCCCGTGCCCACGACCTTGAAGCGGCTGGATGCCCAGGGGCGCCCTGGGGGCACAACCGGCAGGCCCGGGCAACAATGGCGTTAAGAATTAGGTGACATTACGGGACCACAATTCCACTGCAGTGTTTCTGTACACACCTTTTTCCTTCTAAAACACATTTTCCCGGAGGGACAAGATGGCGGAGGAGTAGGAGACCCCTTTTCAGCGGTTCCCAGTCGAGCAGGATAGGTACCAGACAGCCTAAACAACCACGGAACCAGCTGCAGAGCAGCAGGATGATGCATCTGGATCTCTACAAATGAACATCTCAGCGCTGAGTATTGAGAATACGAAGGGGAGCCATGAGGCACGCATAGATATCGGAAGATAAGCGGAGGGAGCCGCCGCGTTGGGCGCCGGGAAACGTAGCCACTTGCATGGGAGCGGGCGGACCGAGGTCAGCACCGCAAAACAGCAGACTGAGACCGTGAGCGGTGCGCGCGCCACAGGCATCTCGGGAACCCCAGTCGGTGGCTCACAGTCCCAGGCTGAGAGCCGGAGGCTAGGAGCCTTGCCTTGAAGGCGACACGCGGCTGGCGGCGTTAGAAACACAAGGACAGAGGCAGCGCCCGGCCCTGGGAAGTGAGGGCTGGGGCCGCCCGGGTGTAAGGCGCACATCGGGACGCTGCAGGGTTGAGCAGCACCAACAGTAACAGAGTTCAAAGTAGCCAGAACATCAGTGGAGAGCGGACCATAATCCCTCTATTCTGTGACAATGCAGCCTCTGCTGCTCTGACTCTCAGAAGAGGCACAGCAAACGCCGCCAGGGAAAGCCGCCAGAGAACAAAAGCCTGGAAATACCGGCTCACAGCGTGCTCATCCCCATCCCCTCACTTGAGAGACGCGGAGACTCTACCCAAACAGGGTTGCCTGAGTATTGAGGCGCGGCCAGGCCCCTCCCCCAGAAGGCAGGCTGAAAAATCAAGAAGCCCACAACCTGGGCGCCTGGGTGGCGCAGTCATTGACGCCTGTCTCCGGCTTAGGGCGTGATCGCGTCGGGGAAGAGTCCCTCATCGGGCTCCTCCGCTGGGAGCCTGCTTCTTCCTCTCCACTCCTCTGCTTCTGTTCCCTCTCTAAGCTGGTTGGCTGCCACACATAAATAAATAAACAAAATCTTTAAAGAAGAAGCCCACATCCCTAAGTCCTATAAAACAAGGGGCACGGCCTGCCAGGACCCAGTCAATAATTTGGGCTCTGGACAACCCATAACCTCTCCTCATCAGAATGACAAGAAGGAGAAGCCCCCCAGCAAAGAAAAAGACAGTGAGTCTGTGGCCTCTGCCACAGAAATATGGATATGGATGTAACCAAAGTATCAGAAATGGAATTCAGAGTAACGATGGTCAAAATGATGAGTAAATTGAAAAAACTATTAACGAAAAGGTTACTGAGAATATGGAATCCCTAAGGACAGAAATGAGAGTGAATCTGACAGAGTAAAATTCTATGGAGCCAAATGCAGGCAAAACTAGAGGCTCTGACGGCCAGGGTCACAGAAGCAGAGGAACGGGTTAGTGGTGGAGGATGGGCTAATAGAGGAAAAAAACAAAATAGAAGCTGCTCTTAAAAATCCAAGCCCGCGAATGTAGGTTACGGAGATTACTGACTCAATGAAAGCGATCCAATGTTAGAATCATCGGCATCTCCGAGGGTGGAGAAAAACAGAGGTCTAGAAGAGATATTTGAACAAATTGTAGCTGAAAACTTCCCCTAATCTAGCAAGGGAAACAAACATTCGTGTCCAAGAGGCAGAGGACCCCTCCCAAGCTCAACCACGACAAACCTCGCCACGTCACGTCATAGTGCATTTCACAAATATTAGATCCAGGATACAGTATTGAGCGGCCAGGGCAAAGAAAGGCTCTCACGTACCAAATAAAGGCATCAGAATTACGTCAGACCTGTCTACACAGACCTGGAATGAGAGAAAGGGTTGGGGAGCATATTTAAAGCTCACTTTCAGAGAAAAACATGCAGCCAAGGATCCTTTATCCAGCAAGGCTGTCATTCCAGAATTGATGGAGAAATAAAGGCATTTCAGAATCATAGTCACTAACCAATTGCGCCAACCGCGAAACCAGCCCTACAGGAGATATTACGGGGGGTTCTATAAAAGTAAAAAGGCCCCAAAGAGTGATACAGAACGAAAGTCACAGCCAATACAAACAAAGACTTTACTGGCAACATGGCATCATTAAAATCATATCTCTCAATTACTCAGTCTTAATGTTAATGGCTTAAATGTTCCCATAAGCCACAGGTTGCAGGGTGGATAAAAAGAAATGACCCATCCATTTGCTGTCTACAAGAGACTCATTTCGAACCCAAAAGTGCATTCAGACTGAGGTAAGGGGATGGAGTACCATCTTTCACGCAAAATGGACCTCAAAAGAAAGCTGGGGTAGCAATTCTCATATCAGATAAATTGGATTTTAAACTACAGACTATAGTTAGAGACACAGAAGGGCACTATATTGATAACCCAAAAGGAAGTATTCAGCAAAATTAGATAGGACAATTAACAAATATATATGCCCCCAACAGGAGCAGCAAGATACACAAGCCAACAACCAGAATAAAGAGACATATAAATAAAAATACATTAATAGTAGGGGACCTCAACACTCCACTATCAGAAATAGACAGAACACCCTGGCAAAAACTAAGCAAAAGAATCAAAAGGCTTTGAATGCCATACTCGACGAGTTGGACCTCATAGATATATATAGAACACTACACCCCAGAACCAAGAATACTCATTCTATTCTAATGCCCATGGAACATTCTCAAGAATAGACCATGTTCACAGGTCACAAAACAGGTCTCAACGATACCAAAGATTGAAATTATCCCTGTATATTCTCAGACCTAGCGCTCTGAAATTGGAACTCAACCACAAGGAAAAATTTGGAAAAACTCAAACACTTGGAGACTAAGAACCATCCTGCTCAGGAATGACTCGATAAACTAGAAATCAAAAATCAAATTAAACAATTTATGGAGACCAATGAGAATGAAAATACAACAGTCCAAAACCTATGGGATACTGCAAAGGCAGTCCTAAGGAAATACATAGCCATCCAAGCCTCACTCAAAAGAATAGAAAAATCTAAAATGCAGTTTTATATTCTCCTCAAACTGGAACAGCAACAGAGGGACAGGCTAATCACGCACGCGAGGAAGCAGATGACCAAAATTAGAGCTGAAATCAATCAAGCGAAACCAAGTACAGTAAGAGCAGATCAACAGGACTAGAAGCTGGTTCTTTGAGAGAATCAATAAAATTGACAGACCACTGGCAAGACTTATCAAAAAGAAAAGAAAGGACAGATTATTAAAATTATGAATGAAAAAGGAGGTCACGGCGAACACCAGTGAAAATTGGAAAGGATTATTAGAAATTTTTATCAACAGCTATATGCCAATAAACTAAGCAATCTGGAAGAGATGGAATCCTTCTGGAAACCTATAAACTACCAAGACTGAAACCGGAAGAAACTGATTTCTTAAACAGGCCAATTAATTATGAAGAAATTGAGTTAGTGATAAACAACCTTCCAAATATCAAAACTCCAGGCCCGGACGGTTTCCTGAAATTCACCACCAAACATTCAAAGAAGAAATAATACCTATTCTCCTAAGCTATTTCAAAAAATAGAAACAGAAGGAAAGCTACCAAACTCATTCTATGAGAGGCCAATATTACCTTGATCCCCAAACCAGGCTTAAGACCCATCAAAAAGAGAATTACAGACCGATCGCCCTAATGAATATGGACGCCAAAATCCTCAACAAGATACTTGCTATAGAATCCAACAATACATTAAAAGGATTATCCATCACGATCAAGTGGGATTCATACCTGGGAAGCAAAAGCGTGGTTCAATATTCGCAAATCAATCAGCGTGACATCATATCAACAGAAAAAGACTCAGGAACCATATGCTCCTCTCAATCGATGCAGCATTTGACAAAATACAGCATCGCTTTCTGATTAAAACCTTTCAGAGTGTAGGAATACAAGAAGGTACATTTCTCAATCTCATAAAAGCCATCTATGAAAAGCCTACCAAATATTATTCTCAATGGGGAAAAGCTGGAAGCCTTTCCCTTAAGATCACTTCGACAAAGGATACCCACTCTCGCCACTATTATTCAACATAGTACTAGAAGTCCTTGCAACAGCAATCAGACGACAAAAAGGGATCAAGGTATTCAAATCAGCAAAGAAGAAGTCAAAATGTCTCTCTTCGCAGATGACATGATACTCTATACCGGAAAACCCAAAAGAAGCCACTCCCAAACTATTAGAAGTTATAGAGCAATTTAGTAACGTGGCGGGATACCAAAATCAATGTTCAGAAATCAGTTGCATTTCTATGCACAAATAACGAGACCGAAGAAAGAAATTAGGGAATCCATCCATTTAATAGCACCAAAAACCTTATCGTTACCTTGGAATTAACTTAACCAGGAATAGTAAAGGACCTATATTCTAGAAACTATAAATCACTCTTGAAAGACATTGAGGAAGACATAAAAAGATGGAAAGATATTCCATGCTCATGGATCGGAAGAATTAACATAGTTAAAATGTCCATGCTACCCAGAGCAATCTACACTTTCAATGCTATCCCGATCAAAATACCGAGGACATTTTCAAGAACTGGAACAAATAGTCCTTAAATTTGTATGGAAACAGAAAAGGCCGAAATCTCCAAGGAACTGTTGAAAAACAAAGCTAGAGGGCATCACAATGCTGGATTTCGACTGTACTACAAAACTGAGATACAAAGACAGCATGGTACTGGCACTAAAAAACAAGACACATAGACCAATGGAACAGAATGAGAGCCCAGAAATGGACCCTCGGCTCTTTGGGCAACTAATATTTATTTGATAAAGCAGGAAAAAACATCCGATGGGAAAAGACAGTCTCTTCAATAAATGGTGCTGGGAAAGGTGGACAGCTACATGCAAAAAGAATGAAACTTGACCACTATCTACACGCTACACACAAAAATAAACTCCAAATGGATGAAAGACCTCGATGTGAGACAGAATCCATCAAAATCTAGAGGAGAACATAGGCAGCAACCTCTACGAGCATAGGCCAAAAACAACAGCCTTTTTCATGACATCCCCAAAGGCAAGAAGGCAAAGATAAAATGAATTTATGGGACTTCATCTCAAGTCCCAAAAGTTTCTGCACAGCCAAGGAAACAGTCTGAAAAACTAAGAGGCAGCCCACGAATGGGAGAAGATATTTGCAAATGACACTACAGATAAAGGACTGGTATCCAAGATCTACAAAGAACTTCTCAGAAAGCTCAATGAAACAAATAAACAAGTCAAAATGAGGCAGAAGATATGAACAGACACTTTTCAATGAAGACATACAAATGGCTAACAGACACATGAAAAATGTTCAAAATCATTAGCCATCAAGGAAATTCAAATCAAAACCACACTGAGATACCACCTTCGCCAGTTAGAATGGCAAAAATAGACAAGGCAAGAGACAACAATTGTTGGAGAGGATGTGAAAGGGGATCCCTCCTACATTGTTGGTGGAGTTTAGGTGGTACAGCCACTCTGGAAAACAGTGTGGAGGTCCTTAAAAAGTTAAAAATTGAGCTACCTGAGAGTCCAGCCATTGCACTACTGGGTGTTTACCCCAAAGATACAGAACTATAGTGAAGAGAAGGGCCATATACTTAAATGTTCATAGCAGCAATGTCCACAATAGCTAAATCGTGGAAGGAGCCGAGATGCCCTTCAACAGATGACTGGATTATGAAGTTGTGGTCCATATATACAATGGAGATATTACTCAGCTATCCAGAAAGAGCCGAGGTTCTCAACATTTGCAACGACGTATGGAGGACTGAGGAGATTACAGCAAGTTGAAATAAGTCAACTGTAGAGAAAGACAGGGGTATCATATGATTTCTCTCACTATCTATGAGTTTGTAAACGAACAGATGATCATAGGGGAAGAATGGGATAAAGAAAGGGGGTAATCCAGAAGAATGAAACATGAAGACATGGACTATGAGAAACAAACTGAGGGCCTCAGAGGGGAGGGTGGGGAATGGGACCAGGCTGGTGATGGGTAGTAAGGAGGGGCACGGTGCATGGTACACTGGGTGTTACCACAACTAATGAATCATCGAGCCTTACATGAAAGCCGGGGATGTACTGTATGGTGACTAACATAATAAAAATCACATTAAAACAAACAAACAAACAAACAAAAAAACCACATTTTCCCAATGGTGTGATTAAAAACCAACACGTCATAGTACAGGTATTTTTATGTCTACCGCTGAGCAGGTATCCCCTTTTATGAGAATTCCCAGTAGGGCCACTTTTGCGTGCAGCCTGGATCACCACTGAACCATACAAAACAGGCCGGCCTGCCGCTGCCCAGGGAGCGGGTATACTCAGCTTCTTTTTCTCAGGCACTACTGTAAGGTGGCAGCCTTTCTTCTCTGTTACTCAGATTTAACTCTAATAGAAACTGACAGGTTCAATCTTGGTTAATTTAAAAAAACACGCACGCATGAGAACAAGAGCCAAGAAATTCATTTTCAGGTGTCAGAGGAAGAGGAGCTACTATACTGGGAAATGATGGCGGTGGGAGGAACTCTTATAAGCCGAAGCTATTGCCCAGCAAACAGTGGTACTGATTTATAACTTGTGGCGTAAACCTTTCCAGGCGTGACTGTTAGCGTAACATCTGACATGAGACAATCTGGAGAAATGGAAATACTGATTGGCTAGATGTTCTGAGCCATGTCTGTCCACTTTCCTCCCTCATACAAACTGATTCCAGACAAGACTTGAAGACAAGTGATACTATGAGTTCACACAACCCTCGTCAGCTCCAGAGCCGGCAACGGCAGATAGGATGCTTTTTTTAAAATAATTGCTTAAAAATGACATTTACAGATGCAATGGTATCCTGTCTGGGATTTACTTCAAATAACAGAGATGGCAGAGAAGGACGAGGAGGCGGGGTGGAGATGAAACCAGACCGGCTGTGGGCTGGTAATCACTGAGACTCACGGATGCCGTAACATTGAAGCACCCAGCAGACTACACGAGTCTGTCTACTTTTTGTGTATGTTAGAAGTTTTCCTAAGTAAAAATAATAATAATAATAATTCTATTGGGACACTAGCAATGAATACAGAAATACTAAGTTAGTATAAGGATGGCCAAGATACACTTTATGCGTGAACAACAACAAGATGCACAAGGGTATATAAAGTGTGGGAATCCACTTGCGCACACGCACATTGGTAAATTTGTAGAAATTTCTGGAAAAATAATAGTCCTCATATACCTCTTGGATTTTTAATGAAAACACACTACTTTTTTATAATGATTTTTTTTTTTTTTTTTAAATTCAAAGAGGAGTGCAGCAGGGGAAAGAACACAGTAGGGTTAAAAAATGAGATGAACACCTCCGAGGAGCAGAACTGGAACACAAACCTCGTTGGTGATCAGGGCTAGAGCCACAGGCTGGAGCCCAGAAGCAGGCAGTGTGGCCAGCGAGTTCACCCTCTGCAGGGCACTGAAATACCCCGGCGGGGAGGGGAAAAGAAGCCGCCAGGATCACAGTGAAACTGGGGTGCCTGCCCCCTTCTTCCCTGCTCTGCTACAACCACACTCCATCTTCTATGTGCATAGCTCCCCCTCTCTGAGCTCTTGGTTTTCCCACAGAAGCATACTAAAAGTTCCCTCCTTTATTGTAGACTGGTTGATTTCTCCTTGAAACACTGTCTGTTTCTGTTTTACGCAAATAACCTATATGGCTTAGGAAATACAGTAAAAGTTTAACAACCTGCCTGCATAGATATGAAATCTGTGGTACTGATTTCCTCAGGGAGGAGGGAGAGAGAGGCACCTGGTGCCAACACCCCAGCTGCAAGTTCAGGAAATAAGTAGCAAAACCTTTTTGTCTTCAAAGGAAGGATGGCTTCTATGAGGAACTGCTCAAACACAGGCAAGGGGTTCAGATGCTGAGAAGCCAAAATATTAGCACTCATTATGCTAAGTTATCAGTTGCTCCAATTTTACATCTAAGGAAACTGAGCTCAGAAGTTGAGGGACTTCCACTTGGTCACAGAACTTCAGTAAGTGGCAGGGAGCTGCCACGACCACTAGGAGTGCTACTCTGTGCCGGGCACTATGCACACACTGATTTAATCCATGATCAACTCACCACATATGCTACTACACAGTGCTATAATCTCCATTTCTCAGCTAAAGAAACTCCAGTTCAGAGGTCAAGAGACTTGCCCAAGGTCACACAGCTCTGAGTGGCATGGGTGGTCACATTCTCCTCTCCTACCTCTGTGCTAAATCCTCACTTCCTCCCAAGCTCCTTCACCAGTGCTAGGGTTGGGAAAACGCAGCCCTGCATAAACTGGACATTTCAGTTCAAGCATCTGGAAGAGGCTAGACTGGCACAAATGCTATCAATAAAAACCACGTGACCTAGAAAGGTGAAAGAGTAGACACTATTAAAATACTTAACACAAAGCAAATTCCTGCCTTGTGGTATGTTATCAGCAGCTGACAGGATTAGCCTGCTGCTTCCACACCTCATGGTGGGTTTGGGCTCAAACCAGCACACAGCTGGCCTGTGGAGCCAACAGAGAATGAACCGAGAGCCTGTGGCCCCCACCAACAAAGCTCCCATTCAGCAGCTCCTCAGGTGGTCCGCTCCAAGACAGAAAGCCCATAACCAAGGCACAGTAGTCCCACAGCTCCTCAACACATACACACACACACACACACACACACATACACACACACTCTCTCTCTCTCTCTCCCACACATATTCTCTGTCTCTCTCCCACATAGGTACACACACACATTCTGACACATGCATTCTCTCTCTCACAAACACATTCTCTATCACACACATTCTCTCTCACACATGCATTCCATCTCTCATACACACACACACACTCTCTGTCTCACACACACACTCTCACACACACACATATTCTTTGTCTCTGTCTCCCTCACATATACACATTCTCTATCATACTTATCCTCTCTCACGCACACATTCTGTCTCTCTCTCATACCCACTCACTCCAGGTTCAGCAGGAACCCTGTGGTCCAAAGCTAAGCTAAACCAGGCCTCCTAGCTCCAGTGATCTCCCAAAGGACCCAAATCACAAGCAGGCCTCTAACTCCTACAGAGTAGTGACCCTCAGGCCTGGTGTTTCACAGAAACTTCGAGAGCAATACTGGCTTCTTCCTTACTGCCTACTGAATTAACTCCAACGCCTCAGCACAACGCGTGAGATCCCCCCACGATTTGGCCACTGCCCCTGTCCAACCACATCCTCCTCTACTCCCGGGCACCCTCCCCTCGTCCTCCGTCCAGACCAAAGTGGCTGGAGTGCCTGCACGGGACACGTGCTGAGGCCCCCATGCTGCCGCTCCTCTCCACAGCGTCCTTCTCCCTCCTCATCCACCAGACCTCCCTTCGTCACAATGCAGCTCGGAGGCCGCATGCTCAGTGACGCTCCCTCCTGCAGGCCTTGGAGGGGGCTGTGCTGTCATCACCATCCTGTGTGCCTCTCGGTCCTGCTACGCCGGGAGTTCCTCGAGGACGGGGGCCATGTCTTTCCATAACCGTAGCCCTGTGCCTAGCCCCGTGCTGGTACCAAGCAGGGACTCTGTCCACATGAATTGAAATCAGTTCTAGACAGGTTGACCCTCACCGCCAAACAGCAAGGATAAAACATGCCTTTTCCATGATAGCTAGGCTCCGCATCTGGCCAAAGAGCTAAGGCCCCTAGGTCCCTGCCCGTGTCTGGGAAGGCTGCTGGGAGCAGCCCCGGCCATAGCCGGCCTCGGTGGGGTAGCCCAAAGCCCCTCACAGCACGTGGCAATGAGGCTAGCAGCACGAAGCACACGCTGTGTCAAGCCTGCCCGGCCACGTGCCAGGACTGCGTCACCCCTTTAGAGCCGGTATGTGCTCCACCCGCCGGAACATTATCTACTTGATTCATACATAAACCCCGGACCTCCACTACTGCCTTCACTAAAGCCACTCAAATCACACTACGAAAAGACAGAATCTCCCCGGCAGGTGAGCACTTTCTTTTTTTCCCCCTGGGGGCGGGGAGGGGTAGAGGGGAGAGAGAGTCTTAAATAGGTTTTCGAGGACAGAGCCTGGGATTCGGGGCCGCAAGGCTGGGCCTAGTTTCTCGATGCTGGCCACCCGGTGGTTTGGTCGCCAAGAAAAAGAAGAGTGCGGGCACGCAGCCTCATCCAGCAGCTGTGTTCATCATTTCTGGAATTGTTAGAGGCTGTGTGGGCCGAAGTTGTACTTACTCAAGGCCCAGAAAGAACCAATCCAGGTGAGGCAAGAAAGGAGTTAAATTTAAAAGGGAAATTTTAAATTTAAAAAGGAAATTCTTTGCCTTTTAAAGTCTGTTGACATTCACTGTCTGTGCCTTTACTTAGACTCCGATAAATGAGGGGAGAGGTGATGCTCTGAGACCTTCGGAATCCCCCAAGTGGAAGTTGTTAGGCCAGAGAGCTGTGATTCAGGCCTTGGGCAACTAGGGAAAAGAATTAAGAGAAACAACAGAATCCTATCAAGTGACCCATCCCAATGGCATCCTTTGACCTCGGGGAATAAAAGAGAACCCCTGTTATATCTCAGAAGAAAACAGGAAGGGCTCACGCTTCTCCTTGCCGAGCAGGGCCACAGAAGCTGCCAGCACCTACTGTTCCTGCCAAACCATGCGCTCTCAGCGGCCTCCCGACAGGTTGCAGGGCTCAACGCTTGAGCAGCTCACCACTCCTGCTGCTTGGAATTCTGAGCACATTTCCCTATAAAAACTATCTCCTAATGCTAGGGAAAAGAATTAAGAGAAACAACAGAATCCTATCAAGTGACCCATCCCAATGGCATCCTTTGACCTCGGGGAATAAAAGAGAACCCCTGTTATATCTCAGAAGAAAACAGGAAGGGCTCACGCTTCTCCTTGCTGAGCAGGGCCACAGAAGCTGCCCGCACCTACTGTTCCTGCCAAACCATGCGCTCTCAGCGGCCTCCCGACAGGTTGCAGGGCTCAACGCTTGAGCAGCTCACCACTCCTGCTGCTTGGAATTCTGAGCACATTTCCCTATAAAAACTATCTCCTAATGCTGTCTGGGCTTCCTTTTATACATTCAACACGAACAGACCTAAGGTTTAGAAGAGGACCCAGAGTGAGAGGAGGAGGGGCGCTCACGCCCGTGAAGCGGACTGGCCAGAGCAGGGGTGCTGCCCCTGTGTGTGCCCATCCCGGGAGGATGGCGGCAAGGGGTCCTCCCCTGTGTGCCTGTGCCCGTGTGTTTTCTGGGAGGACAGGTCCGTGAGAGGAAATAGAAGCACGGGGAAGCGACTGAAACACAAGGGAAGTATTAGGCAGTGGCGACAGTTCTGTCCCAACAGCTCCTCCGCTGAAGTCCCCTCTTCTCACCAGATGAGTCCTGTCTCAAGAAATGAGTCACCTCTCAGGTGGGAACAAAGACAAGCTGTTGCTTTGTGGCCAGGAGAGGGGGAGGGGAGCCAGCAGCAGCCTCCCCCTGCTCACCGCAAAAGGACATTTGTGACTCAGCTGCTCAAGTTATGACTGAAGAACATTATGCACGACCACGTGTTCGCCGAGCAGGATCAAAGCCTCAAGTGGCCAGGTGGCCGGGCTGCGACGGGAACGCGTGAAGCTGGCGGCGGGGTGGCCCAGGTCACGCAGACCTGGAGAGCGGGGGCCGCCAGAACAGGCTGCCGCTGCCCCTGCTCCGGGGGGCCAAGGGCCTTGAGGAGAAGGCAGCCTAACACTGTCCGGACTTCTGCATTGTAAAGAAAAGCTATGCAGTGTCCTGGTTTTAAATGCTGGCAGCGAATACACATTAAACCAAAAATGCTACAGGGAAAATAAAGTATCCTTCACCTGGTCTGTTGGGTGCCCGTTTGCAGCCCCTTTCCCAGAGTCAGAATAATAGCTGTTTGGTTCTTTGGCCTCCAAATCCAGCTACAGGCCAGAATTACTTTGGATGCATGCTCAAAATGCAAATTTGGAGGCCCCACCCTACAGCCACTGACTCAGAATCCCCATGGGAGAAAACCTGCATTTGGAGAGGCTCCCTGGGTGGTCACGACGCGGCTGCACTGACATCTAGGAACCATGGGCTAGTCTGTATTTCTACCTTCCTTGTATTCACAAGTGTAACCATACTCACTTTTGTCTGATACCTCTAGTTCATGAGATGAAATAAGATTACAAGAGTGAGACCATAAAAGATATTAATCAGGGCTTCTAAAGCTCCCTGCCCAGGGAAAGGGCAGAGGCCAGTGTGGAGGGACTTGGGACACAGCTGGTGCCAAGTGTATAAAACTGTGTCTTATCTAAAAGATGTACAAAACTTTAATAGCCTACTCCGTAATATAGCCACCCGTGTTTTAACATACCAGTTTCCCCACTGCTAAATCTTTGACTGAATGACTCTTCAGGAAGATGCAGTAGGTTATTCTTGTGATTTGGAACACCCCAAGGACTCCCCAAGTACGAGTGTCCCCAGGATATTTACCAAAGCTTGGGAAGCGCAGACTCAATATCTAGATACCGTATTTCATTTGATCTAAACCGAATGGCAAAATGCTACATGAAGTCCACAGGAGGAAGGCTCATAGGCCAAATTATATCGCGGACCTCTATTTAAATATCTGGTCTTTAAAAAAAAAAAAGGCACTGTGCGTGTGTCAGAAATGGGGGGGAGAAATAGGACAATCACAAGAAACCATCGTTTAACACATACCTTTAAAAAGTTAATGGCTTAAGAGTGGTTCACATTTTCATAAAAAGTTGTTAAAGGATGTTAAGCACTCAGCCCGCTGTAAAGGCCCTGCTCCCCTGGGCAGTGACAGCCACATTTGGAGGGCTTGCTCACTGTGCTGCTTCGTGGTGGGAGCAGCTCCGACACCTCCGGAAACCACAGTCCATCCCTGGAAGTTCCGGCTAAGTTATGCCTCCATGTCCACCCCCAGGCCTCAGAGCAAGGACTGGGAGACCATCACCTGGGGACACGGGGGATCAGCGAGTGCCACGTGCCCTCTGCTCAGAGCCCCTGAATGCAGAGTGGCAGCCGAGCCCCTGCAGGTCATTCCACCACCGTCAGCGAAGTTGTGAGGAAACCAAGATAGAGCAGCCTTGCCGGGCTTAGCTTTTCCTTTCTTTGTGACATCCACAACTGTCACCAGTATTTACAATCAAAGCACTTCTCTTACCCTAATACCATTACTTCCTAATAAGCTGAAAGCCCTACCTTTTCCTGGAGTAATTACATTTAGTAAGGGTGAGAACGTCTGATGAATTTCAGGCAGCATTTCCCTGACATGTAGCATTTACCTATTTATTTGAAGTTGTAGGTGCTGATTCCTATAGAAAAGGAAGCTTAAATTAAATGTGGGCTCCTTATGTCAAGTGTCCAACTTGTTATTAATAAAGTGATAATCAATGAAAGCTTATTATCATTGTGAGAAAAATAATAAAATCTCCTTGTAGAAGCCAAATACACATTCATTTCATCATTCACTAATGTTAATGATAGAGAAATGCTCTTGCTTTACTCTGTACCCCCACCTCACCCCCAAGAAGGTTCTGGCCCCGGCTTGGCTCCAAACACACCCTCTCTCGAGGGATTATCCTCTTCCTCTCTCGGATCCTCAAAATGGTGTCTAAATCTCATTAGGTGGAACGTTCCAGAGCTCAGTGATTCTAAAGTGTTGAGGGGGAGGAGCCCTGAGGTTCTCCCACCTGCATGCAGCCCTGGATGTGACCCAAGTGAGACCCCTGCTGGCGAGGTGTGAAACTGCACCCACGCAGGAGGAGAAGAGGGTCTACGTCTTCTCAGCAGAGACCCTCAGAGGGTGGCCACCCAACAGAGTCAACAGGTGCCAAGCCCTCTTTCTGTTCTTCCCCACCGTCCTCCCATTGCCACCTCTGCAGCATGCAGGTTATAACGGTACTATCCCCTGGCAACAGGCTGGGCAGCCCCCATCCTGAGAGGGCAGACAAACCCCAGCACTCCTGCCCCCCAGGCCACAGCTCAATTCTCCAAAGCACTCCCTAGAGGGAGGGGAGGGAGGGAGAGAGGAAGAAGACACTTGGAGCCCTGGACATCTGGCCAGGGATCCCACAGACGACAGATAAACTGCTCCCGGCGCTAATAAAATCAGAGGCTCCTTAGAGTCTTTTTCTGTTGCTAACAGAATTAGAAAATAAAAATAAATCCCAAACACACAGAGGCACCCCTCCCCACACACTTTGCCTTGAGCAGAGAGAGCATTTTGTTTTGCCTAGAACGACCTTCCATTTACAAGTTTAGTCCAACAGGACTAAAAGCTGCCTCCGAACTCCTTGCAAAAAGAAAAGGGGGTCCACAATGTGCCAGGGGGGCAAAATTAACCACAGCCATCAGTATTCTCCCCATTAACCCCTGCTCAGTGTCTCCTGCCTCAAGCAAATGATCAAGATTTATTAGCATTTAACCCTCTCAGTCTCGGGAGGCAGGAAAAGGAAATATGGGCAAAGAGAAACTACTTCCTAGCCACAGCTGCTGGCAGGGAGGGACCCTGCTTCCACGGCCAGCTGCCTGCCAGAGACAATCCTACATGGGTCATACCACTGTCACGCCACTCACCTCTCACACAGCCCAACCATGGGACACTGGAGGTGAGGTGGAAACGCCCCTACCCAGCTGGCATCTGGTTTCAGCAGCCCTCCTCACACCACTCCCCACACGGGGATCCAGCCCCCTAGGTGACCTGCACGGCCGCCTGGCCCCACTCCAAGTCCCAGTTCTGGGCAGGGCCAACCACGGTATTTTGCTCTTCCATCCATTCTTGTTTTTCTTCATTAACTATAACTGCATATTAAAACCAACCAAATAGAAACATTACTTAGAAATGCAAAGCACTACATTTACAAAAATGTACACACCTAGCAAGATGTAAAATGAATCCTGAGAACTAGGTATACTGGAATCTTTGTCAAGAACCTTCACCTGTTCTCAAACTGCTGACTCTCTTGCTTTACTTAATTGAGACTTAGTAAAATACATCTTTAAAAAAAAATCAATTTCTTGTTTGTAAAATACATGTCCAAAGTAAAAACGCTGAAAAATTTTACAAACCATAAAAGAAATAACACTTAAATATAATCTCTCTCTCTCTCTCTCTCTCTCTCACACACACACACACACACACACACACACACACGAAGCTGGAACGCAGATATGCCAGCCACGAAAGCCAACTGGAGGACTGTCCTCTACCACATACTACTATTCAAGTCACTTCCCAGTGTTTATTGATAATAATAGTTAAGGCAGCTATCATCTTGGGAGCTAAGTACCATGCTCAGAGCTTTCCCTGTATTTTCTTTAGATCTCACAACCACCCAAAGGTACTACCATTATCTCCAATACATCAGTAAGGTAGCGAAGTCTCAAGAAGTCAAGTAACTTAAAAAATGGCAGAGTCTGGATTTTAAATGACCCTAGTCCATCCGTCCCCCAAACTCATGCTCTCTGCATTATAACAGATCCTCTTCATTTTTTACAGATCTCCGTTCTGCAACAGGAGCACACTTTTTAAAAGGCAGGCCCAGGCATGGTGCTTCTACACGAGAGACCAACACCCTGGCAGCCCCCTTCATTACCAATAAAGAGCTCCTGTTCCCCTGGCCGCGTCAAGGCGCCTGCTGTGAGAAGTGCTACCGGGGCCACAGGGAGTGGGTGGGTGGGGGTGAGTGTGAGTCCGCTAGGCTGTGGCAACAAAGCACCACAGACTGGGCAGCCTCAACGACAGAAACCCATTGTCCCACAGTCCTGGGGGCAGGGAGTCCGAGATCCAGGTGCTGGGCTTGACTCTCCTGGGGGCTACGAAGGAGAATCTGTTGCACGTCTCTTGCCTAGCTTCTGGTAGTTTGCTGGCCATCTCTGGCGTCCCTTGGCCTTTGGAAGCAAAGCCTGATCTCTGCCTCCATCTTCACATGTCATTCTCCCTGTGTGTGTGTGTGTCTGTGTCCAAATTCTCCCTTTTTGTAAAGACACTAGTCATATTGGATTAGGGTGCACCCTGATGACCTCACTTAACTAATTACATCTGTAATGACCCCATGTCTAAGTAAGGTCACATTCTCAGGTACTGGTGGTTAGGACTTCAATATATGAATTTGTAAGGGACATAATTCAACCCAAAAGAGCGACTGAGAGAGAGAAGGGGTGGGGGCGGGGGATGAAGAAGAAGGAGACAGGGAGGGGTAAAGGAGGAAGAGATGGGGAGAGGAGGAGGCAGGCTGGGCTACTTGTGGGTGGGCTGTATATACTCCTTCTGGGTAGGACAGTTCTCCAGGAGCAGGTGTGGGTGGTGCCCAGTGAGTCTTATGAAGGGGCGTCTGTCCCTGTGAACATCTGTAAGCAGTAGGTAAGGGACATGCTCATCGTGACCAAGTAGAAATACCACCATGCATCTCCGGCCCACCCACTACCGCTGGTGGTGGTGCTTGAATCCTACAGATTCATACAACAGAATTCTGCTGCTTTCACGATGGTAAGTCTGTCAGACAGGCTTCTAATATATGCTGTCCTCAGAGAGCCCCAGGGCTATATTACCTGTTACTACAGAGCAGGATTTTTGAAATTATAAACTCAGCTTAAAGACTTAAAATAGAGGTAAGGTGTCCTTATTCCATGCTTCCTGGGGGAAAATATGTAAATATAAGACATCATTTGCTTGCCCCAGTGGTGGAATGTCGCTTCAAATAGAGCCTGAAAGTTACATATGCAAAATGTACATTAAGATGGGTTGTAAATGCCTTAGGAACTCATTTCTTCTACAGTTTACTTGGCAGTACTGTCACTGCATAAATAAATTTGCTGTTATGCAAATGATGCGGGTGCTAATATCAATCACTAAATCGGCACACCAGCTCGGCGCAAGTGAGAAAAAGATGGTTATAATCATTCTTAAAATGAACAAGACCACTTCTAAGCCAGAAGATAATCCATGGGGACACAGACCTCAGTTGGGAGGGAGACCTGCACAGCATCCGAAGGACCAATACCAATGGGCAGAAGGCGGAGAAGACCAGAAGAGAGCGAAAGGAGAGTGCTCAAGGAGTCAGATGCGGCAAGAAGGAGCCCCTGCAGCTGGCGGGCAAGGAATGTTAGGAGGAAGGCATGACTGAGTTGGCTGTGAAAGACAGTGAGGATTCCTCAAGCTGGAGATGGGTGACGAGAAGCCCCCCAGGTGGCAGAGACAGCACCAGCAAAGATAAGAAGGTGAAAGCTTGGCAAAGCTTCAGGACACCGTGAGCGTCCAATTTGGCCGGAGCCTACGGAGCCAGTCACGGAGGCCCTGAATGCCAGGCCCCAGGGATTAAAATTCAGAATACAGGCCAAGATTCAATTAAGTAATCAGGATGATGATCTGCTGTAGAACCATCTCTGCGTTCTGCTCCACAACGGTGACGACTTACCATCCTGCTCAAACCATACCCCTTTCTGAATGCTCTCCAGGAAAGCTGCAGGGGGCGGCCACCTTCTCTCTCCTTCCCATGCAGCCCTGAACACAGCCGCCACATTTGTTCCCCCCAAAACTAATGGCCCAGGGACTGACAACAGCCTGGAGAGCTGGGAGATGCTGAGAATCACGAGTGTCCGAACTCCGGCCTACATTCCATCTCTTCTTCTTGCCCTCCACGTAACACGTAAACCGTCCTGAGCACCTCCTCTCTGAAACGTACTGAGCCAGGCTGAGAGGACTCTGTCCGGGGCAGCCAGAAGAGGTGCGGGCCCAGGGCCTGTGACAAGTCCAGTGTTCCATCTCACCCCTATTACAAATCAATGTGTGACTCGTAGGCACCAAACACCTGACCAGGTTGGCAGCCACGAGCCCATCCCACCGCCCTGCCTGACAGCCTTCCACAGCCCCAAAACTGAGAGGCCTCCCACAGGCCCCTTGAAACCCAAATCACTGTCATTTCCCTAACACCTGAAACACATCCCCACCCCACCCCCGCCCAGAGCCCACAGGCATTCTTATTACACAACCGTGTCATGAGCAAGAAAAAGTTCCTGCTGAGAATAGTGCTGGGATTATTCCTGGAGGTTCCCCTTCATATGTCTAACCATGAAGCCTAAGACTGGCCACGGAATCCTAATGACCCAAAACGAACACCGTCTAATGTGGAGGCTGGCATGACTTAGCACAGTCATATTCCCTGCACTCTATCAAGCTCGCCACTCTGGAGTCAAGTAAAACTAAGTAAACATAAAAATATAAAGCTTTCAGAATATTCCGGAAGGTAGCAGTGTCTAATGTGCTTAGAAAAGTAGAGAGACGTGAAGGAACACCATGGGCTCCTTGCTGGCCCAGAGCAGCCACATCTCTGGGAAGAAGAACGTGCTAGAGAGTGGGGGCTGCCCCCTGCAGAAGGAGCCAGAGCCCAGTCTAAGGAGACACTGAGGTCTGGCCTCTGTGCAGTCATTCCCTCCACTGGCTGGAGGCTAAATTTTGCCAGTCAGATGGGCCCAGGGTAGAGAGAGGGACTGCGGCCTCTGGCTGTCACTGCTGGTCAGAAGTCATTGTCACCCTGCACCCAGATGTCCTGCTGCAGCTTCCTGGGTATCAGAGAGCAGGGCAGTGCCAGTGCTTGCTGTCCAGCTCCGTAAGCCCTGGACCTCCATTTAGGGTGCCCCCCCCTTCAGCTTCCTGGAGATTCTAGAAGCAGCTGTGTGGTGGCAGCAGCTGCTCCTGTAACAGGATCTAGGAGTCACTCAAAAGGCCCAGCCTGGAACCTGCCCCTTCAGCCCCTCCACCAGTGTTGTAAGCACCTAGTCCCAACATTCAATTCCTTCTGCTTGAAAGACCTGGAGCGGTTTCTGTTTTCCGCACTGGCCCATCATTGATAAACTATCTGACAAACCAAGCAAGCTCGAATGCCACAGGAACCAGAGTAGAAGGGCTCCTCGGAGCGCCGCTCTGTAAGGGAGCGCCACACAACTCACTGTGTCCGGTGGGGACTGGTGAGTCCCCAGGGCAGCTCTGGAGGAAGGCCCTGCACGTGTCACTGTGGAGCTGAGGCGGAGGCGAGGGGGCCGGGGGGGGCGTGTCTGGGTGGCAGCAGAGCCTGAGGTGGGCTGGCAGAAGGTGCACCCGGTGGGTGAGGGCCAGGACCAGGGTGACTCGGAGCACTCCCTCAGAGGGCGAGAGGGTCACATGGGGTCAGTGTGGTAGAAAACTGGAGGAGTAGAGCTGGTGGCCAGGCTCGGGAGAGAAAGGCTGAAACCAGGTGACAGCACCAGGGACAAGGAGCTGCAGCACGGGAGGTGGCAGGGAGCTGAGAGTCACAGCAGCTGAAGCATCCGTGTGAAGCCATGAAGGGAGCTGGGGGCAGGGCTGGAAGACGTGGCTCGCTGCTGTGGGCGTGGTGGCACTGGAAGGTTCCTGGAGAACCAGCTGGATCTGGGGATACCAACTGCTCTTAAACCGAGGTGTCCCTGTCCCCACGGGAGGAGGTGCAGTATTCTGCTAGGTGACCTGCACGAAGAGACCTCAGGGTGGAGAGACAAGGACTCGCTACAGTGAGCTGTCTGATCTACACTGGACTGGTTCCACGGACGCTCCTGAAACATTCACAACCGCAGCACGGTTTCTAGGCAAGTGCTGCCAGATATGCTCCCCCCTGTCCTAATCAGAGTGCCTGAGGCCAGGGCTTCTCACACGTCTGCGCGCACACGAATCATCAGGGGGGCCTCCTTCAAATGCAGGTTCTGGTTCAGGAGGTCTGGAGTGGGGTCGAAGGTCCTGCAGACCACGCTACGAGTCACCGGACTTTCAGCTTCGTAGACATCAGTCAAGATCTGAACTACTTACAGAGGCGTTACTCAGTGCCACTCGCCCAAGCGTCTGCTCCCCATGTCACAGATGCTGATTTCGCATCAGCAAGAAGCTAAGTAACTTGCCCGGGGCCAACAAGGAAGAAGCAGCCACTTACTCACGGGCCAGCCTGTCAGCTCTTACGGGCTTATAGCTTCTTTTCTGTTACCCCCTCACCCCTACCCTGGGATCCCTGGGGGACTAGGACTTAATAGCTCATTTCCATGGACTCTCAAAATGGTGCCAGGGCAAGGGAGGGGAGGGAAGGAGAAGAGAGGGAAAGAAAGGGAACAGAAAACCAACAGTCACTAGCACCAGGTGAAGTCTGTTATGGAAACACACCCTTGCTTGCCGGCTGACGCAGACAAGGGTCCTGCTGGTCCCATCCCCCGGGGCCTAGAAGAAAAACAGGCAAAGGATATAAACAGGCAATTCACGGAGAAGCAAATGCAAATGGCCGACAATCATGAGAGGAAACTTGGACTCAACAGGAGTCAGAGAAATGATAATCAAAGCAGCAACGGGCTATGACTGTCTACCCGTCAGACTGACTAGCACTAACAAGGGAGTAACAATTAATGCTGTGGGGATGGGGGAATGGGTACTCTCACCAAGTACTCATGGAAATGAGAACTGTTGTACTTTTGGGGGAAAACAATCTGGAAACATCTATCAAAAAATATAAATACCATACCCTTCAGCACAGCGCTCTTACCCTCGGGAATCTGTCCCTAGGAAAGTAAAGTGGTAGTTCATAAGGAGCTTTACCGAGGCTATGGAGGTAGTTCTTTATAAGTAAAAAAACGGAGACAAAGGGAATGCCCAACAATATAAGAATAAAATATGGACCATCCCTTCCATGGAATAAAAAGGATGAATTGGAGGCATACCAGTTGACTTGGAGGGATTTTCCTTTGAAGTATTGATGAACAAGAAAAGCAGTATGCAGTAAATGTGACTAATATCCCCTTTTTATAAAACCACGACTTTTTTTTAGAAAGCTGGTACACATATTTATGTTTATGTGTTGTATAACTGTATAATTTTTACAAGCATAAACTAAAGTATAGAGGATTCCAAGCTGTTACGGTGAGTTATTTAGTGCGGGGCCCAGACAGGGAAGCAAGGGAAACAAAGACAGCAAGACCCACGCACAGCCAAGAAAGCGCGCACGCACGCACGCACCCGTCCCTGCGTTGATAAGCGATGACTGATGAGAAGGCCACAATCTGGGGGGTCCTTGTCTCCTCCAGTCCCCACTTCCCGCTCACATGGCTGCTGGAAGGGAAGCCTGCCACTCTGCCATGCTGCTATTTTCAGGAAATGTCTCCACTGGCTGCAAGGTATGAATATGGAAGTCTGATATCATACGTTCTCTCCTCTATCAAGGATCCACCCAAATTGCCACCAGTCATGACAGCCAAGCTGCACTCAAACTCAGCTCTTGTCTACAGAAATCATGATGGGCCTGTTCTGCTACCACCATCATCGTTGCCCAGAGTGACTAAGGCTAAGACCAAATGCATGGGTCCCACGTGGGCAGGGATCTTTCCTGATCCTTTTCATCCTTTGGGGTGTCTTCCCCACGGCCCCATTCTGGACTGGCTCAGTGCTTGTGGGCAGCCGTCTCTACAGGACACTGGGGAGGGTGCAATCACAGGCCAACAATATAAAGGGAGATGGTCATCTCATTCCCCCACTCAGGACTGGAGATGCCATTCCCTGGACCCCATGTCGCAGCCTGCCCATCAGAGGAATGCAACTTTCCGGAGAAAATTCACTCTGCTCAGGACAACAGATTCTATTTTCTGAAGACTACACTTGCTAGTGAGTTCCTTTTTTATACTACGCTGAATTTCAGCCCCTTCAAAGTTCTACTGTCTGGTGTAAGTCCTACCCCCTGGAGCCATAAGGAACAAGTGTATTTCCTCTCTCACATGAGGACTGTGATAATGCCCCCTCCCCTCCCCCATGTGTTTTCTCTTATCTTGACTAAACATCCCCATTTCCCGCTTTGACTGGCGCTGAGCATGCATCTCAGGAATTTCCTGACGGCAGGTCAAGTTGTTACTCCTTCCATGCAACACGATGATTTTCATAGGATATGGGCAAAGACCCCAAATGTCCAAGCCCTTCAGAGGACCGAGTCGGTACCATCTCTATCAGAAGAAACCTGAAGCAGACATGGGCAGGATGGGGAGGAAGGCAGTTCCAAAACCCTTCCCCGTTTTCTCAAAAGCCCCGCTCTGACGACCGTGTAAGCAGCCCATGACCGGTGTTCTAACACAGAGGTCTACGGCCCAGCTTCCACGCCCAGCTCCAGATGCTCCTCTGGCCCTGACTTAACACAAGGAGGGCTGCAGAGATTAAAGACGCGACAGAAGGAACAGGGAGATGCAGTTGAGTCGCATGTCCTCAAGGAGGCAAAGGAACACCTTGGCGCCCCTTGCAATCATCCTGAAAGGCGGTGGGCTGTGGTGGGGGCACTGGGCCCCCAGGGCACAATTCGGAATGTAACAATTCAGAATCAGAGAGACCTGGGCCCGGAGGGTTAGAGCCCCAGTCCTGGAAATAGCTTTTAGGGACGAAGACAACAGGTGGCGGGTCCACAATGTTTTAGAATCTCCCCAGCTGAGGCAGTATGCTTTCAAATGCAGTGCCTCCAAGGAAGAATCCTAGCAGGGGTTGAAGGGTGCTGCGTTCACGGGGGCTCCGTCAGTTGTTAGCTGAGCGACATCGGGCAGGTCATCTCCCTGCTTCAAGCCTCAGGTTGGTCTCTGAGGACATGGAGATACCATCTGTATCATGAAACAGAAACAAAGGTCCGATACGGGATGTTACTATGTGCGCGACAATTGCCGCATAAACGTGACTTTACTGTTCCTGCTGACGGTAGGCCTTTGAAGGTGGGTCTGGAAACAGAGTTGCATGGCTAGTAGCGAGGATGAAATTGCTCGCTGTCACTGGGTGATACCCCCGAGCCACTTTTCCTGACCAGATGGAAAGAATGGACTAGAAACCGAGTGAGAACTAACGGCTCTTCCCAGCGTAAACAGGCCCGGCACAGAGGAGGAGCCTGAGGCTGGGGAGAGGGCTCCAGCGACATTCACATTCCAGAACAATCAGCTGGACGCTCCCAAAGGAGAGGAGGCCTCAGAGGGGCCAGCTCCCCGGAACAATGCTGAGTCTCCCGAATGCCTCTTTGTTCCATACAGCCCAAAAATCACAAACATTTTTTAACTACCCTGTGTTTTTCTAGCTGTTTTGTTCTTTTCTCAAAGGTCCTGAGATCACAGAAAGCCTTCCAAGAACAATAGCTGGGAAGCCTGCTCTGTGCAGTTGAAACAACAAGGGCGAAGGAGGGAAGGCTGGGAGCAGGGTCAGGGGCTCTGTCCCCAGGCTCCCCCTGGGACGGGAAGCTCCCACTGCGTCCGCAGGATTCCTGCGGGATGACTAGGGCACTGGCTCCACTTCTCCAGGATCAGATTCCAGGCCAAGCTCACATGGTCTCTCTTTTCTCTCTGAAAATGAAGAGCTTAGATTTCTACCCGGTCTTCCGTGTAAGGCCTGCAGCAAGGCCTCAGGGAGGGGATGATCTGTTCGAAGAAGGGCCTCACCCCTCCCACTCTGATGCTGTAGCTGTCCCACCATCCCAGGTGTCTTCCCTCCAAATGCCACTGCTGCCCCTCTGCTGCTCAGAGGCCCCCGCAAGGGCCACAGTGAGGGCAAGCCTGGTAAAGAGCCTGAGACTGTGTGTGGACTCTTAGCTCCACCACTTCCAGGCTCTGAGGCCAGCCTCGAGTGAGCGCACAACCAACCTGCACCTCAGTGTTCTCATCTGGAAAATGGGGGTGATACGAATAATGACTTGATGGAATCACGGTGACCACTGAATAACATTCCACATGGAGTCCTTACCATAGAGCCCGGCACAGGGTGTACCCCAACAACGTTACCGGTAGCAGGACCAACGTAAGCCCACACATCCATGCACTGCTATTAGTACCATTAGCACCACTATTATCCCTTCAGCGTTTTCCCAGAGGAGTCGGGATCCATGAAAAGCTTTTAGTCACTGCTAAAGCCAAAGCCAACCCTTGCTCTCATCATTCTAACTTCATTCGGGACTTCCATTCTCTGTGGCTCACTGAGCACCTACTACGTGGAGTCCTGGAGGGGAAGAGAAAGTGAGCCCCGTGCCAGCTTTCAGGGTGCTCACAGTTCTGGAAGGGTGTAGAGAAGGGGGCTGAAGCCCCAGGCTGGCACAGCTCCTCACGCCATGTCCTATCTCTAGCCCGTTTTCCAGAGTCAGGGTCCCAGGACTTGCTTCTCAGAACCCTTACCCCCAGGTCCTGGGCAGTGCTCCCCCGTGTTGTGGTGCATACGAAGGGTTGTGTGTGTTGTAAGGGGGCGACCAAGGCTGGAGATGGCCTACTACTTCCCCCCTCCCGTAAGCCCCCTCCCCTGTGGCCTAAACACCTGGCCACCAAGGCACCCTCAGCTCAGCCAGCACCTGTCCTTGGAGAACCCCAGGGGGTCTTAGGCTACCAAACCAACACATGTCTGTCTTTCCACCTGAGGGTGTGGACAACTTTCCACTCAGGCCAGCCTGGGCCCTGTCTGGCTGCATCTCCCTAAGCCTCTCGGCAGAAACGTGGCCAAGCACTACCCCAGCTTGAAATTTAAAAAAGAAAGGTTAGGAGAAAAGAGGCTCCCTCTAGTGCATGGAGGAGGGACAGAAAGCCTGGGTCCTTGAGTCCAGAGTAGACGGAGCAACATTCCGGACTCCCTGCCGTGCCCCATCTTTGCTCCTACCCCGAGACCCTGTAGAACACAGCATTCGGTCCTCTGCTGAAGAGCCCCTGAAGGCTCCTTGGCTGCACAGCCCCACCTGACTTTTCGGTCTTATCCGTCCCTGGACCTCACTGTAAAACACCCATTGGCCACACTGGAATATTCTCTGCCCCTTAAGCCCACTCTGTACTTTGTAACCACTGGGGTTTGGAGCTATGAGACACGCTGCCCTGTAGGACGACACCCCAAACTAGAAAGGCTGATGGTTCTGCAGGGAAAACATGGAAGGGCCGTTGGGTAGCCTATGCTTCATCCTAGCTCTGCCATCACCTGGCCCTGTGACCTTGGACAAGGGCCACCCCCTCTCTAGGCCTTGATGTCTTCATCTATAAATAGTGGGTGCTGGACCCAGTAGTCTCTAAAAGCACTTCTAGCACTGAGACTCCACGAGAAACCTCAACCTCCAGGGCCTTAGACTGGCATCCCCCCCACTCCGCGCAGATGGGAGGTAGGCTCTGACACCCGCCTCTACCCCTTCTCTCCAGGCTCCAGGGAAAGGTGGAAAAACCAGCTCAGTATCTAGCCAGAAAGTGCCCTACTCCCGAGCACCCCATAGCCAAACCCAGCAGAGCCTACAACAGGGTGTGCAGGGCTGGTTCCCAAGGCCCTGTTCCCCTGAGCAGCCAGGCTGGGTTCCAGTGGATTCTAATCTGTCCAAAGGGAGAGGGGACCGAAGAGGGGACAGCCAGCCCTAATCACCACGAATCAGCAGGGTGGTGGCCCCACTCTTTCACTTTCACCTTCCTGATGGCACACAACAAATGTACCCACAGCCCCACAGGTGTGACAGTCAGGACAGACGTGCTACCCTTAGTGTCACAGAGCCACAGATAAAGAACATCTGGTGTCCCAGCATCACGGCGCCTGGGACGGTTTGCAGCCCTCCCAGAAAGACGCTGCGCTCGCTGTGCTCAGGGCGCGCTGTGGCGGGCTGGAAAGGACGTGGGGCTGTGAGCCCGGAGGCCTGGGTACTGGCCCGGCTCTGCCTCGAACCAGCTGGGTGACCTTGAAAGAGTCACTTTTATCTGGTCTCGTTTTCCTACGCTGAAAAATGATGGAGCTGGAGGAGATGATTTCTATGTTCCCAGGCAGCTGTGACATTCTATAATTGTACTAAATGGGAACGAGAATCAGATCTAATCAGCGAGAACTAATTCAACCAATGTTTTTAGGTACCTCTAACTTGCAGGAAAAACAAAACTGTATTTTTTTTCTGAATGGCTGGATATGCTACAGAGCGACCTTGGAAAGGGAGAGTGGGGGGGGGCCACCCACCCCTCACAAAGGAGAAGTGCTCGTTCGCCCTGGAGCAAGGGGCCTGCCCGCAACCTGCTGTCAGTGGCCACCCCCCAGCCTCACTGTTGGCAAGCCCACCACCTCCGAGCTGATAGAATTAGAGCGGAATTAACCCGTATCAATCTTCCCTCTCCCAACTGATGAGGCTTTGGGGACTGTGGGAAAGCACTGGAGGTGCCACCGCCGGAGTCATTAACATCTGTGACACAGCCGAGAACTCTCCCTGGAACAGCTCTGGAGGCAGAAGACAAGTGAGCCCCAAGAGCTGGAAGGCCGGGGTCTGAAGAAGCTCGTTGGCTGAATTATTAATGGGACTCTGAATACTGCTCAAGTTTCCCATGACAGATGGTTTTGCGAGCTGCTGGCTCTGAGGCCGGTTAGGAATGACTGTGGATTCTGAGGCAGTGGCAGCACCCGTGAGTGTCTTAAAATGTCTCCGGAACCCGCGGCAGGAAATTCGGTCAGTCGTCTCCCCAGACGCTGGCGTGATAATCACAGAGGACGAAGGAGAGCTGGATGCTGTGGGGTCTGGGGCCATTGCCCCACACGGGCTTCTGTCCCCCAGCCCAGAGCATCACCACAGCCCTGGTTACACAGCACCAGAGCAGAAAGGGACTTCAGGGGTCCCTGGGCCAGCCGGTTCTGTGGAGTCTCAGAGCCTCGGGCAAATAGGCGCCCTGTGAGAAAAGGGATCTAGGTTCAACAATGCTAGGCCGGACTGTGTACTTGAGGACTTCCGAGGGTCTTTAATGTGCTCTGAGAATCTAGATGAGGAGAGTAAAATTTATGTATTTATATAAAATATTCACTCGCCCAAATTTTCTCCAGTACATGTCCTGGGACTGGAATTCCGTGGAACTCACCTTAAGAAGTGGGTGACGGACCTTAAGGAGGGCACGAGATGTAATGAGCACTGGGTATTATATAAGACTGATGAATCACTGACCTCTACCTCTGAAACCAAGAATACATTACATGTCAATTGGATTCAAATTAAAAAAAAAAAAAAAAAAAGTGTGGCCCTAGAAGGCAGCCCTTATTTTACAGATGAAGAGGCACGGGGACAGAGCTGTCCCACAGTGAGACAGAGCCCAGGCAGAGTTCCTCATGATAATTGGTAACGTTCCCGGGGCTTTAGGGCAAACTCCAAGGTTTTCTCCAGGAACTGTCAAGATAGCTGGGGACTGAAATGCTTCTGGGAAAGCAATGAGAGCCACCTGGAGAGAAATGGCTCACAATAACAGCAGGAGAGAGCCCCGAGACCTTCTCGCTTGGCACAGAATAACACTTTTTTCCTGATAATAATTTGCTTAATGTTTCTTTATTTTTTTAAGATTTTATTTATTTATTTGACAGAGAGAGAGAGGGAGGGAGAGAGAGCATACAAGCAAGGGGGAGGGCAGGCAGAGGGAGAGGGAGAAGCAGGCTCCCCGCTGAGCAGGGAGCCCAACATGGGGCTCAATCCCAAGACCCTGGGATCATGACCTGAGCTGAAGGCAGAAGCTTAACCTACTGAGCCACCCAGGCGCCCCTGCTTAATATTTCTACGTCTCCCTTGCTACCCTGTGAACTCCATGGAGCAGGGACCACATCTGTTTTGTTCATGAAGGTGTCTCCAGCCCCTGGCACAGGGTCTGGCAGACAGACAGCACTTGGCAACTATTTGCTAACCGATAGCTAATGAGCACATGCCTTAATATCTACGTCCCAGAATCCAAGGCACCTTCAAACTGAGCTCTCTTGTTTCCAGATGCAAGAGCCCCATGGAGAAATAGACCCAAACCATTCACCAGGGCCGTGGGCTGCCCCTGTTGCTTGGGGATGCGGGCAGCCAGGCTCCAGGGGCCACGGCTCGCACTAGAGCTGACTGAAGTATGGAAAGGGCTGGCTCCAGAAAGGCTGGAGTCTGAGCCAGCACTGGAGCCACTTTTTCTGGATGTAAGCCACATCTACATTTCCTATCAATGATGTCAGGTAAGCAAGGCAGCCCTGGGTCATCTGAAGCATGCAGCAGAAACCAGATGCAGTAGGAATAAATGGCATCCCAGCTTCTTTAAGGCCAACCCAGGATCCATTCACTTATTACACATTTACTAAGTAGTTACTCACAAGAGAAAGAAAAGGAAGACCTGGTCCCTGCCCACAAGAAGCTAATAGCCTAGAATGAGAGAAAAGATGGGCGTAGAAGTGACCAGGTAACAAGGAAGACAGGGATATCAGAGATACACAGATAAACTCTTCCCCGAGAATAAGACAAGGAGCATGATTCTGATAGAAAGTTGCAGTGGTATTAAATCCGGGTCCTGAAAAATGACATTTTTGGCTTCCTCTCCTCCTAAAACTATGACCAGAACAGTCCAAAAGAGGTGAGGGATGAGGTGATGGGGAGGAAAGCCGGGACCCAGGCTCCCTTCATTTCCATCTCCCTCCCCCAGGGCTCAGGAGTGAGTCAGGAAGCAGCCCATCAACAAGAAGGTCTTCAGCAAGACTGTCCACAGAAGGGGGGTGGGCGGGAGCATTCCAGCTGGGGTGGAACAGGGGGTGAGGGGCAGAGCCCAGGGTGAGCAGCAGAGGGCTGGGACTGCCATCCTCTCGGCCACCTGATTCAAACCTCTTGGGGTGGGCATGATCCCCAGGCAGGATCCCAGTGCATTCAATCCCTGGGTAGTGCCCAATGGCCCCCAAGCTTCCACATGCAAATCATTCCAACAAAGTGAAGAATCCACATTGCTTTGCAATTGAAATCTTGTGTGAAATAAGTTCAGGCATCCACAGTCAGAATCTGTGGCCAGGAGTGGTCACAGCAGAAGTCCCTACTGGTGTCCATCTGCTGCGGGGGCTGAGCCTCCGTGTGAGGAAAGCTCCAGGAGTCACAGCGGCTTCTGTCCACACACACGGGTTGCACCACAGCACCCCTAACTGGGAAAACGGGAGAACAGAAGGCAGCTGTGGGCCAGACAGACAAAGAGAGAGTCTAGACCATGAGTTTTGTCCTTCAGTCCCCACCACAAGAGTGTCTTCTCAGAAGTGATGGCACAAATAGGAGAGTTGCCTGCTTCTGCTTGGAAGGATGTCTGGAGATGAAAATGGAAATATGGGGGTTGCTGCTCCTCGAGGATTTAATACAATCACTGGGGTCCCTTAGGCTAAACCAAGCATGGCCTTGATGACGCACATGTACGCTGAGCACCCCTGAATGGGAGAGACCAGGAAAAATAGGCCTATCGGGCCAGGTGGACAAGGGACACTGTGACACTGGTTTTCAAGAACCGAGTACACTTTCTTGGCCAAGCTGGACCCTAGGCTGGACACAAAGAAGGGCCTTTTCTAAAACAAAGAGCTCCTAACAAGGGGCGCATCCTTGGTCCCAGCCAGCCCTGAGACGGGGGGGAGTGTCGGATGCCCCATTCTCTGTGGTTTGGTTTCTGCCTGTATCCTGACTGAAGTACTCTGGGGTGGGGATGGGGGTAGGGGGATGGTTCGGAGCAGAGCCTGAGACAAGAGCTGGGGTGCAGACAGTTCGTGAGGTGATTCTAAAAAGCAAGCAAAGGGAGAAAGAGACAGAAAAGAAGAAGCCGACGTGACGGTGCGTCATGAAGACTGCAGCTGTCGGCATGGGCTCCAGCCAGGACCAGACACGCTTGCACAAGCCTCTTGGAACTGCCCTCCGAATGGAGCACTCACCCCCAGGCCCCAGGCCCCACGGGTGAGGGCTGCGTGGGGTGCTGACACCCTCCCCCACTTCTGGGCTGGACACGAGGATGCCTGTGGTGAGGAGGGGTCCCTGGGGCGAGTCAGCTCTCCCAGGACTTCACGGGAGCTGGCGGGGCCTCTGACTCGGGCACCACAGGCTTCTGCTACGAAATGTATCACACGCTTGCTTCACTATATATATTTTCTTTCTTGGCCTCAAAGAAGCTAACCGCTGAGATGAATCTTCTATCAAAGCAATTAAAATATGTGACTTTCTACTTGCTCTTCCTACATCTTTTAAATCTTTTTTTTTTTTTAACATTGCTTAGCTTTCCTTTATTAGAAGCCACCTTAAAAATGTTTGCAAGTTGGGGTGCCTAGATGGCTCAGTCGGTTAAGCATCCGATCTTGGTTCCAGCTTGGGCCTTGATCTCAGGGTCATGAGATGGGGCCCGAGTCAGGCTCCATGCTCAGCACAGAATCTGCTTGGGATTCTTTCCCTCTTCCTCTCCCTCTGCCCCTCCCCTGCTCACTCGCTCTCTTAAAAAAAAAAAAATTTCGCAAGTAGATGGGGGCTAAGGTACAAATAAATCAATAAAAGTATGTGAATTAAAATTTTGACTCGAGCAACCTTGAGCAAGTTCATGACCATCCTTGAGACCGCTGAGAAAGACTGTAGGCAGTACCACAAAACCACATTTAGGAATTACTGCTCTATTGTCAGCGAATGAAACACACCAACAGTGACCAACAGCCACATCACTCACACACACACACACACACTCCATAAGGTTATTTTTAAATTTTGCTTTGTCACAGACCTTCCCTGAGCAAGTCAATGCTGTTTTCTTTTTCTTTTCTGTTTTTTCAAATGAGTTGTGTTCTACTCCTAATTCATGGAAGTGAGGTTGAGAACCCTACTCAGCCTTGTGCAGCCTGAGGCAGGTAAGGCCCACAGGAAAGGCTGCCAGAGCCGGGCCCCGGGGAGCTCCCCGAGCAGCGTAGCAAAGGGATCAGGTGTGCATTCATCCACCCACCCCCTTGGCCCCGGGCTGGCCTGTGGCCACAGACACGCCTGTGCCTCGAAGAACACGTGGTCTGATGGGCACTAAGAGAGCTGAGCGCCCCCTGATCAGAAGGCATCTCCTTGTTGGGAAACGAGATCAGCCGTTCAACTCTTCATTCACTCACTCAGTGAGCATTCACGAGACTGTATGCCAAGCACTGTGTTGCATGCTGGAGGCATAAAGGTGATGGAGACATAATCCCCACTCTCTAGGAAGGAGCTCGTGGCTTTGGATGGGAACTTCCAACTCCAACATTCCTCAGTTCTGTGACAGTCTTGGCAAAGACGCCATGGGACAGAGCGACCTCCAGGGAAGGAAGCATGTGGGGACAGAATGTCCAATCTCGAGAAAGAGGTGAGACAGGGAAACAGGCCGCCCTACAGCGTCCCTCCCCCTTCCCTCGATCTGATGCCCACACTGCCCTCCCCGCAGAAACACAGTCCAACAACAACGCCACGCTGCCTGCCACTGCGGGGAGGGCTCGGCCTCTCAGAAGCCCGCACCCCGCGCTGGTCGCCCAGCGGAAAAACACTGTAAATCTGGCTGCAGGTGATTTGATCTTCCTGTTTGGTTGTGATGTAATTACGATGCCATAAAGCAGAGGGGCCAAAAACCCTCACTGAGAAGCGGAGAGAGGCCTTTCAGCTTCATAGGGACTGTTCTGCAACTCAGGTCAGCCACCAACACCGGGGTCCACGTCACAGAAAGTTCTCCATGTGGATTTTCTGAACTAGGCTAAGAAATTAAATGAAGAGGGCCTGAGAGGTAAACGTGGAGAAACTGTGAAGTCCTGCAGACGGGCATCATCTCTAGAAGAGCCTTTGCTTTCGGAAAAACCTTCCCCGACACAGCTCCCCAGTAAAGCTAACTGTTCAGACATCAGTGCTTGAAAGAGAGGCCTTGGGAAGGCGGGCATGACAGCAAAACCCACATCTAAGCTGCTGGAACTCTCCAACAGTGACGAGATGATCAGAAAGGAATTCTGAAGAATCTCAGAAATGATTATGTAAATCCTCAAAAGTGGGGGATCACGCAAATGTGTCATCTCCTACCACAAAGAACGACAGAGTATCAGAGCTGGAAGGGAGCTTGAAGAACAGTAAACCCAGTCCCTTGTGCAGACAGCCGGTGAACCTAGAGTTGAGAGGAGTGAAAGAGCCCGGTGTGCAGGAGCCCAGGGCCTGCAAGGACCAGGAAGCTGGGACAGGACCAGTGAAGCATGAATGCGTGTGGTCACACCGCTAGCCGGTGGCGGATCCAGGAACACTTGTCACTTTCTAGCATGTGGTCCAGGACTGATTGCTCATTGTGCCTCCCCCCAGGAGGCAAAGGGCCAACCAGCACCTCCTAGCTCACAAACAGGCATCACCACCCAGCAGGATGTCCCAGCTAGAACCCCGCGTGGCACCCCTGTCCTGTAGCGCCCCCACCCTCCTACCACTTTCCCCTCCTTAAATCTCATCCCCACCCCAGGCATTCATGCCTTCACTCCTCTGCAATCCGATTTCCATCATGCAGCCAACTTGACCTTCTGAAAGGGAAAGTGAAACCAGGCCTCCCCACCCACTACAAGGTATAAAGTCCAGAAACTCTGTGTGGTTTTTGAGGCGTTCCATGTCTGATTCTTACCCTGCCCACCTTGGCACCCTGGACTGAACTTTCACAATGCCCCCAAAGCACCCTGGATGTTTCCCATGCAGCTCTCGTTACCGAAAATGTCCTTTCTTCCTGGTCAACCAACCCCCACTTGTCCTCTGGTAAGTGACCTCTCCCTGAAGCCTTCCCTGATTACCCCTAGTTGAGTTCAGGGCCTCTCCCACGTGTTAGCCGAGCCCCTCATCACAATACAGGCCCAGTACTTGCTTACTTGAATGTCTTCCCCCCTGCACCATAAGCTCCTTGACAGTGGTGACTTTTAACTCTGTCTCTTTGTAATCTAAAACACGGGTACGCAATGTATGTTTGCTGTCAAAGAATGAATGACTGACTGACTGAACGAAAGCAACACTAAAAGATGAGAGAGCGGTCACGTCCCAGTGGCCAACAAAGAAATCCAAATGCAGGCTGAGACATTTTAATTCTCCTGGAAAGTAAAAGGGCAGCTAAATCATAAAAATGAAATAAAATTCTTCATCCTTAAAAAAAATGACTTTATACAGATCTGTCAGTACTTATGCTTCTTCCATTCGGGAGAAAATACTGTGTGGGGGCAAGGCGGCACGCTGGCCCTGTCCGCTGCAGCCTTAAAAGCTGTCTCCTTCCGAGAAAAACAGGCTAGCACATACACTGACGTCTCTACGTACACTGCAGCAATAGAACTTCTCCTGCCTTATTTGTTTGCTAACGCCTTTATCAACATATCATTCACATACTATACAGTTCACCCATTCAGTGGTTTGTAGTATATTCAGAGTTATGCAACCATCACCACCATCAATTTTAGAACGTTTTCATCATCTCAAAAAGAAACCCTGTGCCCTACAGCCATCACCCCCCACAAACCTCCCAAGCCATTCCAAAGCAACCATTTGGGCCTATTCTGGACATTTCATGTAAACGGAAGCATAGAATACGTGCTCTTTTGTGACTGGCTTCTTCCACTTAGAATAATGTTTTCAGCTTCCTCCATGTTGTAGCGTGTGTCAGAACCTGGCTCCTTTTTATGGCCAAAAATTATTCCAGTAAATGAATATGCCACATTTTGACTATCCATTCGTCAGTTGAGAGATATGGGCGTTGTTTCCAGCTTCCGGCTGTTACGACGAATGCTGCTGTGAACATCGGTGGACAGGTTTTCAAATGGGCATGTACCTGCAGTTCTTTCGGGTGCCTGCCGACATGTGGAATGGTCACGCTGTATGGTAACTCTGTGTTTGCCTTTTTGAGGAATAGCCCGACTGTTTTCCTAAGTGATCGCACCATTTTGTGTTCACACCAGCAGTGTGTGGGGGCTCCAACTTCTCCACGTGCTCACCACCACCGTGATGACCTGTCCTTTATCACAGCCGTCCCAGTAGGTTGTAGTGGCGTCGTACTGTGGCGGTGAGCCGCATTTCTTTGATGACTAAGGTTCCCTGATGACTAAGGAGGTTGAGCAACTTTTCATGTGCTCTTTGACCATTTGTATACCTCTTCGCCTTTTTGCCAGCTTCACCAAATACTCAGGATGATGCACTCGACTCCCAGGAACTCTGGGTGGATCTCTGGGTCCCTCTCCGAGGACTGCTGGGTACAGCTCCAACCTTCCCACCAGCAGGTAGGACTCACCCAGCAGCACCTTTAGAGAGGACTCTGGAGCTGACTTTGAAGTGACAATGATTCTACTCAACAGACAGGGACTGTGCAGCCTGTTGTCTTTGGGCGACTGCTGGGTCGAGAGGGGCTGGGAGTGAAAGGTATAAATGAGTGACAGTGGACCTCTCCTGCCTTCAAGGACTTGGCAATCAAGCTGTGGAGACACCAGAGCAAGAGTAAATAAATGCTTTAACAGAGCATAAGCAAAGAGCTTCAAGAACGAAGGGAAAGGGAGATGCGATTCCAGTCTAGGGGTGGAGTGCGGCTCAGGGGAGGGCTCAGGGAAGTAGCTATGCTTGAGCTCAGCTTATAAAACAAGGAGGATTTCAACAGCAGGAGTTGGGGAAGGGCATGCCGAGCTAAGGAATCCGCATGCGCAAAGCTTTGGAGGCAGGAAGAGGGGAACAGAGGCAAAAGGCGATCTGGGGCACTGAACTCAAGGCCAGCGCCTTTGAGAATTTGAACAAAAGCACCAGTGCCCACACGCGGCTCACTGTACATACAGTTGCAGGGTGTGGGGAGAGAGGGGAGTGGAGGGAAACGGGTCTGAAAGATCGGGTTGAAGCCAGATCAAAGGGGGCCTTCACACCACACTAAGTGTGGCTTTGTCCCCCAAGCTACAAGGAAGGAAGGAGGGCGGGGCCCCAGGGCCACAGGATCCCCCAGGGTCCGCACAGCTTGGGACCTGCAAATACAATAGCACAGCCAAGGCCTGCAAGTTGTGCAACTGGCAACATTTGGGTGCCGCCCTTCAGGTATGCCACCCAGCCCTCTCCGCTGCAGCCCGCCCTCAGGAATGGACAAAGGAAGCGTTCTCCCTTACGCTGACCTGTTCCATCAGCCCGTCCCACTCCACAGCGGGGAGAAGCAGTCTCTCTCTGTCAGGGGCAACCTAATTACCAAAGATCCAGCCCTCACATTGCTCAATCACCCTAGAATCAGAATCCGGACCAGCTGGAGAAGGTCTCTTTCACCCCTCCTTCCCCATCCCCACCCATTTCTGAACACAGAGTCTTCGCCCATGAAAGGGACACACAGGCCACCGCCTGCAGGGCAAGGGCTCTGACTCGCTGTCTGTAAGGCAGGTCAATTTCTCAGTCCCAGTCCCGCATTTCATCAGCACCTTGCAGGCAAGGGCAGGCCTTGGCTTCGCGGCTGGCTGTCCCGGAGCAAACTCAGATGTATAGCACTTGGCTAACGACAGTATGGCTATTTTTGCAACTCCAGCAAAATGCACCAATCCGCAGTCACAAAGAAGGGCTTCGACTCTGCTGCAGCAAGAAAACACATCTTCAGAAAGCTCCATTGTTTGCAAGAAGACACTTTTCCCCGCTCTCTTTCCTCCACTGTGGCCACAAGTCAACAGTGCAGCAACAGTTCAAACTGAGAAATGACAGCCTCCTTCCAAGAAGACTGTTCTGTGAGCACAGGACGGGCAGGGCCAGCCTGGCAGAGCGGGACGTAGACGACAAATCCTTGGTAAGTGTGGACCGATGGCCCCGACATCTGCAGGCTATCCTCACCACAAAGGACGCAGCCCTGCAGTACTGTAAAGAGAATGCTGGATTACGCTTGAGGCCTGGCTCCTCCATCTTCTACTGTGGGACTTGGGGCCAACTCTGTCAAATGGGTAGGGGACAGGGACAGGGCAGCACAGTGATCGGGAGCAGCGTCCAGATCGGAACCCAGGCTCCACTTTTACAGCTTGAGACACGCCGGGCCTGCGTTTTTGCCTTTCTGTGTCTCTGCTTCCTCACCTGTAAAATGGGCATCGAAACAGAATTAGCCTCAAGGAGCCAGGCTAATCAAACACCCAGCCTTCCCGAGGCGCACGTCAGAACCGCAGCGCCGAGGAGCGACGCCGCACTCCGCGGCTACTTGCTGACTTGGACGTTTGCCGCGGGCTCCCACCGTCCAGGAGAGCCCGATGAAGCTGCGTGCTTCGAGTCTAATGAGAAAAATTGTCTTCCAGAAAGGTATGCAGCCCTTTAAGGTTTCCTCAGCTCTTTAAGCACCTCTGTGAGACACACAGTACGATTCGCATTCTAGCATGGAAGAAACTGCAGGAAGGCTGTAATTCAGTTTGCTTAATTCAGTGGATGATTCTCTATCAAACCGTTTATTCTGATGAACGGGGTTTTCTAGTTAAATAAGGACAGAAGAAGCCACTTTCTATAGACCAAATCTTCTGCTTGAGTTCTAGAGAAACAGAATCTGAGCGCACTGTACCCCAAAAGACGTGTTTGGGGTGGAGGTGGGGGGGCAGTGTGTAGACCAGCAGTCTGGGAGCCTGATGGAATGAGGACGTGCACACAAGCTATCAGCTGGGTCGAGGAGCGTGGAATGGGAAGGGAGAGGCAGCTAAAGGTCCTGCTGAACAGACAGGTGGCTGCCGGCCTGTGAAGCTCTGAGGAGGATGGAAAATTAATGTTTCCTGAGTGACAGTAGAGGCCCGGCGGCCACATCTGCAGGTGGACAGCTTTGTCAGCTCTGTGGAAGGAAAAGAAGGGTAGGACCTTTCTCCTGAAGTAAGAAGAAGAAAAAACGTTGGTGCATCCAACAGGCGTCCAAGAGCTAGGCAGGAAATGTAGGCCCACGTGTGACTAAAAGCCTTCTGGAGAAATCGTCCCAGGAGCAACGGCATCTACTGGACTCTGAAAGAATGTGCCTGCTTCAAGCAAATTTGATTTTCAGCCTCACATGATAATGTTCCACATCCGAATCACCTTGGCTAGGAAAAACAACCACGGGCAGATGATCTGGTATTTAAAAGGCTCTCAGATGCATATTCTCGGCGGACGGTGACCAGGAGGCATTGTGTATTTTGGCACAACTGTGTTACTTATTTTCCAAATAGTCACACACAGCATTTGTGCCAGCTGCTGTTCCTGGCACTTGACAAATACTAACTTACTCAGTCCTCGCAAACCCCACCCCCACGAGGAAGTTTCTGTTTTACAGATCATGCCAGGACCCCGCCACATCAGGCAGCCAGCTCAAGGTCATGCAGGCGGTGAGTGCAGAGCTGGCGTTCAACCCCACACACGCGGACCCCAGCCTGGGAGTGTGACCTGCCCACAAGGGCTGCATCACCCTCTCCCCCATTCTGAGAGACAGGAAGGAAGTGACCCAGCTTCCCCCAGCCGAGAGGCTGGGCCCTTCCTCTTGGCCAGCGCTAGGACCCCTGCTCCCCAGAACCTTCTAGCAGGCCAGGCGCGGAGGGCCCTGACAGCCATTACAGAAAACCTCTCTATACCACAACTCCACGCGCGGAAAGCTCCAGTTTTTCAAAACCCCAGGCATCAACCCAGGCATACACCAGAGACATCTAGGGTTTCGGTTCATTTTTATTCCAATACAAAATTTAATTTTGAGGTGACATTCGAGGCAGTATGTTCTCCAAGCAGCCATAGGGAAATCCACCCAAGGCTGTGATAAATGCCCCATGGCCATGAATTCCAGCTGTCAGGAAGCTCGGGGCGGAGAGGCCCTTAGAGCTAACAGATGTGAAAATGCACTGCCCACACTTGGCAGGAAACCCAGAAAGTACAGGCCGCCATCCAGATGGGCAGGAAGAAGAAAAGGCAGCGCTTTGGTGCACCATGGTTGGGAAAAGACCGATGGAACTTCTGCATCCCTGCTGGGAGCTGCTAACACCCGTCTTAAGGTAGGTAGTTCTGTGGTCTGGGACGGCCAAGCCAGCCCATCAGCCAGGAGCAGTGACATAGCCACAGAAAAGATCCTATTTTTTTTCTCAAATGGAGATGGGGAGAAGACAAGCGAGGAGGGGAAGCCGGGGCACGTGGTCTGTGCAGCCACATCCCGGGCAGTCGCTCTTTCAAGGATCTGCCAGGCTGCTCCCAACAAATTCAAACATTCCTTCCAGATACTGGCTGTCTCCGTTTTCCTCTTCTGTCCCTTTCTCCTTCTCTTAGCCCCAGACACCCGAAACCCGTGCGGGTAACCTGAACAAGAGCATGACCCTCGCTGATCATTCCGTTATGCTTCTGAGCCCTGTGCGCAGAGTGGGCCGGAGACTAGGCCCTGCTGAGCGTGCATACACAGTGTGTCCCTGCAGGGGACAAAGTCAGCCCTCGGGAAGCTGGGTGGGACACAGGGAAAGCCATGAACGGGGACCCTGGCTCCCCAGGTAAGAAATGGGTATCCGCACAGCCTCGTTCCAGAGAGGCCTTCTTCCTGCCTCTCGGTGCCTGCGCCGAGAGGGAAGGCCTTCCACCCACGCTTCCTACTTGTTGACGTTCAGAAGTGAATGCCCGTCCTTGGGGGAAGGACAAGGGGTGTGTGTGAGGGAAGGGCTATTAGTCCACACAAAGGAGGACTCAAGGGAAATGAGAACCTTTCTGCAAATCTGAATATCTGAAGGCCTTTCGTGGGGAAGGGTTATATCCACGTTTCGTGTGGCCCCAGAGTACAAATGTGGGGAAAATGAGTAGGAACCATAGGGAAGCAGATTGTTTAAATCTCATATACAGAAAAACATTCCAATGAACTTGTCTGAAAATAAAATAATGGACTGTTTTGGAAGTAGCAAGTTCCCCACTGCAGGAGGTAATCAAGCTGAGACCTGGTAAGTCAGGGATGCTGTGGGGGAATTCAGACACAAGAAAAGACACCCCCAGATGTCTCTCCTATCCCTGAGATTCTGAAATTATTTTAATAGAATCTGTAACTCTCTGTTAAAGTTAAGAAAGACGTTTCAATCCATCCTTCTCATTTCATAAAGGAGGAAACCAAGGCTGACAGAGAGAATGGGACCTGACTAAAGCCAGCCAGGTCTGCCTCTCCATCTCCACATCGAACACAACATTCAGCAGGGTAAAGAATGCTTGTCCAGCATTCCAGTGAGGGGACAGAGGCAAAGTGCAGACGGTTCCAACTTCCAAGAGCTGATGACACACTTAGCACCTCCCTGGGGACCCCACACTGGCTCTGAACCCAGGCCCCAGGCTCAGCACCAGGAGGCCAAGACTCATGGGAAAGACACTCCAGTAGAAATAGACTGCTTTTGCAATAAATAGCAGGATGGCATTTCTGTAAGTTAAGGGGAAGGTACTGAAACTCATCAGACTCAAAGAAACCCACAGTATATCTTTCCTATCATCTTAGAGAGATGACGGGTGGATGGATGGACGGAAGGCAGGCAGGCAGGAAGGCATTACTGTAACACTTCTAAACCCATGAGAGAAATTTTAACCCAAGTCAGGCTGCAGACGTATTAAAAAAAAAAAAAAAAAAAGGCAGCCCATGTCCTCTAATAACTAAAACCATTCCGTCTCTGGTGTCAACGCCCTGAGGAGTCTGCCTGGACACAATTCGCACTAAAACCTACATAACTGAGGTTCCCCAAAGATCAAAAACCCCAAGAAACAGTGTGAGAACAGACTCATTCATGACACACTCCTCACAGCATCACCAGGGAGGTCACTGTGCGTCGAGGAAAAAGTGATAAAACCGTTTTGCTGGAGGGACCTGCACACGTTGGAGCAGAAATCCTGCCTTTGCCAAATGTGACTGTGGACTGTCAGGTGGGACACAGTCTGTATGGGGTTCGAACACCGAGGCAGGAACTTGAGGGCTCTGAAATGTTTTCACAGAAAGATTGTCTTTAACATGGAAGTCTAGTCTATGAATCCCCAAAAAGGCGGGACACAGTGACCCAGGCTGCGAGGTGGCTGGGTATTAAGGCTGCAAAATCTCTCCATCCTGGCTGTTTCATAGCTTGGGAACTATAAAGGCAGGGGCCAGGAACCATCTCTCGAGGATCTCAGGTGCTTGGAGGACAGGCAGGGCACTAGGGCCAGGGACCCAAGTCCTAGAAATGACCAAGTGACCCTGGGCAAATCTAACCTACCCAAGTGCAGTTTCTTTTGCAAAATGGGAATAGCACTACCTGCCTTCCTCCTTCACTGAGTTCGTGCAAGGAACAAACGTAAAACCAATCTGTAACCGCTGGGCACGGTCCAAGCCTAAGGGAATGCAGTATGCTGTTATAACCACTGGCAGGAGCAGAGCTGCTGCAATGGGAAGGTCATGGCCCACAGCCTGCAGGGCCCGCCTGAGCTGCTCAGGTGTCAGCCATGAGCATGTCTGTCAAAGGGTGTGGAGACTTCACGCATGGACAAGAAAGGACCAAATGGAGGCCCAAGAAAGCAAATGCCTTATTTTTTTTTTTTTAAGATTTTATTTATTTATTTGACAGAGATAGAGACAGCCAGCGAGAGAGGGAACACAAGCAGGGGGAGTGGGAGAGGAAGAAGTAGGCTCATAGCGGAGGAGCCTGATGTGGGGCTCGATCCCATAACGCCGGGATCACGCCCTGAGCCGAAGGCAGACGCTTAACCGCTGTGCCACCCAGGCGCCCCTCAAATGCCTTATTTTTTGCCTCTGGGACAGAAGTGGCATGGGATGATAAGATCTTAATCATAAGAGTCTGCAGAAGACACGTTCTCCAAATGAGAAAGGACCCTAGGGAGCAAGTGTCTAGAAGGAAGTGGCTAGACTTCAGCTTGGTCAAGCCACGCGAGGCTGTCTGTAAGCTGAGGCTCAGCTGCGGGCAGCCCTGGGTCATCCTGCACGATGACAGCATGCTGCCAGGCCAGGGTGCTGCAAAGTGCTCTCATGGGCCAGCCTGGAGAAGTCGCGGCGCAGAAGGGGCCCTGAAGTGACGACAGTCAGTGGAGAGAGGGACAAAGTGGGGTGTGACACTTCCGGGGCATGCCGTGGAGTGACATGCAGGGACAGGCACATTACAAGAAGCCTGAAACACTTTAGTACTGGTGTTTCAAAAATCCTGGACACCGGATCGCCGTGCCTGGTTTGCAGTATGCAAGCTACGGAGCACAGGCGGCTACACGGTGGGCTCCAATCTGGCCACTTTCTGCCCCTTTGCCACTGGGCTTTCCACGTGGGTCTTCTGCACCATGGAACAGAAAAGCAAAGTCATGTTTTTCATCATAGCCAAGGGCACACACTGGCCTGTGAAGCATGAAGAGGAAAGGGCAGTGGCAGCTTCATGTAAGGCAGGATGTAGCCCTCTTCCTGCACGGCACACTCCCTTTCCAAGTCAGGACAAATTCCTTCTGGCTTCTAAAGCTGCCCCCCACCCCCAACACACTCTATAGCAACCTCTCTGTGTTCTGGGAACATTTTCCACTACTGCCCGGCACCACGGGAAGGTCTGCGCTGTGTAGGACAGGGAGACAAGGGAGAGGGCAGATGACGCTCATGGAGCCCCTCTGTGCCTGGTGCTGTGCAGTGTGTATGGGACAGCATTTCATTCCTATTTATTGAGCACCCACAAGGATTTAGGCCAGTGATTCTCAAATAGGCAACGAGAGGAGGCACAAACTCCAGCTTCAGAATCACCAGGCAAGCTTTTTCAAATGCATCCTTTCTGCCTGCAGTGTGACATGTGAGTTATGTATCTCAAATAGGCCATGGTGGGGGGGGGGGGCAGAAATCACTTTACAACCAATACGCTAGAGGCACCCCCATTCCACAGATGAGCAAACTGAAGCTTTAAATATGTTATGCAAAGTAATATGGCTAGGAAGCAGTGGAACCAGGAGTCCACCCACCTCTGACTTCAAGCTTGGACCATTTTCTAACATTCTAGTCTATCTCCAGAGCGCAATAAGAGCATGTATATTTCCAGAAAAATAAATGATTTGGCTTTATCCCTATGACTACAGGTCAGTTCCCCCTACTTCCTCCTGATCGTTCAAGGCATTACTTAAAAATAATAACCAAGACTTAAAATCGCAAGATGTTCTTAGAGAACCAGAGCTCGATGATGGCTGGAGGAAGGGCTCCAGTCCAAGGCCCCCAGGCTGGACTTGTGAGGCTGGGAGGGAAAAGACAATATTTTATTGGTCAAAAGCCCTGTCCCCAAAGAGTGCAGAACCCTGCGGAGGGAGACATGCGTACATAGGCGGCACCTGTCCTCCAAGTCATGACCTGCTGAATGATTTCAGAGCAGTCAGTGCTGAGGAGCAGGGGGTCCGGCTAGGACCAAGGAGGCCCTCGGGGGGCTTTCCAAAATTGGTGGCCTGAAGGATGAGGAGGGCAAACGGAAGGCCAGGATGGAGGAAGCGCATACCCAAAGGCCACACGTGCAAGTGAGGCACCTGTCTGGGAGACAGCTGGGGTTCTGTACAGCTGAAACAAAAGGCACAAGGGAGCTGGTGGAGAAGGCGAAAGGCAGGGGCGAAGGCAGGGGCAGACAGCAGAGGTCCCAGAGAGCTGCCCAAAGTGGCAAGTGGACTTCAGAATTAGCATAACGCCTACTAGCATAGGGTAGGTGCTCAAAAAACTTGGAGTGTGTGCGAGGACAGGGACAGGGTAGGCTGTCCCTGGGCTGCAGAACACATTGCTGAGAGTAACCCAAGAGCCTGTCCTTCATGAAATGAAACTGAAAGCCAAGTGGACAGTCTGGCTGAGGAGCTTCTGAGAGGCAGAAATAGTGTGCAGTGCGGAGAGGGAAGCAGGGCGCCCAGGGTCAGAATGAGCAGCGAGAAGGAAGCAAGGTCCGGAGGTAGCTCTAAGTTAGGGGAGTGAGGCCACAGACACTTTTATAGGGGCTTTGACAGGGTGCAGGCGGGGCCAGCTCTCCGGGCTGTCTACTCTTGAGGGCAGGGCCTGGGACTTGTCCACTGAGACTGGCCTAGAGCAGACCCTCAACAAACATCTGTGGAATTGTTCACGGCTGAGCTGTTCGTCACCAAGTTAGCTTGGATAAGCCTGGATGTGCTAAGATGAGGGGACAAGGGCCACCTCCCCAAAAGTAGCCAGAACAGAGGCCCAGCTCACGTTCACTGCCTACGGTCTTCTCCATCTTGCTAATTCCAAGGCCGGGCCACAGGGGCAAATCTGTGGTGGGGGCCTGAGTTTCCATCCCCCTCCCACAGGGGGGCCATGCCGCCTTCACCCACAGCCCCTGCCGATCTCTCCCAGACAGGACCCCTGGCAGCTTCTGGAGACCCTGCTCCGGACATATGTACAAGTCCATCCGGGAGGCACAGGCGACACTTTCTGAGCCCTACACCCTCATCTGGGGAGCAGAGCCCTCCCTGCAAAAGGGACGTGTAGGCCCTCTGGTATGCCCAGAATCTCAGGGTCAGCCTTTCCATCACAGGCTGACGGCGCGCAGCCTGGTGAGGCTCTGACGTGCGGCAAATACGCACTAAGGGCAGCTCTTGGGAATTTTTGAGACCAGCCAAAAATCAATGGTGAAAACAAAGCATTTACACTTTTGAGAGGCCATTGCCTCACCTCCGCTTCTTTCTCTTGACTCCTTCTGTACGGAATTATGGCCAAATCCCAGGGGTGAGCTCTCAAAAGTAGCAAATCGGTCTCTACACGGTGTTAGCACCACCCCACAGAGAAAGCCTAATCTGCCATTCAACTCAGGGCCAAATTACAGCTCGCGGGCTCACCCGGACCACCGGGAGCTGTGGGCAGCAGGCGCGGTAAGATGCATTTATAGACACAGGGTGCCTTTACTCTTCACCTTCGAAGTCCAGTCAAAGGCCAAATGCCAGCCCAAGGATGATTCAACACCCCCCTCCTGGTTCTAGCAGATGACAGGTCCAGATACACTGCCCACGTCAGCAGCCATCTCTGACCCCAGGTACCTCGGCCTTCACGTCTGCCCTGCCCTGCACCCCCCATCCGTCCTTTTCCCTCTGTCCTTCCCTGCTCTGCCAGCTCATGTGCAGGGTGAGGACATGTCCTTGGGTGGTCCAGGACAGGGCTGGCTTACACCTGTCCTAGTGTACTTATCCATAGCGTCCCCCTTCCACACTCGAAGTGTTGTAGTTGAAACAATTTCATGGTGAAATTAAACGTTCACCCCCCACCCATGCTGTACTTCCTTTCACACTGTTTATCTTTACTTACTATCGTCAGGCAGATCTAGAAAATGGGATCTTACGTGGTTGGGCCTAGTGAAGATTGCACACGTCTACTTCCTACCTCCTTCTCTCCTCTCCTTTAAATGTTATCCCCAATTTTGTTCCAGAAGGAACGTCTCTTAGCTAGCAAAGATGCCAAAATGCATCCTCTGAGGAGCCACGAGCTTGCTACAGGCATACCACAAGTTTGGCTCTAAAGTTTCTGTTAGTCAACTGAAGAAAAGGACATCTAATTAGTTATACAGAAGCAGACTCCAATTAATTGTCCAGGAGAAACACAAGTATTCGTGGCTCGAAGAGCCGGGAGAAGAGTCTGCAGATGGGCTATCGAAGAGGCCACTCTGCATGTCATTAATGATGTCTCACTACCACACCGAGGCAGGCAGCAAGGTTTGGGGCTCGGGTCTCCCTAGCTCGCTCATGAGGCAGCACTGAATGGACGGTCGGTGAGATGAGGCAGCGAGCAGACGGCAGCCACATGGCTCCCAGGCCTCTCCTGTCCCTTCCCTCCTCCCTTTGGTTTCTCTCTCTCCCTTCCTCCCTCCCTCCAATCTCCCAAAAGCATCTTCAGACAGGAGAGTAGTTTAAAGATGTTTAAATACACAGTAGGGTTAAAGTAGTTGCCAGTTCTGATAAATGGGAAGTCTGGGGATCTTTTCATTTTCTTTCAAAATTATATTTCTGGACAAGAATTATGCTTGGCCTTGATACTTTATTATTAGGTAAGTCTGAGGCTAGTTAGAAAAACATTTGATGGAATTTTTTTCTAAAGATTTCATTTATTTGAGAGAGAGAAAGAGAGCATGAGAGAGCATGAACGGCAGGAAGGGGCAGAGGGAGAGGGAGCAGCAGACTCCGTACAGAGCAGGGAGCCCCACGTGGGGCTCAATCCCAGGACTCATGAGATCATGATCTAAGCTAAAGGCAGACACTCAACCGACTGAGCCACCAAGGCGCTCCCATTTGATGGAATTTTAAATTATCAATCAAAATCAACTACTTCAAGTGACAGGAGAAAACATTTGAGAAAAACAAAGTTTAAGCACCCCAAACTGTGGCCATCAGCATCCAAGGACCAGACGCCCAAAGTTTTCGGAAGGTCCAGGCCAAACTGGCAGAAGCATTTCATCAATTTTTGCTTCAGTGAACGTTTAAACCCGAAGTCTCAACCTGGCAGTTCTCGGGCTGGATCTGGTGTCACCACCGTTTTGCTGGGCTAGCAGACTGTTTGCTTAATTGTCAATATTTAAAGATCAGAAGCTTTCACATTAACAACACAGATTTCTGGCTTCTCCTGGGGAAAAAAAAATCAGAAGATTTGGCAGCACTGGGCCCATATTCATGCAAAACAAATGAGAACATCAGAAACACCAGTCAAGATCCAGGACACAGATGGGGTTTCAATCAATTCTTTCCTTCCTTCTCTTTCACAATCCATTTCTAAATCTTCAAAAACTTGTATTACTTCCTGGAGGCATTTACCTGAAAGTAAACTGTGAGAGCATGTATCCTGAGTTTCTGAATCACAGGTGGCCTCTTCTTGTGCCCGTTACGGTATGCTGCGTTCACTGGGTGATCCCCTGTTGAGAGCCTACCCAGGACCCTCTCATTTTACAGTTTTATATAAAATCACCACTCACCTCCCTATGGTCCTACGGTGTGAGGACTGGGGAGCGGGGCTCCTCTGGTCTGGTCTGTGCGGGTGACTGGTGGGCACCTGTATGTGTTGTTAATCACAGGCCACCCAGATACTGCATTTGGTCCACGAATCCCTCCCCGGTTCTGGCTGGCCAGCTCAGTCTCCCGGGGACTCAGAGGCCTCAAAGATGGTCTCTACTCTGTTGACACAGAAGTGTATTGCTTGCTCATCTGCAGGATGCCTTTGACCTTGGACAGCAGCTGAAAGAATGTGAGGTGTGAGGAGAGTGGTGGCCTGAATGACCAAGATCACACGACCATCTTCCCAAATCCTGATGACATCTTGGCAGGAAGAAACACGCAGAAAAAATGGAGATACTTCTCCTCAGCTCTGGCTCTTCCTTCTAGAAAATGATTCCTCGTATGGCCTTACCTTCCTTAGACACTATTTCCCGGACTCCTGAAAGCTGAATACCACTGAAGTACAGTTACAGAAGAACAGGAAAATCTCGTTTGCTGCCAAGTAGAATGCTAGAATTATATCGCCTTCTTTGCAGTTCCATATTCATGAGTCTTGGGTCAAACAAGATAAAACGGTCCTGGAGTCAGGGAAAGGGTTTCCCTTGCTTCTGCTCTGCGCAGGTAGTAGGCTTCATCTTGTTAAGGGTGGTAGTCCTTCCTTACAGGGAACCAAGTGGAGCTAGAGAAGCCGTCAAATGCGCCGGTACCTCACAGCACACTGACAGACATTAGAGGCCCCGTGAGCATCTCGGGGACTTCACATTTCTGGAAGCCCACCAGGATCAGTAGCCTCATGATGAGCATTCATCTACAGCAGCGAGGACATACGAAATGTTCAGGCAAATTATCCTACAGAAAGCAATTCTGGGTCCTAAAAAGCTTCCTTTTTTACAAGTAATGATAGAAAATTCTCGAGGACAGAGACCCTTGGGAAGGCTGGGTCCCTGGAGCAAAGTGTTCCTGTGGGCAGCTCCTTGATATTGGGGGTCAGTTCTGCCACCTGTAAGCAGATCATAGGGGTTCTCTATGATCAACAGTAAACGGCTCATTTGAAGAAGTTACCCAATGCAGGAGTAGGAGGTAAGGTGTTCGTTTCCGACTCAAGTCCAGTTTGAAAGCTTGCCATTTCTGCAATGGCTAACTCTGCAGCTACCCTGCAGGCAGAGGGCCCGGAGGCTCAATACCTGTTTCACTTAGGTCAGAAACGCAGCTGAAATGTGTGCCCGCCGTGGCCATGGAGCCAGGCTGTCACTCCCCTCATCTGGAGCCAGTCACGCTTAACTCAGTCCTCTCCACACACTGTCACAGAAAGTTCCTCTTCTACAGATGCCACTGTGATTCAGCTATGTTCTTTTGCTTCCCCCACCCTCGCCCCCACCCCAGGAAGATGCTTATAGATGAGCCTGTTTTGCTGCCTGCATTGCAGATGAGGCTCTCTCAGTAAGAGGTTTATTTGGCAAAAGAAACCTAGTTGCAAACAAGCACAGTCCTCCCAGCCCATTGTCCTTTGCTGGGCCTCCACTGGGAGTACCCGCCCGGCCCCACCTCCCAGTGGAATGATGTGGGGAGGTGGTCTCACCAACTAGGCTGCAAGCCTCTGAAGGGCAGGGTCTAGTTCCTCTCTACTGCTTAGCCAGCGCCTCAGCAAAGCCCACTGATGGAGTTTTCTAGTTGTGCACAGAGCTGGGTCCATCCTAGAGCCTCCCAGAGGCTGTGCCCGCCCAGCGATCCCACCACCCTTCCAAAAAGTCTTTCCAAAGAAAGAGAGAAACAACACGCACGCGCACACACAGAGATCTTGGAATTCTGAAGGCAGAGTATTAAGCTGTGGATGATGTACGCCACGCAATGACGTTCACAGCTCCTGCAGGAGAGCATCTCTGTGGCTCATCCAAGGGAAACCTAAAGCAACAGCGCTGACTTGCCACTGGGGTCTTCCCTGAATCTTCTCTGCCTCACCTCCTTCACATTATAATCGCTTTGAAAGCAGGGACGTGTCTTCTACCTCATAATTCCTCCAAGTACCTCATCTTAAAGTTCACGCACCTGATGAGCCCAGTGAAAATCGAGAACAACAGTGTTTCCCATGCACTGTCTTTAAAAAGAAAACCGTGGAAGCACTTTGTATAAGAAGAGCAGTGGTGGGACTGTCAACCCTCACCTAACAGCCAGCCGACACACGGCTGAGGAGGCAGGCTCTGTCTGACTAACCCGGTGCTCCTTCGTGTATTCAGCAGGCATCTACTATGTGCCTGCTCGGTCCGCATGCCCTGAAAAGAGCATGCAACCTGGTCCCGCCCTGTCCGCTCATTCACTTCCGTGCTCATTCTTTCTCGGGGCATCTGCGTCGGGTACCCCACGATGGGTCTCTCGTCGATTCGCGGGCACCCCAGCACCGCTAGCGTCCGGGAAGACAAAACGCCCGAACTGAGCTGTGTTTGCAGAGGAGGGAAGCCCCGCCCGCGTTCAACCAGGACCCCATCTGAGCCGGAGCACCCAGTCTTCAGCAGCCTCCCCGTGCCCACGGCCTTGAGCGGGCGCTGGATGCCCAGGGAGCGCCCTGGGGGCACAGCCGGCAGACGGGCAACAATGGCGTTAAGAATTAGGTGACATTACGGACCACAATTCCACTGCAGTGTTTCTGTACACACCTTTTTCCTTCTAAAACACATTTTCCCGGAGGAGTTAAGATGGCGGAGGAGTAGGAGACCCCTTTTTCAGCCGGTTCCCCCAGTCGAGCAGGATAGGTACCAGACCAGCCTAAACAACCACGGAACCAGCCTGAGACGCAGGATGATGCATCTGGATCTCTACAAATGAACATCTCCAGCGCTGAGTATTGAGGTACGAAGAGGGGAGCCATGAAACCACGCATAGATATCGGAAGATAAACGGAAGGGGGAGGGAGCCGCCGCGTTCGGGCGCGGGAGCGGTAGCCACTTGCACGGAGAGCGGGCGGGGCTCACGGTCGCACCCGCAAAACAGCAGACTGGAGACCGCGGAGCTGGTGCGCGCCACCAGGCATCTCGCGGAACCCCGAATCCGGTGCGCCACTGATCCAGACTGAGACCGGGAGCTCTGGAGCTGGCGGGGCGGTGGCGGCTGGCGGCGTTAGAAACACAAAGGACAGAGACGCGCCGGCCCTGGAAGTGAGGGCTGGGACGCCGGGTGTGGGGCGCACATCCCGGGACGCTGCAGGGTTGAGCAGCACCAACAGTAACAGAGTTAAAGTGGCCAGAACATTAGTAGAGAACGGGCCGCAATCCTTCTGTTCCGTGACAGAGGCTGAAATTTGGCCGCTGCTGCTCTGACTCTCAGAAGAGGCACAGCAAACCGCCAGGGAAAGCCGCCAGAGAACAAAAGCCTGGAAATACCGGCTCAGAGAGTGCCCATCCCCATCCTCCCTCGCAGGGGACACGGAGACTCTACCCAAACAGGGTTGCCTGAGTATTGGCGCGGCAGGCCCCTCCCCCAGAACACAGAAGGCAGGCTGAAAAATCAAGAAGCCCACAACCCGGGCGCCTGGGTGGCGCAGTCATTGAGCGCCTGCCTTCGGCTTAGGGCGTGATCCCGGCGTTCCGGAAAGGAGTCCCTCATCGGGCTCCTCCGCTGGGAGCCTGCTTCTTCCTCTCCCACTCCCCTGCTTCTGTTCCCTCTCTCGCTGGTTGGCTGCCACATAAATAAATAAATAAAATCTTTAAAGAAGAAGCCCACATCCCTAAGATCCCTATAAAACAAGGGGCACGGCCTGGGACCCAGTCAATAATTTGGGCTCTGGAAACCCCGCAACCTCTCTTCATCAGAATGACAAGAAGGAGAAGCCCCCCCCAGCAAAGAAAAGACAGTGATTCTGTGGCCTCTGCCACAGAAATAATGGATATGGATGTAACCAAATTATCAGAAATGGAATTCAGAGTAACGATGGTCAAAATGATGAGTAGAATTGAAAAAACTATTAACGAAAAGGTTACTGAGAATATAGAATCCCTAAGGACAGAAATGAGAGCGAATCTGACAGAAATTAAAAATTCTATGAGCCAAATGCAGGCAAAACTAGAGGCTCTGACGGCCAGGGTCGCAGAAGCAGAGGAACGGGTTAGTGAATTGGAGGATGGGTTAATAGAGGAAAAAATGAAAATAGAAGATGGTCTTAAAAAAATCCACGCCCACGAATGTAGGTTACGGGAGATTACTGACTCAATGAAACGATCCAATGTTAGAATCATCGGCATCCCCGAGGGGGTGGAGAAAAACAGAGGTCTAGAAGAGATATTTGAACAAATTGTAGCTGAAAACTTCCCTAATCTAGCAAGGGAAACAAACATTCGTGTCCAAGAGGCAGAGAGGACCCCTCCCAAGCTCAACCACGACAAACCTACGCCACGTCACGTCATAGTGCAATTCGCAAATATTAGATGCAAGGATACAGTATTGAAAGCGGCCAGGGCAAAGAAATTTCTCACGTACCAAGGCAAAAGCATCAGAATTACGTCAGACCTGTCTACACAGACCTGGAATGAGAGAAAGGGTTGGGGGAGCATATTTAAAGCTCTTTCAGAGAAAAACATGCAGCCAAGGATCCTTTATCCAGCAAGGCTGTCATTCAGAATTGATGGAGAAATAAAGACATTTCAGAATCGCCAGTCACTAACCAATTTTGTAACCACGAAACCAGCCCTACAGGAGATATTACGGGGGGTTCTATAAAAGTAAAAAGGCCCCAAGAGTGATACAGAACAGAAAGTCACAGCCAATACAAACAAAGACTTTACTGGCAACATGGCAACATTAAAATCATATCTCTCAGTAATCAGTCTTAATGTAAATGGTTTGAACCATCCCATAAAACGCCACAGGGTTGCAGATTGGATAAAAAGAAATGACCCATCCATTTGCTGTCTACAAGAGACTCATTTCGAACCCAAAGATGCATTCAGACTGAGAGTAAGGGGATGGAGTACCATCTTTCACGCAAATGGACCTCAAAAGAAAGCTGGGGTAGCAATTCTCATATCAGATAAATTGGATTTTAAACTACAGACTATAGTTAGAGATGCAGAAGGGCACTATATTATTCTTAAGGGAAGTATTCAACAAGTGGATATGACAATTATAAATATATATGCCCCCAACAGGGGAGCAGCAAGATACACAAGCCAACTCTTAACCAGAATAAAGAGACATATAAATAAAAATACATTAATAGTAGGGGACCTCAACACTCCACTCTCAGAAATAGACAGAACACCCTGGCAAAAACTAAGCAAAGAATCAAAGGCTTTGAATGCCATACTCGACGAGTTGGACCTCATAGATATATATAGAACACTACACCCCAGAACCAAAGAATACTCATTCTATTCTAATGCCCATGGAACATTCTCAAGAATAGACCATGTTCTGGGACACAAAACAGGTCTCAACCGATACCAAAAGATTGAAATTATCCCCTGCATATTCTCAGACCACAACGCTCTGAAATTGGAACTCAACCACAAGGAAAAATTTGGAAGAAACTCAAACACTTGGAGACTAAGAACCATCCTGCTCAGGAATGACTCGATAAACCAGGAAATCAAAAATCAAATTAAACAATTTATGGAGACCAATGAGAATGAAAATACAACAGTCCAAAACCTATGGGATACTGCAAAGGCAGTCCTAAGGGGGAAATACATAGCCATCCAAGCCTCACTCAAAAGAATAGAAAAATCTAAAATGCAGTTTTTATATTCTCACCTCAAGAAGCTGGAACAGCAACAGAGGGACAGGCCTAATCCACGCACGAGGAAGCAGTTGACCAAAATTAGAGCTGAAATCAATCAAGCAGAAACCAGAAGTACAGTAGAGCAGATCAACAGGACTAGAAGCTGGTTCTTTGAGAGAATCAATAAAATTGACAGACCACTGGCAAGACTTATCCAAAAGAAAAGAGAAAGGACCCAGATTATTAAAATTATGAATGAAAAAGGAGAGGTCACGACGAACACCATTGAAATTGGAAGGATTATTAGAAATTTTTATCAACAGCTATATGCCAATAAACTAAGCAATCTGGAAGAGATGGAATCCTTCCTGGAAACCTATAAACTACCAAGATTGAAACCGGAAGAAATTGATTCCTTAAACAGGCCAATTAATTATGAAGAAATTGAGTCAGTGATAAACAACCTTCCAAATAACAAAACTCCAGGCCCGGACGGTTTTCCTGGGGAATTCTACCAAACATTCAAAGAAGAAATAATACCTATTCTCCTAAAGCTATTTCAAAAAATAGAAACAGAAGGAAAGCTACCAAACTCATTCTATGAGGCCAATATTACCTTGATCCCCAAACCAGGCAAAGACCCCCTCAAAAAGGAGAATTACAGACCGATTTCCCTAATGAATATGGACGCCAAAATCCTCAACAAGATACTTGCTAATAGAATCCAACAGTACATTAAAAGGATTATCCATCACGATCAAGTGGGATTCATACCTGGGATGCAAGCGTGGTTCAATATTCGCAAATCAATCAGCGTGATACATCATATCAACAAGAAAAGACTCAGGAACCATATGATCCTCTCAATCGATGCCGAAAAAGCATTTGACAAAATACAGCATCCTTTCCTGATTAAAACCCTTCAGAGTGTAGGAATAGAAGGTACATTTCTCAATCTCATAAAAGCCATCTATGAAAAGCCTACTGCAAATATTATTCTCAATGGGGAAAAGCTGGAAGCCTTTCCCTTAAGATCAGGAACTCGACAAGGATGCCCACTCTCGCCACTATTATTCAACATAGTACTAGAAGTCCTTGCAACAGCAATCAGACGACAAAAAGGGATCAAAGGTATTCAAATTGGCAAAGAAGAAGTCAAAATGTCTCTCTTTGCAGATGACATGATACTCTATATGGAAAACCCAAAAGAAGCCACTCCCAAACTATTAGAAGTTATAGAGCAATTCAGTAACGTGGCGGGATACAAAATCAATGCTCAGAAATCAGTTGCATTTCTATACACGAATAACGAGACCGAAGAAAGAGAAATTAGGGAATCCATCCCATTTACAATAGCACCAAAAACCATACGTTACCTTGGAATTAACTTAACCAGAGACGTAAAGGACCTATATTCTAGAAACTATAAATCACTCTTGAAAGACATTGAGGAAGACATAAAAAGATGGAAAGATATTCCATGCTCATGGATTGGAAGAATTAACATAGTTAAAATGTCCATGCTACCCAGAGCAATCTACACTTTCAATGCTATCCCGATCAAAATACCGAGGACATTTTTCAAAGAACTGGAACAAATAGTCCTTAAATTTGTATGGAAACAGAAAAGGCCCCGAATCTCCAAGGAACTGTTGAAAAGGAAAAACAAAGCTGGGGGCATCACAATGCCGGATTTCGAGCTGTACTACAAAGCTGTGATCACAAAGACAGCATGGTACTGGCACAAAAACAGACACATAGACCAATGGAACAGAATAGAGAGCCCAGAAATGGACCCTCGGCTCTTTGGGCAACTAATATTTGATAAAGCAGGAAAAAACATCCGGTGGGAAAAAGACAGTCTCTTCAATAAATGGTGCTGGGAAAATTGGACAGCTACATGCAAAAGAATGAAACTTGACCACTCTCTCACACCATACACAAAAATAAACTCCAAATGGATGAAAGACCTCGATGTGAGACAGGAATCCATCAAAATTCTAGAGGAGAACATAGGCAGCAACCTCTACGACATCGGCCAAAGCAACCTTTTTCATGACACATCCCCAAAGGCAAGAGAAACAAAAGATAAAATGAATTTATGGGACTTCATCAAGATTAAAAGTTTCTGCACAGCCAAGGAAACAGTCAGAAAAACTAAGAGGCAGCCCACGGAATGGGAGAATATATTTGCAAATGACACTACAGATAAAGGACTGGTATCCAAGATCTACAAAGAACTTCTCAAACTCAATACACGAGAAACAAATAAACAAATCAAAAAATGGGCAGAAGATATGAACAGACACTTTTCCAATGAAGACATACAAATGGCTAACAGACACATGAAAAAATGTTCAAAATCATTAGCCATCAAGGAAATTCAAATCAAAACCACACTGAGATACCACCTTACGCCAGTTAGAATGGCAAAAATAGACAAGGCAAGAAACAACAATTGTTGGAGAGGATGTGGAGAAAGGGGATCCCTCCTACATTGTTGGTGGGAATGCAAGTTGGTACAGCCACTCTGGAAAACAGTGTGGAGGTCCCTTAAAAAGTTAAAAATTGAGCTACCCTATGATCCAGCCATTGCACTACTGGGTGTTTACCCCAAAGATACAGACGTAGTGAAGAGAAGGGCCATATGCACCCCAATGTTCATAGCAGCAATGTCCACAATAGCTAAATCGTGGAAGGAGCCGAGATGCCCTTCAACAGATGACTGGATTATGAAGTTGTGGTCCATATATACAATGGAATATTACTCAGCTATCAGAAAGAACGAGTTCTCAACATTTGCTACGACATGGACGGCACTGGAGGAGATAATGCTAAGTGAAATAAGTCAAGCAGAGAAAGACAACTATCATATGATTTCTCTCATCTATGGAACATAAGAACTAGGATGATCAGTAGGGGAAGAATGGGATAAAGAAAGGGGGGGTAATCAGAAGGGGGAATGAAACATGAGAGACTATGGACTATGAGAAACAAACTGAGGGCCTCAGAGGGGAGGGGGGTGGGGGAATGGGATAGGCTGGTGATGGGTAGTAAGGAGGGCACAGTGCATGGTGCACTGGGTGTTATACACAACTAATGAATCATCGAGCCTTACATCGGAAACCGGGGATGTACTGTATGGTGACTAACATAATAAAAAATCATTAAAACAAACAAACAAACAAACAAAAAAACCACATTTTCCCAATGGTGTGATTAAAAACCAACCACGTCATAGTAGGTATTTTTATGTCTACCGCTGGGCAGGTATCCCCCCCCCTTTTATGAGGAATTCCGTAGGGCCCACGTCACAGCCTGAGGATCACACGGGCCATGCAAAACAGGCCGGCCTGCCGCTGCCCAGGGAGCGAAGACATACTCAGCTTCTTTCTCAGGCACTACTGTAAAAGGTGGCAGCCTTTCTTCTCTGTTACTCAGATTTAACTCTAATAGAAACTGACAGGTTCAATCTTGGTTAATTTAAAAAAACACGCACGCATGAGAACAAGAGCCAAGAAATTCATTTTCAGGTGTCAGAGGGAAGAGGAGAAGCTACTACCTGAAATGATGGCGGTGGGAGGGCTCTTATAAGCCAGAGCTTCATGCCCAGCGAACAGTGGACCTGAATTTATAACAGCGTAAACCTTTCCAGACGTGACTGTTAGCGTAACATCTGACATGAGACAATCTGGAGAGAGATGGAAAATGCTGGTTGGCTAGATGTTAGAGCCATGTCTGTCCACTTTCCTCCCTCATACAAACTGATTCCAGACCGAGGAACTTGAAGACAAAATGATACTATGAGTTCACACAACCCTCGTCAGCTCCAGAGCCGGCAACGGCAGATAGGGTGCTTTTTTTAAAAAAATAATTGCTTAAAAATGACATTTACAGATGCAATGGTATCCTGTCTGGGATTTACTTCAAAATAACAGAGATGGCAGAGAAGGAGGACGAGGAGAGGCGGGGGGTGGAGATGAAACCAGACCGGCTGTGGGCTGGTAATCACTGAGGCTCCACGGATACCGTAACATTGAAGCACCCAGCAGACTACACGAGTCTGTCTACTTTTGTGTATGTTAGAAGTTTTCCTAAGTAAAAATAATAATAATAATAATTCTATTGGGACACTAGCAATGAATACAGAAATACTAAGTTAGTATAAGGATGGCCAAGATACACTTGTACGTGAACAACAACAAGATGCACAAGGGTATATAAAGTGTGAGTCCACTTACGCACACGCACATTGGTAAATTTGTAGAAATTTCTGGAAAAATAATAGTCCTCATATACCTCTTGGATTTTTAATGAAAACACACTACTTTTTTATAATGATTTTTTTTTTTAAATTCAAGGAGTGCAGCAGGGGAAAGAACACAGTAGGGTTAAAAAATGAGATGAACACCTCCGAGGAGCAGAACTGGAACACAAACCTCGTTGGTGATCAGGGCTAGAGCCACAGGCTGGAGCCCAGAAGCAGGCGGTGTGGCCAGCAGTTCACCCTCTGCAGGGCACTGAAATACCCCGGCGGGGAGGGGGAAAGAAGCCGCCAGGATCACAGTGAAACTGGGGTGCCTGCCCCCCTTCTTCCCTGCTCTGCTACAACCACACTCCATCTTCTATGTGCATAGCTCCCCCTCTCCGAGCTCTTGGTTTCCCACAGAAGCATACTAAAAGTTCCCTCCTTTATTGTAGACTGGTTGATTTCTCCTTGAAACACTGTCTGTTTCTGTTTTGCAAATAACCTATATGGCTTAGGAAATACAGTAAAAGTTTAACAACCTGCCTGCATAGATATGAAATCTGTGGTACTGATTTCCTCAGGGGAGGGAGGGAGGGGCACACAGTGCCAACACCCCAGCTGCAAGTTCAGGAAATAAAGTAGCAGCCTTTTTGTCTTCCATAAAGGAAGGATGGCTTCTATGGCAGGGAACTGCTCAAACACAGGCAGGGGTTCAGATGCTGAGAAGCCAAAATATTAGCACTCATTATGCTAAGTTATCAGTTGCTCCAATTTTACATCTAAGGAAACTGAAGCTCAGAAGTTGAGGGACTTCCCTCGGGTCACAGAACTGGTAAGTGGCAGAGCTGCCACGACCACTAGGAGTGCTACTCTGTGCCGGGCACTATGCACACACTGATTTAATCCGCCGGTCAACTCCACCACATATACTACTACACAGTGCTATAATCTCCATTTCTCAGCTAAAGAAACTCCAGTTCAGAGAGGTCAAGAGACTTGCCCAAGGTCACACAGCTCTGAGTGGCATGGGTGGGGTCACTTCACATTCTCCTCTCCTACCTCTGTGCTAAATCCTCACTTCCTCCCCAGCTCCCCTTCACCAGTGCTAGGGTTGGGAAAAGGCAGCCTGCACATAAACTGGACATTTCCATTCCAAGCATCTGGAAAGAGGCTAGACTGGCACAAATGCTATCAATAAAAACCACGTGACCTAGAAAGGTGAAAGAGTAGACACTATTAAAATACTTAACACAAAAGCAAATTCCTGCCTTGTGGTATGTTATCAGCAGCTGACAGGATTAGCCTGCTGCTTCCACCTCATGGTGGGTTTGGGCTCAAACCAGCACACAGCTGGCCTGTGGAGCCAACAGAGAATGAACCGGAAGCCTGTGGCCCCCACCAACAAAGCTCCCATTCAGCAGCTCCTCAGGTGGTCCGCTCCAAGACAGAAAGCCCATAACCAAAGGCTGTGATCCCAGCTCCTCAACACATACACACACACACACACACACATACACACACACTCTCTCTCTCTCTCTCACACATATTCTCTGTCTCTCTCTCACATAGACACACACACATTCTGACACATGCATTCTCTCTCTCTCACAAACACATTCTCTATCACACACATTCTCTCTCACACATGCATTCCATCTCTCATACACACACACACACTCTCTGTCTCACACACACACTCTCACACACACACATATTCTTTGTCTCTGTCTCTCCCTCACATATACACACATTCTCTATCATACTTATCCTCTCTCACGCACACATTCTGTCTCTCTCTCATACCCACTCACTCCAGGTTCAGCAGGAACCCTGTGGTCCAAAGCTAAGCTAAACCAGGCCTCCTAGCTCCAGTGATCTCCCCAAAGGACCCAAATCACAAGCAGGCCTCTAACTCCTACAGAGTAGTGACCCTCAGGCCTGGTGTTTCACAGAAACTTCGAGACCTGCCTCCGACCATCCCCTCACCTGCTCACCCTGTTTTCCTCACAAGCTCCCACTTCCATAAGGCTTTGTTCCTGCCCACCTGAGGCCTTTGTAGAAAAGCCAGATCACTCCCTTCTGTTAAAAAGAGGTTTTAATTCTTGGGTGGGGTAGAGCTACCAGATTTAGCAAAACAAACAAAAAACATGGCACCCAGTTAATTTAAATTTCATATGAACAGCAAATAATTGTTTTGTGTATGTATGTCCCAAATATTGCATGGGGGCATACATACACAAAACAATTACTTGTTGTTTTTCCGAAATCCAACTTAAGTGAGTGTTGTGTATTTTAACTGGTAACCCTGTATGGTTGGGGTGGGGCAGAGGAAAGGTATCCAGGAGAACACATCATCTTGAAAAGAAAATACCAGAAAGAGTTGCGAGAATTAAGGGAGAAAGTGACCAAGTGCCTTTCCTGAGCATTTCTTTCACACCAGACGCTTTCGTGCACGTTGTTCATTTGAGTTTTCCAGTAATTCTGTGCTTCAGGTATTTTTATCCCCACTTATAGATTAAGAAGCAAAACAAAACAAAACAAAGGGTCGGAGAATCAAGTGACTTGCAAAGCATCACATGGGTAATTCATGAAAGGCAGGACTATGATCCATAGCTTCTGAGTACACCCCGAGCGCAGTCTCGTCCGCATCAAGCTGCGCGGCCTGCTGATACACATTTATAAAGTTCTAGGCTGTACAGAAAGAGGGCGCCACAGTTTTCTTTGCTTTTCCAATACATTCATAAGGAAGCAAATTCAAAATGGTATCCTGGACTAACACGTATGTGTGCAATACAGTTGTCTATTTACAGAGACCATTCTGTTTACAGAGAAAGCACTAGGTCCTTCTCTCCTTTTGGTCATGTGCCCCAACTAAACACATCACCTATGAGAACCTACCTGTCCAGCAGTCTAGTTCCCTGACAAAGAGGCAGAGAAAGGGTTAAGACAGGACCATTCTCCCCCATGTGACCATGGCTCCCCAATTTTCAGATGAGAAAGGTCACGGGACATTTGACTCAACAGAATCCTAACAGGGACCCTAGAGAGAAAGGCATCTCTAGCACTATCCTAGCATCCCACAATCCATCATTTCCCAGAAAGCACAGTGGGTTTAGTGTACATTTGGGGTGGGGGGTGGAGATACGGGGGGGAGAACTGTAAAAAACAAACAAACAAACAAACCAAAAAAGCTATTTGTCAAATGAATAGTGAGAAATACTTTTCCCCCGCCCTCCTCCAAGCTCGTAACGTGCTTCATGGCACACAACAGAGGGGACACAACCATAAAAATGACTTAATATGTGCCCTTTTAAAGTACAGTAACTGTCAGGCAGGGGACTATAAAAATAACACAGTTGAGGAGATCCAAATTTATTTCTGTTTAGTGAATTTCCAGACCAAAATGCACTCAGTTAATCAGTCAAGCTTTGCTTTTGTGCTGTTGTTTTGTTTCTAAATTTCCCTTTTCATAGATGCTATCAGATTTTGCTTATGTTAAAAGCCTTGCCCACCTCACACTCCACCACTGAGGGAGACCACATGGTTGTGGGAACTCCCACTGGTTCCTTGTTCCTCGAGGAGGGCGCAGGAAGTGGCAGAGGAGTGGGCAGACGCCGGCCTGGGGATGCCCCACCAGGGGTGATGGCCAGGTTTAAAGAGGTGGGGCTGGGGCTGCCTGCTCATGAGAGGGGCCCAGCTCTGGCTGTCCTTGTGTGGACGCTGTTTACTCGCCACCCTTCTACTCCCCCTCTTCTTCTCCTACCCCCTCCCCACAAACGCACACACTCAGGCATAGGCTCCAAAGACTCAGACAACCAACACTTTTTCTTTTGGCTCCAGTTTTCCAGTGGAAGACGGCAAAAAACCCCACACTCCATTCCCCCTCTGACCCAGCCAGCACCAAACCATCCCCAGCCCCAGCACGAGACTGCAAATACTCAGAGAAAATTACCCAGAGCCAGTAGGGCGCACATTTGCGCAGGGCCGTCGTTTGCAGACTTAATTATTAGAGGCTTTATAAACATTTCAGCTGGGAGGGGGGAATGGAAGGGGAACGGGGGAGCACATAACAGAGTGTTTGTTTCTACAGTTCATGCGTGTGCAAGCCCTACAAACAGGCCAGGTTGGGACTGTGCCGGCAGCCTCACAGGCCTCATTTTTCTCATTGCACATAATGATAATTAAAGACTCTGAAGGTGAGAAAAATTCAATTTCATTTTGGATCTAAAATCTTTCAGAGATTTCTTTTGAGAAGTCCAGGGAATTAAACTGATTTAAGTTTCACTGTTAATAAAATCCTAGATCTACAAAAACATAAATTCTGGACAATACTATTAAATGAGATCACATTTCCATTTCTATTACATGAGGAGATTCCAAACCAGGGCTTGAAGGCACCACTGCTCTGACTGCATTTAATCACGATCCTGGTGCGAGTATCCTGGGGACCTCGGCCCTTAGGGAGAAGTGAGGAGCCCTGCAGCAATCTCAGGACATAGGGAAGACAATGAGGAGATGGTGGGGGTCAGGAGAGGGGGACCACAGTGCCGGAAGAGGGGGAGGGAGGTCTTGCAGCACACAGGCTCCTGTTCACAGATGGAGGGAGGCCCCAATCATAGGGATTAACACGTAGGACTCCTTCCATTGCTTCCAGGTGTTAAATCAGCAACCCCTGACATAAGAGCCACCTTGTATAAAGGTGAGGGAATGAAGCATGGAGGCCGCTCTGAGTTGAAGTGGCAAGTGTTGACCCAAACCCTCCCCTCCTGTTCCCCACAGAGTGTGAGGCTCTGCTGTGTGACTGGGGGGCAGTCTGGGAGAGGATGACGTCAGGGTGACAGCCCACAAGGCCCAGGAGTTATCAGCCCATTCAGAGGCCTCGCAGGAATTTCCTGTTATGTGATCTGCGTCTTGCAAATAGTCACAAGCAAGCAAGCTGTCACTCTTCCCCGTTCTTTCAGGGGGAAATGCAGTCTCTTGGGTCACTAAGGGCCTGTGCCCCACAGCTCTCCAAAGATGGCCTGGCTCCAAGAATGTCCACAGGGAGCCGGCAGGAGGGTCTGCTCCGACAACAAAGAGCGGGCCAGCCCGAGGGATGGTGAAATCCCAGCTCTAGGCAGCTAGGTTCTGGGTGAGCTCTGGAGCTCCCTGGAGGAGGATCAGTCAGCGATATGGAACTCTCTGGGCCCAGAACCATGGCTCTAGTTTTTAACAAAAACTTGTAGGTGGCTCTGCTTTTCCTCTCCTTTGTTTCCACTGAAGGACATACAGTACACACACGAGAGTGCCCGCAAGCACGTGCACGGCCCCCTAGGGAGAGGGCTAACCACACGGAGGTACTCTAGGGGCACTCTGCACCCAGGCCCTCCTCCCCACCATGCCCCCACCCTTCCAGAGGGAACCCCGGGCTGGGTTGGGGGATAGCGCTGCTTTGGTTTTCCTCATGATTTTTGCCGCGTGGTGTGCATCCCTACAGACCACAGTTGCCTCTGCCCAGCCGTCCACGTGGCGTCCACTTGCTCGTTTGGGTTTTGTATAATACTCAGTTGGATGACCAGACTTCATTTACCCACTCCGCTATCGACGGACATTTAAGGCCGTCTCGGTTTCTGGCTACTGCATACAATGCCTCAGTGAACATTCTCGAACGTGTCTCCTGGTTCTCAGATGCTGCGGTTTCTCTACAACGCATGCTTGACAATGAAGCACACAGCATCACGCAGAATGCGTTCTTCACGGCAACGAGGTAACCCCAGCTGGTGCTCCAAAGCTCGCTGCCTTTCCCTCCTTACAAGACACTGATAACCCCATTCCGCTTAGACGTTCATCATCGGACTCGGCAATTAAAGCTATATCCTGATAACCTCCTCTGTAAGGCAAAGCCCAAGATTTTAAAATTCTGAGCTTAACCAGAACCAACAACCAAAACAGCTCAGCTTTCTATGAGAAAAATGTTACAAACTCCCCAAAAAGAATGAGGCAGCAGCTCCAGCTTTGGGGCAGACGCCCCTGCCCACACCATTACCTAGATGCAGTAAGTACAAATGTATCTCGAAGAGATTTAAATGCAGATTAAGAGATGTAAGACTATCGAGCAAGAAATCTCGATCTGCCACGGGAAGCAGGATGGGGTAAGGAGATGAGGGGGGGAGAGAGTCCTGGACGCCACATTCCCCTCCACGGCCACGTACCTGTACACTGGCTGCATTTCCCTCGCTATGCCAATGATGGCACCTGGCAGGAAATTGTCAAACTCCTCAAACAATTCCCGGATGTTGGTCTTGTACTTCAGGTCTAGGTCCAGCTGAATTATCCGCAGGATCTCTGGAGGAAAGAGAAAGAAAACAATAAGACACAGACACACATCCTGGGAGGCTCAGACACGGACAGAGAATGAGTGGAGGGTGCAGAGACAGGTACCAGATCATTCTTGCAGTCACTGCATGGGGCAAAGTTACCACCGGAAACAAAGGCCCTTCATCCGCCAGCAACCCGCTCTGCACCAAAATCTCCATAAACAACCGCCCCGCCTTTCCTTCCACTCGCAGACATGCACGTTGTTTCGAACGAGGTGACCATACGCTCTACTTCAGGCTCCCTGTCCTGGAGGAATTTTCAACAGCACACCCCTGCACTCTCAAAAGGAACCAGTTTGGATGATATGTTATGGGGACACCCTACTGAAAACTCAAAGCATATAGGTGTTTCTCTGTGGGACACAGGTGGTAAGTGACCCACAGGAGAGAGGGCTGGACACCCGCCCTCATTAGTACATTCTCAAACCTCGATGTGTGCCGGATGCCGACAGAGCAGCTGAAAGACCTCGGACACTGTTATGTTTTTATTCCACGGTCTGAGAGACAAAGTGAGCTATAATTAGACAAACTGAGTCTCACAATTACCTGGCACATAAGTGCTGTTTGCTTCCGTTGCCTCCAGATAATTCAGAGTGAGGAAGGAGGAGGGAGGAGGGAGGTGGGAGGCACCGGCTCCTTACCCGCGCCCCCCACCCCACCCCAAGCCTGGCTCAGCTCCTGTGTCACAGTGGCAGCAGGGGACCAGACCCAGCTGCCCGGGGCCCCTGCCCTGCCCCCCACCAGGAGTGACACACAGGTGACTGAAACAAGAAGGAAGGAACTAGTGTAGGCATGAAATGCGAGGGGCTGCAGGGGCTCCAAGGAGGGGGTGCTAGGGGTCAATGATGCGGGAGAGAAAGTGCTCCGAACTGAGGAGGAGGCCTGAGGTGGGACTCGGGACACACAAGCGCAAGGTCCAGGTTTGCTGCTGCCTAGCTCTGTGACCCTGGGAAAATTACTTCTCTAAATCTTAGCCATCCCATTTGTTAAAGTGGGGGTGATACAATGGACCCCATGAGTGATGCCAGGAAGATGAGATGACAGATGGGAAACCTCTTGTATTCAGGCTGCAGAGCACTGCAGGAAGCCAGGGTTTGGAGAGTAGGGAATTCACAGATGCCTGAGGCAGTCAAGGGAGACTTCATGGAGGAGGGAGACAAGGGCTGGACCTTGACATCTGGGCAGGGGTGGACAGCTGAGGCAAAGCGATACTCACAGACACCCAACATTAGGTGCTCCCCGGGGCACGACGGCTGTCTAGGACAGGCTGTCCGGGGAAGCCCTCTGAAGACAGGGACCCTATCTCTGGCATCTTGGCCTCCACCCACTCATACTGAAGGCCTTGGCGGTCAGGAAACACTCAGGAATGTTTGTGGAATTCAATAGGCATTCTCTAAATTCGTTTATGAAGAAATCACAGCTTATGATTCCAGAAAAACTGATTCATTTGTTCTTGTTCTCTTTTCCTTTGTGGCACAGAAAAAGAACATGAGTTGACGTCTGACGTGAATGTTTTGAAAAAAATAAATGACACTAGGTGACAACCCAGCAGCCCAGGCCAGAGGAAAGTGAAGGGGCACCAGAGCCAGGCTTCTCTGGCCCTACGGGAAGGCATTGCAGGGAAATGGGCTCACCCAGCCCTGTGGACACTGCTGCCTGCCTGGCTTCACGCTGCCCACCACCACACGCCAATGGGTAATAAAACTGCTGCTCGCCCTCCTGCACTAAAAACAGCAATAACAACCACCCCAACCGAGAGACCAGGAAAGGTGATGACTCGGGGGTCTGGGGGTCAGCAAGCCCTTGTGGTGACTTCGCTGTCTCCCAGAAAGCTGCCCTCCACCAGGAGTGGAGAATAGGGACAGGCCACAGGACAGAGCCTCAGGGCACCTGCTGCTCCCAGAGGCGGCCCTGGGGAACAGAGAGAAGGAACCCAATGGTGACCTTAGAGAAGAACACCGTGTCCCAGGAGAAAATGTCTCAGAATGAGAGTTGTAGCCATCAAGAAGCCACGGTGGGGAGGACCCACAGCACACACATCCCCTCCAGCCATTTTTCTTTTCTTTCTGGCCACCTCCTGTCTCCCAAGCTCCCACGTCCAGGGTCTCAGACGGCTCCTACACACAACAGACAGGAGCACTAATGAGACAGGGACAGGAGGGCACCATTGTCATCCCAAGGAGAGAAAGCACATCATCATAGCTTCTGTCGACGAAGGGGTGGAGAGGGACAAAGGCGTTTGGCCAAAAGATGGGGAGGCCTCAAGGATGTATGGTGGTACTTCTGTAGTATTGACTGGGCCATGGAGGAAGGGGAAATGTCATCCTCATGGCCCCGGGGGGGGGGTACTTTCAATGACACGAATGACAGCCACAGGGAAGCACCGTTTCTGTGAGTGGTTTTTAAGTGCCCAACATTGCACAGGCACGGGCTTATTTGTCCTAACCACCCAAGAGGCTGAGTTATTCCTATGTTCCAATGAACAAACAGGCTTAGAAAAGTTCAAAACCATAGCCCAAGTTCCTACAACAAGTAAGTGCTAGAGCTGGGATCTGAACCTTGGTCTGGTGCATGTGAAAGCCCAGCACTCCCTTTCCATCAGAGCCTGATGCCCCTCTGATCAGAGAGAAGCTCCCAGAAGGCAGGTCGGCACCCGTGCCACCCACACAGGGGCACACAGAAGTGTCAAGGGCCTTGACAGCCTAAAAGCAGAGCAACAAGCCAGCCAGATGTGGAATTTAAGGGAAGTCCTCTACATGCAAACAGTTTCGCTAGAGCTAAAGAAACTCCCAGCAGCGGAGAGGCCAGTCAGGCAGCCGGTCGTCTTCCTCGAAAGCCTACCATGTGCTATGTGTACTCCCTGGTCTTTCAAGGTCACGTAACTCCAAACTACTCTACGAGGAGCAGCCCAAATGCCTCCTTACCTGCCCGCCCGGATGGGCCCTGGTCAAGGTCATGTGCACTGACACCGGTGTGCCAGCCTTGCCACCTTGGCCAGAGAGAGTGCTCCTTGAGGGCGGGAATGGGCTGGGAGGGCAGAGTTTGGGGACATCAGAGGTCTCCTGAAGAGATCCAGCTCCTTCATTTGGGCAGAACCCTGGCCTCGTCTTAAACAGCCCATCAATAAATCTGAGCACCTTCCCTGCCCTGTAGGGACTGGCTGGGAGTGAACCTGGAAAAGGTCATGTGCAGCCCTGAGACACAGGAATTTGAGATGCCTTCATAGCTTTATAACTCCTCGTTTGTAAAGTACCTTATTTTGCTAAAAGGTGCTGATACTTCTTTCAAGAGGGACCTCACTAAATGAGGTGAACTGGCTAGGAAGGCATTGACTGCTTCACACCAATGTGAAAGGACTGGCCCAGTTACCACCTTTCAGGCTGAGGCCGGAGGATACTCCCTTCTATTCTGGGAGCCGACAGCCCTCCGTGCAACCTGCGGTATCGTGCGGGCATCTGTCCAGATGGTTCTCTTATGTAATTATGAAGTAAGATGCCAAGTTGTAAATGTGGCTGCTGGAAAGAGGAAGACGCCTACCAGGAAGGCTGGAAGTGATTAGGGTGAGATTCTCTTAAAGGGCCCTATTCATCTGGCCTCTGGTCCTTGCTGTAGTCCTCTCTCTGCAGGAACTACATTGGCGGGGGGGCATTATCCTGATAGGCTCTTCTGAGGATGAGATAAGACTGGTACATGGCAGGGACAGCCACAATGATGGTCCAGAGAGGATGCTGGTTGGAGGACAGCTGTAATGACAGCACTTAGGACCACTGAGATTTAAGGAATAAGTGAGTGACAGAATTGACTTCAAAGCAAAGAGATGAGATCTATAAAGCATGGGGAAGAATGTCTCATAAAAAGGTCAGACATTTATAAAACTCAAAACAATAGCCAGCACCCAGGCTGGTTGAATGCCTACCATGCCAGAATCCCATGAGAAAATGATTAAAAAAACAGAGGACAGAATGAATCTAGGATAACAGATCTGAAGGAAGAGCCAATCTACCCATTATACAGATGGGGAAACTGAGGACCAAAGAAGAAGTGGGCCTTGTCAGGGGTCACACTGTTGAGCTAAGTGGCAAAGCTGATCCCAGAACTCAGGTCTTCTGATTGTCTAGCTAATGCTCTCATGTCGGTCGGCACCCCCCTGCCACTACCCACTCCCAACATGGGCCATAAACTCCTCAAGAGCAGGAAATATTGTGGCCAAAATAATACAGCCCAAAGGGCTGTGTACAAGACTTGCCAGGCACCCAGTACAAGGAGCTCATGGAGGACCTGCATATCACACCGTGAAAACGTGAACCTGAAGACGAACAGTAGCAGCTAAGAAAGAAGACATCTCCGTGATCCACATACTGTGTGCCAGTTTTGGGGAAAGTGCTCTCCATAGTCTCTCATTAACAGCAGGCAGGGATGTTAGAAAACAAACAAAACCAACAAATCTTTACATTTCTCTAAGAACACACCTTGAGCTGTACAACATTCAAAGGGGGGCAGGAGCCAGACTTCACACCCAGGAACCACCCTCGGAGACACAAGCTCAGTGCCTGGTGTGAGAACGACAACCAGTGGTAAAATACTGTCCCCCCTTCAGCGCCCCCCCCAAGCCATCTTCTGTTCTGGCTGGACCTGTACATTCCTGGAAACATGGTGCTGTGACGTCCAGTTAGCTGGATGAGGGTTCTTCCAATCAGCCCCTCAAACTTACAAATCTTGCCATGTATGTGTTTAATCACAAAAACAAGAAGTGAAGTGTGTCATTTTCTCAGGTAGAAGGAAGCTGGCCCATGTGTTAGGAAGAGTCCTGTGTGGGCATCCAGGTATTTGAGGAACACCTTTGTGCGGGGCATTGTCCTCGGATGAGCGCCAGTGCTGACACTGGCTGGCCAGGCCCCTCGGGAGATGACAGAATGCAGAGGAGCTCCCAGCAGTGTCACTTCACGGGTCAGCACTCAGAGCTTTAAACACTGCTTTCCATGCGGGACGGTAGTTGGGCAAGAGATCGGGCAGGCTGAGCCGGGCCATTTCCGGAAATGGAAGAACGGTGGTTCCGGGGTCCTGGCTGAAACCCCCAACCACAGGACTGATAAATGTCTGACCATAAGACGGGAGCCACTGATGTAGGACAACCAAAGTGGGAAAAGACGCTAAGAATCTAAGTCTGAGACATATTTCCTCTTGAACTTCAACTCCAGCGGGTAAAGTAAAAAGTGTGGCACCATCTTCACAAGAGGCCACATCTGCTCACCTCACCCTCTCACACTCCAGTTTCAGGCTTACAAAACGGCGCCACTTGTTTCTAACAAGTTGGAAAAGGAAAGACAAGACTAAAAGTTCTGGCTAAAGATGCAGCTTTCAGGACCTAGAGACCCCGTTATCACCTATGACCACCCTGGCCCTGGACAGCACCGAGGAAGTTCCTGACTGTCCAGGTGCGTGTTCTCAGGGTTCGGGAGGCCCAGCCTGGATGCTGCTGCCTGAGGCCCTGAGCACCAACCTGGCGGGGCCATGGGGCCGCTCCTCAGCACCAGTCATTAGAGAAGGCAACACGCGTGGCCTCAGAACCAGCTGGGAGCTTCCCAAGTCAACATTCCCCTGTGGAAAGGCTTGAGACAGCTCGTCTTCAGCCTCCAATTAAACCAGTCCCAAGGCATGTCATCTGACCATGGATGGAATTACAACCCAGAGTGAGTAATTAATGATAGCCAAAAACAAACAAAAGGGGGAAAGAAGCTTCCTCTCCTCTCCCCGCCTTCTCCTATCCCCAGAAACATTTCCTGGTAGATGCATCTTTACACGCATAAACACCACACAACAAAAGAGACCAGGAAATTATGACAAGACAGACATGCTTGGGTAAGCCCTGGGCCTCCCACCCTGGACAACAAACAGGCCTTCTCTGAGGGGCAGATCAACCATGCAAGCACCTTCTTTCCCTTTCTGTCTTGAAAGAGCGTCAGAGCTTCCCAGAGATAAATATTTATAACACATCAGAAAGCTTTCAGCTCAGAACACCAGAGCTAGCTTTCCATGAACCAGGACAGGGAGAAGGGAGAAGGGGACACTGTGACAACCCGGGCTCCGTGAGGTGTCAGAGGCTGAGAATCTGGACATGGCTGCTCGGAAAGCAAGCCCGATTTCTCACCGTCCGCCTGGAAATACGGCAGCAACGTGTCACCTGCTTTATTAGCCTCTGGGGCCTCTTCGTTGCTGTTGGGCAGGACTTCTGGCTTGCAGGAGCTGAAGGGCACCTGAACGGTTGCCTTAGAGACCTCCTCTAACTGTAAGAGGCCCAGGGCCCAGGAGAAGCTGTTTTGAGGCCCAAGGGACAGGCCCAGTCCTGATGCGCCATGCAGCCACAGCAGACTGGCTTTTCCTGCCACAGGGTCTCGGGCTGTCAGGTAGACCCACCAGCACAACGCACAGACCCCAGCTGTGTCCCCAAGGGCATCTGCACTTGGAATGGGCTGTGGTGGTTCTCAGTTCCTACAGAGATCTTGGGTTATTTCCCAGCTGGACTTTTCCCTGTGCCTTCAAAGCCCCCTTCTCCACTCCCTCCACCATGTAAGGCCCGGCAGCAGGACAGTTCGCTAACTATGGGGGAAGCTGCCACCAAGCGGCACGGTGGAGCACACCAAGGGCCCAAGGCCTTGGGTACAGACTTCTGGGGCTCCTCCAGCCTGGTCAGCCAATGGGCCTCCCTAGGAGCAGAGAGAGGGGGTGTGTGTGCCACGCCCAGGACAGGGTCTTCCACGTGCTGACCCGCCTCATGAACTTGCGCACACCTCTGCTGGGTGGGCCTTAGTACCTCCTGTGTTTGGATGAGAAACCTGAGGCTCAGAGAGTTCGGGCAACTTGTCTAAGGCAACCTAGCGAAGAAGCGTCAGAGTTGAGATCACAGACTTCCTCACTTGATAGCGTGTTGGATCCATCACACAGGGGTTTCCGAGAAAAGCCTTCAGACATCCCCGAGTCCCTTTTAAAACCCCCCTATCTTTAAACACAAGAAAGGCTGCCACATCAAGGGTGAAAACATCAGACAGCTCCAGGCCACCCTGGCGTGCTGACTGGGACTTCCGTGGGCAGAGAAGGGGCTTCCACTTCCCATAACCACCTCCCTCAAGACCCCTACCAACAGTAGGCTGGAAAACTCCTGGGGTTCCCTTTCATCGAGTGGAGACCAGTGGAGAAATGTCAGGAAAAAAGGGGTTTTGTGCCACAAAAGTTGAAAGGAAGTTTTCAATGACAATAGCCAACCTGTATAAAATGTATTATTATATTCATGTAAGCATCCAAACACGCCGAGATTGGCATGATTGCTTCTGCTTGACGAATGAGATGAAGTACGGTAACCAGGATCACACAGCTGGCAAGGGGTGGAGCTGGGGCTGAGACTCACATGGAATCTGCTGGGCTCTAAAGCCCACGCTTGCTCTTCACCCCCACGCTACCCTACCCGCTGGCCCCTGGATGGCCACGGACACAGCAGGCTCGGGTCTGCCTCTCCCTGGGCTGCTCTGTTTTCACGTCAGCAGCCGGCCCCTGCCTCTGAGCCAGGGAAGGGAGGAAATGGAGTTCCTAAGAGTGATTTATACAACCTGTTAGCAGCTCTGGTAAAAGGTTTGGGGGCCAAGGGGTTGAAATTAATGACCACAGTCAGTTTTATGTATTAGCTATACAACAAATTCTTTCTTCCAGCCCTCCTCGCCCCCCCTCAAAATTAAGCAGGGAAAACTGACTGTGAGCTATGGGCCGGCTCTCACATTCTTTATAACCATCAGCTCCTGTTTTGTGGACAAAAACAAAACAAATTATTATGAGAAGACAGTTTTTGCTTCAGCACCAGTGTAACATGCACCTCCTCCCTCCCCCCTCGTGCCTTCGGTGACTAGGTACATAAATCATATCCTTTAGGATAGGACAGAATTTATTTCCAACTTGGCTGAAGAACTTCAGGGACGTATATAATATACGACAACACATACAACACCTGGTCTCCATTTTCCTCTCGCTTCTATTGCCAGGATGAAATTACAGCTCAGGCACTTCTTTGTGAATTTCAATCTGCAGAGGAAACTGGGTTTTAGATCTGGAAAGCAGAATAGCCCCCTTTCTTTCATTTCTACGGCGTAGATGTCCATGGCCCCTGCTGACCTCTCCACAGCTTATAGCTCCCTGGGGTCTGCTAGAGATTTTATTCTTTATCTGCCCTGCTTCCTATTTGGGGCACGGCCGCATTCTCACTTTGTTCACCGACCCTGAGACTGACGCCTGGTCTCTGCTCTTCACCAGCGGGCTTTTCTCACAGACCCCTGGGGATGGCAGCTGTAGCAAACTATCTTCTCTGCGTAGAATTAACAGGTGTTTTCTGAAAATAGTGATGCGGTTACCATGGGTCTGCCCGGACGGTCACAGATCAACTTTCCAAATTGCTCACTCTGAGGTTCTTTATTGGAATTGTGCAGGCTCCTGTTTCTAATCTCCCCTGCCCTCTCTTCTACCTCCCCCAAACACGCTCTCCCTCTTTCCCAGCATTTGAACCCAGGTCACCCTTGTGGATTCACTGTAAAATCAGGAAAACTAACCAAGCAGCTCCCCATCCCCATGCTCTGCTCTGCCACACACTCGTGCCTCTGGCCCAGCCAGCTTGTCAGGGCCTGTCCACCGCAGCCCTGCCCCTTAGGCTTCCGCAAATGACAATGGCAACAACAGGACTGATTGCTTATATTTTTACAGCACCTAGCAATGTTCAAAGTGCATTCCCAACTCACAAAACTCTTGGCTATGCTTCAGCTCATTTAAACCTTTCAACAACCCTCCAGGGTCCAGGTGCTATAACATAAGATGTCAAGTAACCATGGTCTGAATAACACATAAGGCCAAAGCGAAGTCATCCAGGGATTATAGGGCTGCTTTGTAAAGCTATCAAAGGTCCCAGCCCCTTCTATCTTTCCATTCTGTTATCCTACGTCTGGTTTCCATTCTCAAGGTCACTGAATGGTGCAAGACAGCTACTGGGGCTCCCATCAACCTGGCTGCATCCCGACAACAAGAAGGAAGAAAGGGAAAGGTCTCCTCCCCTTGTCCCCTGCAATAAGGCAGACCCTCTCAACAACCCTCCTGGAAGGCCCTATTTTAGTCACATGGCCACACCTAGCTGCAAGGGAAGCTGTGAAATTAATGCATTTACTGGGCATAATGCTGCTCCCAAATAAATGGGATTCGCTCATAAATGAAAAAGGAGAACAGACAGACAGCGGCAACTAGCTAGCAGTCCTTCCACAGCTGGCACGTAGTAATTCCACCCACTCGACAGATGAAGAAATAGAGGCCCAGAGGATTAAGTTTTGCTAAGGTCACACAGTCAATAATGGCAAAATAGGAACCAGGAGCAAGTCGTCTGACCCATGTCCACATACTCCTTTCTTGTTCACAAAGTCCTCTCACCGCAGCAGAGCCGCTGGCATGCTCCTGCTGGCACTCCTGTCCACTCACCTTCCAGACCTCTGCTCAGCCCTCACCTGCTCCTCGCTGGCCTACCACTGAGGCTGTGCCCGCTGGTCCTGGGCTGCCACCCTGAAGGACTCCTGTCCTCCCTCGCCGGCCTCACACTTCCCTTCCAGCATGGCTCTCCACCTGGTGTCCCGACGTGTCTCTTGGAATCCAGACATGGTCACTAGTAAGGTGAACCATGCCAGAGTCCAGAGAGCTGGGCAGACCCTCCGAGCAGGATCATAATCCCCAAACGGTCTCTGTAATGCCATGGGAGTTCTGTGAGCACCATGCCTCCTCGGGGGCGCCTGTGCAAGGACGGCTGCCACCGCTTAACGCTGTTTCTGGCGACAGGCCTCTCGTGTGGCCAGCATGCTGTTCCATCCTGGCGCTGAATGCACACTCCATGCACACTGCCTGGTGGTGTGCTAGGCCAGGACACTGACCAAGGGTCCCTGATGACAACACCGATGCAAGCACAGACAGTTTGGCTGGCACCTTGGCCCTCTCTTCCACGTCACTAAGAAAAATTGTATTTTGGCCATTCTTCCTGGTATGAACGGGGAATCCTTTCCTCTTTCCTGCGGCTGAACTTCCCGAGTCCTTTTCACCCAGCAGACTCATCCTTCCCTCAGTGGGGTCCTGCAGCCCACCCTCAGAGGCCCAGCTCGCCTTCTGCCCCCTCTCCAGCTGTGCACAGCAGAAGGACCTGCGACCATGACAGTGGCATGCACTACTGAGAAGTTTGCACAAGGAGGGTAAGTGCAATCAGGCGGAAAACTGCCAACTTCCCCCCCCCCCCAGGAGAAAAAGGCTGCCCTCGGCAACATAAGCGAGTTCTCCCAGGACTGTGGGGCAGCCGAAGGGAGAGTGGCCCTCCATCATTCCTTGTGCCCAGAAATCCACAGCACGACAACTTTCACAGAGAAAAACCAGTTTCTCATAGTAGGAACCCAGAATACCTTTCTGAGATTTATATGTGAAGACCTACCCATTCCCTTACCTTCTGCATCAGGAGAAAAAAATATGGTTTTAATCTTTTCAGGAGCAGCACCTGTGGCCCCGTGACGGTTTGCAGACGGACTTGGCCAATGGTCAAATAGCTCTTCAGGCTTCCTGTCTCCTGAGCCAGGCCTCTTGCCAAAATGTCATGTTATTTTACTGATTCTTATGCTACATTAAAAAAAAGAAAGAAAGAAAGTGAACTATCTATCATCACCTATAAAATGAGGTTCCAACGGCCAGATTCTGAGCTAGGTATTTTTATGTATTTCACCTCATTTAATCCTTAAATGTAGGGTTTATTGTCTTCATTTTATGGGTTCTCCCACCAAGACAGTCTGCATTTCAATGCTTTCATCCCTGTTTACCAAGGTTAAGGGGAACCCCACAGGAGCCTGAGTCTGCTGGCTACTAAGAATTACCCAAGAACAGGGAGAGGTCACAAGGCTCCATTCTAACTTCCATTTAAAAGACAAATCTGCCTGCCCATGGAGAGGGCACTCAAGAAACCCTCTTTCTAACTTGTTCGCGTTCCAGATTCTACAGTAGAAAAGATTGTCTACCAAACTGTACCTAAGCACTAATTAATTCATTTGCCTGTTTCAATTAAATTTTAATTTCATTTAATCAACTAGTTTCTATTTTTTAATTAAGTAAAGGTTAAGTTATTTGTTTTAATTTTTAATTAAAGACATAAAATAGAATGCCAAACTGACATAATTGCCGATGATAGCAAAAAAAAAAAAAGAGAGAGAGAGAGAGAATTTAGGCTCTAAAATATTTCAGTATGTATTTCCTAGGAATGAAGGCCACTCTCATGACAGTACAACCACCAGGCCCAGGAGATTAACACTAATACATCACTGCCATTTAATCTATAGCCCCATTCGAAATTTGCCAATTGTCCAAAAACAAAATCTGTGGATGACATACAGTGGTCCGGTCTCTTCCACCTGAAGGAGTTCCGCAGCCTTTCCTCATCTGCCATGGCCTAGGACAATCTGAGGAGTACAGGCCAATTATTTTGTAAAGCCCCCTCGATGCGCATTTGTCTAATGTTTCCTCGCGATCAGATTCAAATTATGCATCTTTGTCAAGAACAGCACAGAAGCAAGGCTGTGTTCTTGCTCGATCACATCAGAGGCACAGCAGGTCAATCTGGCCCATTATCAATGATGTTAATTTTGATCATTGTGAAGTTACCATTTGTTCTCTACAACAATAGCATTATGGGGGAAACATTTCGGGACTATGAAAATATCCTCTTCCTGAACAAATTTGTGCCTGCTCTGGCTCAGCATCCATTGACTCTTCTCATCTGAATAAAGGATTACTATAATGGTTACCACCGAATGCCTTCTTTCCCTCTGGGTTTATTAACTGGCATCCTACTGTAAAGAAGAACTTGCTGGCATCCCCATTTATGGCAGGTCGTGCCAAGCAAATTCTTCCCTGACTGGAAGCATCAGGGTTGGGGTCGTTGGGACTTTAGGTCCATCTTCCAAGCACCTGGGGGGTAAGGGGGCTGGGGGACAATGACCCTCTTTAAAAACCTCCAGCAGCACCAGGCTAGAGGGCCCTTGAGCATTCTCACAAAAATAATTGAAGAGAGAAGCAAGTATCACAGAGAGTTTCAGAAGGCAACACCACCCCACCCCGGCTTTCCTCTGTTTTGTAAAACAAATGAGGCACAGGCTCTACCTTCTTTAATGAAATGTGACTTTAGGAAATTTAGGCAAGTGTGAGTAGACAGGGCGTGGGGTAGAGGCCTGGCTCACGGGTCTGACTCTGCCTTACACCCAGCCTTGAGCAAGCCACCTCCCATCTGGGCATCGGTTCTCCCAGACTATAGAGACGGGAGGCTTAGGACAGATGACCTCCCAGACCCTTCTCGGATCTGCCACCCATGATTCTGAACAGAGGTGGCCCTTTTCCCTCACTCATAACCTAGCAGCTTGTTCTCAGAAGAGCACAAGATAAATAGATCAGGTACAGAAGACAGGACTCGCTCCGTTGACCTCCGCTGTGCCAAGCCAAGCAAGCCATAAAGTCCCCACTGTGTGCCAAGTGCTAGGACAGTGTGGAAGAGGTTCAGAAATGAAGGACATTGTTCTTAGCCTCAAAAATTGCAAATATAGTAGCACTTTCATGATACATTCTCTGCTGCCCCCACTGCCACTGCTGTTTCCAACATTCCTCATGACCATTGTTCATGGTGATAAATATTACATACGAAACTCACATTGGTTTAGTACCTACTACGTGCCACACACAAGAATACTTTTAAATCTCCCAGTTTCCATTTAACAAATGTAGAGAACGAAGGTTTATAGTAACCAAAGAACTCACCCGAAGTCCTACAGCTAGTGAGTGACAGAGCAGGAATNCACATGTCAGGTTAAGTGCTTCTAGAGTCTGAGTCCCTTTAAACAGGTTTACTTCGAAGTCGCCCACACCCATGCCACTGTATCTGTTGCTGATAACAAACCACCCCAAAAGTTAGCGTCTTCAGTCTATGCTTATCCCTCGTGGTTCCGTGGCTCAACGACGCCTACTGGGCGGTTTTCACGGGGGGTCTCTCTTGTGGGGACAGTAAAAACAGCGGCGGAGGCTGCCGTCGGCCAAAAGGCTGGGCCAGGCTGGACGGCCCTATTACTCATGCTGCCAGCAGTTGCCGCTGGTTGTCGGCAAAGAGTGTTCCACTGTGCTGTCCACCGGAGCACTTTCATGGGGGTTTGGCTTTGCCCAGCATGGCAGCTGGATTCCAAGTGCTCCGAGAGACCCAGGAGGAGAATGTGCTGCTCCCGGGGACTGAGGCTTGGAAGTCCTGCTGCGTCACTTCCACAGTATCTTCTCCATCAAAAACGAGTCACAGGGCCAGCCCAAGTTCCAGGAGGGGGACGACATGAAGCTGTGGGTCTGGGAGGCATGGCCGATGAGGTAGGTCATCTTTGGAGCCCAGCTGCACAGACCCTCGGCCCATAGTGGCGTTACAGATATTTACATTTCTCTAAATTTCTACCATACGTACGAATTCTTTTGTAATCACGGAAATAAATTAGTATTTTAAAACACATAATGTTATAATATATAATATATGATTATCAGTATGTCAAACATATCCAAAGTTTTATGTACTTATGTGTATATACATATATACACATATGAGACTGGAAGAAAATGTGCATTTTTTAAAAATACTTCAAATCTTCTCAAAGTGGACATTGTATTGCTTTTAAATTAGAAACATTTTTAAGGGGATTAACTACCTCATAGATATAATATATCTATTTTCTGGCAACATGTATCAGATTTGAGGCATCTAACCATAACCTCAAGATTTTTTTTAGGACTCCTTCTCAAAGTGGCTAGAGTTACCCATTTTTATAATCTATGTAGTATCAAGTCCGTCTAGAGACTTCTGCCTTCTTCCTACTTCACCACAAGGTAGCTTTCTGGATTTCCAAAGGCATAAGAAAAGAAAAGAAAAGAAAAGAAAAGAAAAGAAAAGAAAAGAAAAGAAAAGAAAAGAAAAGAAAAGAAAAGAAGAGAAAAGAGAAAAGAGAAGAGCAAATGACAAGCTGGGCGTTACTCTCATCTGATTTTTTTCCTGTCATTTATGTAAGTGTATTTGTGCTACATTTTCCACATCTCCTCTTGCCAGCTACATCTTGGAAATTCAAGGCCAATGGCATGAGCTTTGGGTATCTCTGCAGCTTAGAAAAACCCTCAGGTCTACTGTGATGAGTCTTTCTTTCAGAGGCCAATTTGCATTCTCAGAGCTCCAGGCCTGGAGGAATCCAAAAAAGAAAGAGCAGCCCACCGAGGACTTAAGATCACAACCTGGAAAGTTCAGTCAACTCTCTGCAGCAAAGGGGTTAGCCTGAGGGGGAGCGAGCCCTTCCTGTCGGGTAAATGACTGAGAGAACCTCACCACGGAAAATGGGGGCTGAAGGTAAAGCTGCCGCTGTCCCAAAACAGAGAGCGCAACTGAAGCCCACCCTCAAAGCAGGCCAGGGGCCTCCCTCTGAGTCATGGCACCAAAGGGCAGTGGTGAGCCTGGACTGGGCACTTCTGGAATTGAGTACGGGGCAGGAGGTGTCAGGAGTGGGACTGAGTTCTCCCGGCAGCCCCGCCCCCCCCCCAAGGCAGGCAGGCTGTGCTCAGCCCCGCCCCGGGGTCCTGCTCCCAAGCCCACCAGCAGTAGCAGCTCTGGGAGCCTAAGAGGCTGATTTGTTGAGTCATTCAGCACTATTTTTACCCAGTCACTTTCCAACCATAAACCCACATTTCAAATTTCATTGTTTGGGGTGGATTAGGAAATTCAACTTGGCCTTTCTTGTGGTTTAATTTCCTGCATGCCTGTATGAAGGAAAAACTTGAGAATTCCTATGGAAACATGGAAACATGACATTTTAACCTTTTCTTGGCAGGATGGTGTCCAGATTTTTGGTATCTCGACTGTTGTCCACACCTGCAGCGCTCTGATTCAGCAAGGAGGCCTTGACCTGCCCCGTTCTCTCCTCTACCAAGGCAGATAGTTTCCCACATGTCGGTGTTTATGGTCTGGCTATTGGAAGACGAGGTCAGGGCAAATTTGTTTATGAATATTCCAGTCCACTGTTAAGAGTTGAAGCTGCCTCTGTACCATTCATGTAACAGTTAATTGTGACACTCTTAGTGATTAGTGATCAACACCCAGGTACGGAGTTTGGTTAACAGCCAGTGACAGCAGAGTTGAACAAGCTTAAAACGATTCCCAAACGATTTCAATTATAAAACCGGGTATGACTCTGTGGTCATAGGAACAGCAAACACATACCAAAAGAAAAAGGAATGTTCCTTTTCTGTGGAAGCCAGGATGAGTCCTGTTTTCTTTTTAAAACACATTCACCTCCACTCCTATCTTAAGTACAGTTGCAATGACTGCTAACTTTAATTTCTTTGATATAAACAGTCTCTAAAACTTCAGGGTCTTCCTAACCACCCCAAACACTTCTAGCTCAGGCACAGCTACGATTTTCTGTTCAAGGATGGAGCCCTCTTTTCAAAAGGAAAATCCAGAACTGCACCAAGTGTTCCTTCTGCATCTCATGAGAGGCTTGACATGCTATAGAAAAAGCAAAAAGTCGGCGTTGCCAGAAGTACACCACTTGGGAGTAGACACACCCCCAGAGGCTGACAGTGTGAGCACAGTCCTGCTTTCCCTCCCAGGCCAGGGGCAGCCCCGAGCTAGGCCCTCTGCTCGGCCCACCAAGCCCACACAGGCCGGCAACGCGCTGCACAGTTCTGAGACTCGGAATGCCTTTCCTACTCATGATGGATAACTTTGCATTCTTTTGATCATCCAGCAAATATTTATTAGCCCCCTGCTGTGTGCCTGGTGTTCCAGCCACTGCAGATAGAGCAGGGAAGACAGCCCAGGGCCCTGCTTTCACGTCACTCCCAGTCCAGATGAGACGACTGCACACAGCAGTACATGCTGAGGAAGGGGGTGCAGCATGATAGGTGAGGGGCAAGCTGGGGAGCAGAGAAGGCCTTCTGCACAAGCAGCATTGAGCTGAGACCTGGACGATGGGAAAGAGAAAAGCCAAGATCCAGGGGAAGAGAGAGCAGAGGGAGCCACTGGTGAAAAACCAGGGCTGGCCTTTAGCACGTTCGCATGAAGGGGGGGAGGTGTGAAAGTTGTGGCCAGAGTGCAGGGTGGGCAGGCATCAGACCCGCCAGGGGACTTTAGCAGGGCAGGAAGGTGGCCTGACTGGGCAGCCTCCCCGCTCTGCAGACCTGGCACTTCTCTGTGCCTCTGTCCCCAGCCAAGGGTCCTGGCTTTGGACGTGCCATGCCCCTCAGGCTCCCCGGCTCTTGGGGCTGTGCCCTCAGCAGTGAGGGTGCTCAACTTGAGAGCTGCAACAGAGCTCCCCCATCTAGGGAACGGCTTCTGTCACCTAGTTTCTAGGGGGCTGGGGTCTGAAGACAGAGAATGCAACTGTGGTTCCTCAACGAAGGCCATGAGAGGAAGGCCTAGGGACACAGGCACGCTCCCCTCCCCAACACCTCCCTGTCCTTACAGGGCCGGTTCTGGTCCGGCCTCAGCTCTCCTTTGTGCTACTGCCAAAACAGTTCCTTTCCTCTCACCGACTGGGCCAGGAAAGCCACGCAAACCAGAGCATAATGAGGGTGGAAAATAGCACTGTGGGGCCCCTCCTCCACCCCCGCCCCACACTCACATCAGTACACAGAAGGACTCAGGTTCAACGATCGATTATCGAGAGCAGGGAGACCAGAAAAGTGGCCATAAAGCCCTCCACGCAGCCCGGCAGCCACCTGTAAAGAAGTCGGGTGTGGGGCAGGGGTGGGGGTTAATTCGTTCAATTTTCATTCAATTATTAGTTGAATAAACATATGATATCTGGCTGATTAGGCAAAGCAAAACAAAGTCTCTGCCCTGGAACTGCTCACAGACTAGTGATAGAGACAAAGTAACAGCGGCAACCATGACCCAAAGACGCCTGCGCTCAGGGTCCAGGGCGCGGGGGCAGTGCTGTGGGGACAGCGAGCAGGCGCACTGGAGGAGACTAGGCATTCGCTTGGGCCTCGTCCTGGCCAGCTCAGGCTGCCGTAACAAAATACCATACACTGGGTGGCTTACACGAGCGACACTGATTCTCTCACAGTCCAAGAGGCCAGAAGTCCACAACCCTGGTGCTGACCAATTCACTTTTCGCTGAGGGGTCTCTTCCCGCCTTGTAGACGGCCACCTTCCCCCTGCATCCTCACAGGCCTTTCCTCTGTGCTCGCTCAGAGAGCCACACTCTGGCTACTCTGCCTCTTCAATAAGGACACCAATGCCATCTGGCCAGGGCCCCACCCTGATGACCTCATTTAACCCTAATATCCTCCCAAAGGCCCATCTCCAAATACCATCACCTTGGGAGTTGGGCTTCCACATCTGAATTTGGGGGATATACAATTCAGTCTACAACAGGCTTTGAAACACTGATCAGCACCAGTGAGAAATGGAATTACAGTAGAGCCTGGCGTCAGCAAAGGCAGGGCCATGTGAGCCTGGAAGCCCTGCTAGGAGAGCAGAAAGACAGCCAGCTTGGCTGGGGTAAAGGACTTGTAAGGGGCACAGGGGAGGTTAGGCTGCTGGAAAGGCAGTCTGGGGGCAAGGGATGGCAGGGAGCCAGGGCCCTGCTGAGCAGAAGACTGACGGGGTCCGGCCTCTGTACTACAAAGCCCTCCCAAGCTGTGTGGAGGGGCCAGACTGAGGAGGGGGACAGTGAATGGGCAGCTGTAATAGTCGGGACAAGAGGGGGAGAGGCTTTGAATTAAAGCCATGGTTCAGACAGGTGTGAGGCTGCAGACGGAGGAGCTCAAGCTTTTCTGGGACTGGCTAACTGGAGCCCCACCTGGGGGGAGGGAAACACAGCTGGGGTCCCCCTGCCTGGGGCTGCTTGGCCCACCCCCCTCTCTGGGCACCAAGAATCTGCCTGAGTCCCATGGACACAAACATTCCCATGTTCTCCCACCACCCAGTGAGGAAGTCCTGGCCCAGCCCAGCGTGGCCCTGCCCTGCTAGGAGCTGGGGCCACACACAAAGGGTGGGGGCCTCAAAAAGAGTATTCACAGATTAAAGTGGGGGCTCTCTCCAGCTGCTCTGAAGTCTACTGCTCCAAATCTGATCAGCCTCCCCAAGGGCTACTTTGCTCCTTCTGACTCCTGGGACAGAGAAACCGAACAAAGAATAGAACCAATGCTTACCAAGCACCCACTGGTGCATGCCAGTGAGCCAACAGGCAGCATTCGTGACTCCTCATCGGTGGTTCTGGTGAGGCCAAGAAGCCGGTGTGGCTCATGGGTCCCTGTCACAGTGGTTGGCCTCACTGTGGCCTCTGGGTCCTTCAGGCCCCTTCAGTTCTAACCCTACAACCACCGACATGGTACCTACATCTGGGAGGCAGCTGACCTTGGTGGTGCCTGATGCCAAATGACATAGAGTTTTCTAAGACTTGCCCCCCCACCAAAAAAAAAAAAAAAAAAAAAAAAACCACTTCCCAGGGCACACTCAATATATGCCTAAAAAACTGGCATGAAACTGTATTTTTATTAACTGAATCCTATTTTCTCAGTGATTAAAAGCATCATTTTAAAGCTCTGTCGTTTTCCTTTCTGATTTTCAAAGAGCCAGTGAGCTTCCTAATTCCCCAAAGTTTCTTCCTCCCCCCCATCCCCACCACACCAGGCAAGCAACTTGGGGTAAAATACGGGCTCCAGGGAATCGTACTTAAAGGAATTTCTTTGGGTGAAGTGAGCTTCCGTTTACCAAGCAGGCACTGCTCTGCTCCCTACAAAGCAACTGCTCCTGCCAGAGAGTTCCTCCTGTTGCCTATCAGAGGCCACCACCCCTTTCCCTGAAGGACAGTCACCAGCTGTCACTCCTGGGATGCCTCCCACAGGTGATGAGACCACAGAAGCTGTGTCAGCAGAACGCTACTGGCACAGCCTTTGGCTCCCTCACTGAGCCAGTGGCTGGACGGGAAGCCCACGGCACAAGGTGGACACCAGGCCATGCAGGCACTTCTCTGGTGACTGCCTTGTTTTAATGAAGCCTGTGGGTCATCCCATGTCCGCGTCCTATAAACCAAGTCTCATAGCAGCCAGGAAATGCAGCCTCACCATTGGATGTCTCGAAAACCTCACACTCCCCACCCCATTTTGTCTCAAGTCTCCAGACCCTCAAAAGATGCACCTTTCTGGGTGCCTGGGTGGTTCAGTCAGTTGAGTGCCTGACTCTTGATTTCGGCTCAGGTCATAATCTCAGGGTCCTGGGATCGAGCCCCGTGTCAGGCTCCATGCTCAGCAGGGAGTCTTCTTGAGATTCTCTCTCTCCCTCTCCTTCTGCCCCTCCCCCCATGTGCATGCATGTGCACTCTCTCTCTCTTTCTCTCTCTCTCCCTAAAATAAATACATCTTTAAAAAAAAAAAGGAAGATTCATTTTTCGCTTCCCTCCCTAGGGGCTGAGGAGAAGGGTCCTAGGATCAGGACCCTATGGTCCAAGCCCAAGGACTTGCTTATACTCTCCTGTTCTAGCTACCCCGTTCTTTTTCTTCTTAGGACTTTTCACAATTTGTAATTATATATTTATTTGTTTATTTACTTATGGTCGGCCTGTCCCATGAGACTGTAGGCTCCATGAGAGCTTATAATATTAGCACCCAGTACCGTGCTTGGCACTTCCCACAACTATTGATTTTTAAAGGAGGAAATACAAGACTCTCCCAGAACCAAATTCACTGTGAGGAAGCTATCCACTTAAGGAGCTGAGTGTCTCATGGGGGCAACTAGAAAAACAGCTATCCCAAAGAGCAGTCAGGGCTGTGTTCTCAGGGCCACAGAGGAAAACAGAAAACTCTGCTGGGGAGAGGGGGTCAGGCAAGGACACCCAGGAGGTGATCTTCAAACTAAGTACTTAGAAGACAAGTGGCAGGACCTTACAAGTAAAAAGAAGGCTCATGGGTCAATAGAGCACAAAGCAAAGCCAACCAAAGGGAAAGGTGGCCGCCTGGACCACTGGAGCAGGATCCTGGAGGTCCAGCCAGGCCAGTGTTGCTACTACCCAGGGTAGTAGGGGCTGTGGCAACTTACCAACCAGAATGTCAGCATTTCAAATTTTTACGACCAGAGTAGCCATGCAGTCTGCAAGGACTGAGTACCAGCCCGTAGACAGGAAAAGACAGGAGAGCCATCAAGAGATATGTGTGAGAACTGGTGAGACCATCTGACAATCCTGGGGGGAATGAGGGAGGAAGGAAGTCTGAGAGGAGTTGTTTCTGGCTCAGGCAACCTATGATTAAAAGATAAGGAAAAGGTAAACTTAGGAGAAGAAGACAATCAGTTCTGTGATGCATGTTGACTTTGATGTAGCTTTGGGACATTCAGACGGAGATCTCTAGGACCAGTGCTAACGGAAACTTTCTAAAAGCAGGTGTCAGGCAGATCTGGAGGTAAGGACACTGCTAGTGCTCACCCATGACCTGTTCTCCTGGCTCCTTGCAGTCAGGTGGCCATCCAACTAGTTCCCGGATAATGGACCATGAGCAGGAGTGATGGGTGTAACTTCTGGACTGAACAGTGAGAAGCCACGGTACAGCCCCAACCCCTCATCCCCTGCGAGCTGTGAGTTCCAGGTGGCATAGCTACAGGATGGAAAAGCCTGGACCCCTGGGTTATTGCTTGATAGGAAGCTGCCCTAGCAGGCCTTATACCCAGAGTGAAATTTGCTTGGAATGAAAAAAAAAAAAAAAAAAAAGAGGTATTAAAGCACTGATAGTTCAGGGTATGTTTGTTCCTGCAGTCCAGTCCAGCCTCGCTTACTAATGCAGATGTTGTCAGCATATAGTAGCTCGGTCAAGGCACGGATAAGGTGAGCAGGCAGAATCTTTTACCTGCCCACATATCTAAAAGATAGGATATAGTTTTAACTATGGGATCACACTCCAGTAATGACCTGCAAGGATGAAGGACACTCCTGCCCCACCCTGGGGTGCCTATCACAATCTTGGGTAGAGGAGGGCTACAAAGAATGTTTCAGTCCCCTCCAGGTAATTCTGATATCTTTGTGCTCATACTCCACCCCCAGGATCTGAGAACAACTGCAATGAAATGCAGAGCAGCAGATCTTAAAGATGAATCTGGGTTCTGTTACTCGATCTCAAACGCAGCAATCCACGCTGATGACCCATCAGCACGTACCACCTCTGACACTCTGGGATTACTCGATGAGTTTATCATGTCGATCAAGCTCCCTTGGCTTCTCCAGTTCCCCACATTTGGCCGTATCCTGAAGTCGGAGGGGCTGGAGAAGTGGAGCAGATTATGACATTAGTTAGTATCACACCGCGGCCTACGTGCACTGATTCCCTTAGGCTTACCTAGGGACTCTCAACAGGCAAAAGGCAGAAGTTTGCAGCTGGAATTGACAATGTGAATAAGTCAGTAAGAAGACGCCAAAGTCGCTGTTCCCATAGCAACACTCCTTACCTCACAGAACATATGCCCACAGTGTCTGCTGAAAATGTGATGTTAGACGCAGGACATGGCCACTCAGAGCCAATGGGAAGGAACGCCCAAACCCCTGCCTGAGAACTGATTCCCCGGGCTTGCGGACACAGCTGACGTCCCCTCTGCGGCATGTCTCGGGCAACCTGCCACCCCTCTCTCTGGACCCTCACATCAGCACATCCAGTTCGGGGCTCTGTTCGTGAAAGCTCCGCCCCTTCCTCAGGTTTCCCAGGGTGTCTTCCTGCCGAACTCCTCATCCTCAGACACTCTCCTGGGGATCCACACAGACTTACTCCCTCCCTTACACTATTTATTACATAACTCCTGTGTGCTCACGGAGTCCTGTTAGTTGTTTCTGCGTCTGTAACGCTCACCAGGCAGTCTGGCCCTCCCTTTATCCCCAGCCCTGAGAACTGCATCTGAGGAAGGGCCTCCACTGCAAGATGAACTCGAATGAATGAATGCACGACCCTCACTTCAGACTTGTTCTCTTCACTACGTCCACCGAGGATGTGTTAGAAGATACACAAACTCAGCGACCTGCTTGCCAAGGTCATGTGGCAGAGACACAGAACAGCCCCGTGGTTCCGCTTTCTGACACTCCACTGCTGACAACTTCCAAGCCCCATGCCTCCCTCTCCTCCTTCTGTCCCGAAACACGGGCAAGCTGCTAAGAAAGCCTGGGTGCTCCCCTCTTGGGTGCCCGCAGGAAGTTCAAGTGACTGAACCCCAGCCTGTACAAACCCTCACCCCGACCTCCGCCGCAACCACCATGAGAACCCCAGGCCGGTCTCCCTTTCCTAGGTCTCCCTTTCCTACTCTCGCTCGTCACTTCCATACCAGTTTAGGAAGGCTGCCCTGCTCACCCTGGGAAGTCTCATTATGTGGTCTAACCCCACACGGGGGCGGGGGGGTCAGGAATTCACTGTAACCGCAAGCACTGCATCTCCAGCAGGATGCGACCATCGACTAGGAACTGACAGGCAGCTGCATCAACAGAGGTATAGTGCCTCACAGGCGGAGGTGAGACTGTCGCCTTACTCTGCACTCCAGTTTGCACCAGTCCCTCTCACGGTGCCTGCCTCTGACGTATCTCGTATTCCGATCTGAGCCCCGTACTTTTAGACGAGCAGAGACCAACAGAAGCATGCCCCAAAGCAGACATCTGGATGGCGTGCGGTTTGGAAGTGTTTCCTATGGGGAACACACGCGCAAACTGGGGCTGCCTCCCCTGATGGAAAGCTGCCTTTGAATTCCTGAAAGAAAGGAACTAGGCTTCTTCGCGGAGGTTAAGAGTTGGTACAAGCATCAACGGATAAAAGCAGTTTGGGACAATGTGAGAAAGAAGTTTCTGAAATCCAAACACGTCCAACGATGAAAGAAGCTGCTTCTGGCGGCAGCGGCTCCCTGCCACAGGGAGTCCACGCGGCGTGCACCACATCATCTCACTCCCCGGGGAGGCCACAGAGGAGATTCGAGAACTGACAGAGGGACTGTGCCTTCGAGTTCTTCCCAACCCCGAAATTCTCTGACCCAATTCAACAGCTCCCTTATCTCCACTAAAAACTGCGGTGTTCAGTGGTCTGACCAGAAAAGAATATGGAAGCTCAAGGACGGGTTTGCAGTCACGTCCTATTTAAGCTGAACCTGAATCCCAGCCAAAAAATCAGGGAGCCGAAGAGACTGTGTGTGCGTGCGTGCGCAGGCACGTGTGAANNGGGGGACAGCGATGAGACAGAAACCCCAGAAGGGGCACTGTTAGGTTACACATTCATAATCAATCCCAAGAAACAGCAACAAACCGGTCTGACTGACCCAGAGGAAAGCAGTTGCTAACTGGGGACTCAATTTCATCCTTCCTGTGAGGGGAACACTTGAAGGTGATTTCCCAAATTTCACTTCGAGTAGGAAAGATGTGGCACAAATTGAAAAGCAAGCCGCAGTTACCTCCTGATTTCCTGAGTGTGGCTTCTGCCCAGGAAGCCCTGTGTCTGCACCTCCGTGCTGTGTCACTGCGGTGTGAACCTCTGAGAACTCCTCCCTCTGTGCTCCCCACACTGCACCCCATTTCCCCTCACCCTCCTGTTCTGTCTGCCTCACACACAGACCAGGACTCCACACTGCAGACAGAGCAGGACTGGGTGAAGTGGAGTGATGGAGCCACAGGGAATCTCTGCGGAGGGATTGGAATCTCTGAGCTGCATGGCGGAGCGACCTGGGGTTCCGGGGGTTCCTGGGAGAGCGCGCTTGACCTTTGCAGGGGTGGGAGGAAGCAGAAGAAGAGGTGCAGGGAGGACAGGTGGCCACACAGCACCTGGGAGGGGGCTGGAAGGCCACACATTCATTTCTTTCTTTTTTTTTTTTAAGATATTATTCATTCATTTGAGAGAGACAGAGCACAAGCAGAGGGAGAGGCAGAGCGAGAGGGAGAAGCAGACTCCCCACAGAGCTGGAAGCCCGATGCGGGGCTCAATCCCAGGTTGATCATGATGGAGGCAGAAGGCAGACACTTAACCATCTGAGCCACCCAGGCGTCCCAGGCCACACATTCATTTCAAGTCCAGATCCCCAGATCTGTACACTGAAGCCAGGGGGTGGGAGTGGCACACACAGTCCCTCAGTAACCGTACAGGACACTTCCACCCTGCAGACCTGGCTGGTCAGGGCCAAGAAGGATGGATTCTCCAAGGTTTGCGGATGATTTATCCCTCTGGCCTGCTTGGTCCCCAAGACTGATTTCCTTTGGCTATAGCCTCCCCCGATTCCCGAGCTGTTTCCGGCTGCTTTTCTCATCTCATTATGCCCTTTTGAACTGTTTCCTGTTCCTTTTTCTTTCTAGGAGGGCTGCTCCTCTTCCTGGCTCTGTAGCCTTGGAAATAAGCAAACAAACAGAAAAAAGTCAGCCTCTGGGACCAGCCTCCACAGCCCCTCCTGGCCCTAGTGCATGAAGTGGCCCAGCCTGGCCAAGGGGGACCCGGCAGCAGTGGTGACTGCTGGCCAGAGCAGCTGGCGCCACGGCCAATGTGATGGGACCCACGTGCACACAGCGCCACACACACCGAGAGCGGACTGGAAAGGCATCTACGGCTCCGTCGGCCTACGCACGTGTGCTCACCAGGAGCAACAGCGACACAGGATGTCTCCTTAGGAGCAGCTACAAGAACACTATTACTATCACAGGATTTTGGTCAGAAGAGGTTTCCAAAGATGAGGTGGTAGAAGACCTTAAACTATAATAAAAGAGAAAAAAAGCAGTGACATGGTTCATCCCTGCTTGGCTGAGGAGAGTTGACCACAAACCAAATTATAAAATGCCCCATTGATTCCAAAGAACTCAGTCTGGACAAAAGACAAGCAGGTGGAGAGTATAGCGGGGAGTGAAAGACATGGTTAAGCTGGGGTAGGAGGCTTCCCCAGCGGACCATGGGCAGTGAACAGGGGCCGGCTATGGGCCAGGGGATTAGAACTTAGAGCCCATTTTTCCTCCATGAAAAGAGAAATAAAGTTGTTAGTGTATTTCAGAAGGCAATGCTTGAGAAAGCGTGGCTTCCTCCTCCCTGATGAGGAGAGCTAAGTAAATGCTGGCGCTCACCCTTTCTGCGCTGGGGGAGGGCTCAGGAGCTCCTTCTGCAACGAGGCGCGTCTTTCCGTCTTTTTCCGAGGTCTACGCTTTCATCTGCTACATATTTAGCCATGGTCCTAAGTCTCTATTTGTCTTTATTTTTTTAACTTTGGGTTATTTTAGCGAACACTTCAAATTCTCTGAGGAATAAGGGATTAAGTAGAAAAATAGTTACAAATATCAACAATACTAGTACATGAACATTGTCTGAATCCTTAACCATGTGCCAGGTATCATTTTAAGCTAGTCCTGTATATAAGCTCATTCGGTTGTCACAACAGCCCTGGACACAGGTATTTTATTATCCTCCCCTGACGAACGGGGGCAGTTGGAGCCTGGAGTCGTTAAGTGCCCACAGGTGGTATCTGGCAGCGCTAGGGTCTGAGCCGATGTGGCTCCTCTCCATAGGCCGCACCCTCGCCCACCGCGGGGTGCATGGGAACAGGCGGGAAGATGAATGAATTACCTAATGAACCCACAGATCAAGCTCTCCGGCGCAATTCTGAGGTCTTGCTAGCCCCACTATCACAAACACTTTCTACGTCAAGGGCCGCCTCACTTCTCCAGTCCTTGTGCCAGACGCCGTGAAGGGCACACTGACCCATTAACCCAAACCCTCCGATTCCTAGTCATCAGCTTTCCGAATACTGTGCCAGCCCCTCAGCCAGGCGTGTGCTCACGCGCGGGTCACCTAACCTCTTCGTGCCGGATGTTTCACATTGAAGACGGGAAAACTGGCAGCCACTTTCTCACCTCACGCAGTGGCTGTGTGGATTAAGGGTCAGGACTCACAAAGCACGTAGATGAGTGGCCGGCATCTAGTTAGGGTTCATTTACTATCAGCCGTTGCTGCGGCTGCTACTGCCACTGGACAGGGACAGTGAGGCAGCCCGTTTACTGTGGCAGGACCCGTAGCTTCGACCATGCAGGGCACTGCAATGTAGCATCTCCATTCTAAAGGTTTTAAGTCTCAAATCACTCTCCAAATAAACCAATTAGGCCTACGCTCAAGTGCGCAGGCCTCCCGCCACAGAATGACGCTCACTGGGTAAGCGGGGTGTGTTACTCCCACTGCCAAAAGCTTGTAAACAGTTCTGCAGAGAAAACATCCTGCTTGGTTTGCATTCTCCTTCCGCCTCCTGGAAGCCTAAGCAATGAGCCAAGGTCTGCTTTCACCATCAAGAGGTGAAGATCTTAACACAAAAAGTCATTGGTGGAAGGAAGGAAATGAAACACACACACACACACACACACCCAAAAAAAAGACCTTACATTTTTCATCCCTTTATGTGAAATTGCGAAATCTATTTTTTCCTCCCAACAATAACAACTACCTCCCCACAAAAGGTCAGAATTTAAACTGTTAGGTTGGAGCTGCCAAAACAACTCCCTAAACCCAAAAAGATTTGCCAAGAACCTTCTAATGTGCCTGGTGCTAAAGCATGTACCAAAGACAAAAGAATTTCAAAATCTAAAGAATAGAAAAAATGAACTATGTTTCTAAAGCGTGTATATCATGTTTTCCGGTACTTCATCTCCTTTATGTTCTATAAAACCTTATGAGGAACACATTATTATCCTCGTTTTACAAAATCAGGAAACTGAGGCTCAAGCATGACAAATCAATGACGTTCACACAACCAGTTCGTGACGAAACTAGGATGAGACATTCAGGCTTGGGAATTCTAACTTCATCGCTGTTCCCACTGAACTCTTGGGACTCAGGCTAGGAATGGTCTGCTCTTGGGCTCTCAGAGAAATTGGCTTCCATCTGCTGTAGCCACTGGAAGAAGGTCAAGTCATTTCCCGGAATCCAAGGGACTCAAGTCCCTCCAGACTGGGGTCAAGACTCTGCTATGGTGTGAACAAGATGGAAGTAAAATTACCACGGGCCCAGAACCCAACTGCTACTCACCCCAGTCCCCAGGAAAGGGGTGGTTTGGAACTGACTCAGACCCCACCTCTCAACACCCCAAGGTTTGAAGGGAACTACTGTGAGGGTTGAATGGCCAGAAAAGTCTTGAAGGCCTGTGACTTCCCAGGGTCAAAGAGCTCTGTAAGGCATCTGTTTTTGGGAGAGGAGCACTGTCCTAAATTCTGGAATGAAAATCTGTTGGAAGACAGGCTGAGTTATCTTCTAGAGAGAGGGAGAAAGAGAAAACCAAAATTAAAAATGAATGGCCTAGTTTGTGCAACACTTCCTGACATATATCAATTCATTTCATCTCCATAATTGCCCTATGAGGTCCACCAACAACAGTTCGACCAGTGTATACAGATGAGCCCTGCACCAAATCCCTGCCTATGTTCCTCCATTAACAGTGAGTTAGTTCAGTGCCAGGAACGATGGACAAGCATGGTCACCGCTTCATTTTTATAATGACAGACTACACAGGTTTTCAGACAACACCTTCCAAAACATGCTAAGTGTGGAATGAAGAACGGTCCTTAGCACAATATGTGGAGCCCTCCCTATGCCTATTGATTTCCTTCTGGATTTCAAACTGTCAAACACCACTGGATCACAGCAAGGGGACTAAGAGAATGGTATCCATCTTCCCTGCCTTTGCCTTTACACTGAAACATGATTAAAATCCCAACTCCCCTCACCAGCTATCACCATACCCTCAGACCACCTTAAGGAATGGCCGCCTAGGGGCGCCTGGGTGGCTGAGTCGGTTGAGTGTCCCACTCTTGGTTTCGGTTCAGGTCAGGATCTCAGGGTCGTGAGATGGAGCCCTGCGTGGGGCTCCCTGCTCAGCGGGGAGTCTGCTTAAAGTTTCTCTCCCTCTGCCTTTCCCCTCCTCTTCAAATAAATAAATAAACCTTTAGAGAAAAGGATCTCTTAATTCTGGAAGTTAGGAAAATCTCCAAAGTGATTCAGAAGAACCCCGACCCTCCACGCCCAGGAAACCTGATAAGTCTGTCTGATCCAGGTCTACTTAACCAGAAGTAAGGTCACTCCATCTTCAGGTCCCACTGGACAATCAACACAACCCCCTCCCCCTCCCACGCAGCTGGTAAAACTTCCAGCATTCAAATTAGCATAGACACTGTGGGCTGAGAAATATTCTGGGAAATCACTAATCCTGAAGGAAGTACCCGCACTTCGTTAAGGAAAAAATCTTAAGTTCCTCCTTCGCGTCAAATCATTCTTATCTCTACCAATAAAATGGACATTAAAAAAGAAGAGTTTTATAGTTTATCCCTGGGTCTTAATCCTTTCAGTTTCATTTTCCCTGATGCTGGCATTTTATGTGGGTGGCTTTCTAGACTGTACAAATCAGAAGTCGTAGCGAGGAGGGCTTGGCATCCTTGATGTCTACTCTTTTGCAGAGCAGTGACAACTCCACAAATGACTTCACTCCAGTTAAACAAGAAAGGTGGGCAAGAAGGAAAGAAAAGAAAACAAGGTGAAAAGGAAAGAAAGGATGGGATGCACTGGAGTATTGGGAAGAAAGGTCTGTTCTGTGAGACAGAGAACAACAGGGTTTTGGAATACTCAGTGTCTTTGAACTTAGAATAAAGAATGGAAAAAGCAGCTCGGTTGGGGAATGTTCCATCATGATAATCTGATTAGCAGAACACGAAACACTAAGCACATCTGCAGTGAAATAGGGGAGGAATAAGGATGCCAAAGGGACACTCCCCAGAACCAACACCACGAGGACAGAAAGACTAGAGTGGAAAATAAGTCACTGGTAGCTTCTGGTCCTGCTTCCGGAGCAAAGCTGGGGTCTGGACAAGTTTTTGATCCATGTTTGTTTTTTCACTTCAGTCTCCGAAGTTGCTGAATGACCATGGGTAATGAGGTCAATTTGTGCTGATTTATAAAGTCTGCTTTCTGACTTTAGAGCTGTGGCCCCACTCTAAGGTCCTGTGGTTTCCGGAACTGGACTGACATGGCCGAGGACAGCAAGTCGGCTCACCCTCTGGGTGCTGAGGGACCCAGCGGGGTTGTGGCTTCACTTTCTTCCTTCAGGTCCTTCCTGAATGTTGAAAATGAGCCCTCACTCTTCTTCCTCTGAGAGGGGGTTCGCACGCCCATCTCTTACCTGGAAACTCACCTCTCCTTCCACAACAAGCCCTGACGCCCCCCTCCTCTCCCCGTAGCTCTCCCCAACTGCTTTCACTCAGGTCTGTAACCTCTTGACTTCCCACCGCAGGCCTTCTCTCCCCTTAGCACTCCAGCTCTGAAGACTCCCGACTAGAGCTTCCCCACTCCACCATTCACACCTGCCACGGCACAGAAATATTCCCTCTCACTTAACAATTCCAGACCACGTCTGCACTAGAGTCCTCGGGCTGCCTTCTGGTACATGCTAGGTTTCCCTGGTACTTGAAAGCCACTGCAGAGCTGCTCCCCAGACTCTGTCAATCTCCTCTTCAAAATCTTCCAAAGCTGGCTCTCCCACCACAACCCCACAAACAGAACTTTTCACTGGGCTTTGATGTGCTCCGTGGGGATCCTCAAGTCCAGGCCACACTCTTGGGTCCATCCCACAAAAGAATGAATGAAGAAGCACTTAAATCACTAGATGAAAATGCAAACCACGTTACTCCCTTGCTTCAAACTCCATCAGCGGTTGTAAATCCCACTGTCCCCAGGAGAAAATCCCCAGTCCTCAGCAAGGCTCTTGATCCTGCCTGGCCTGGCCCCGCCCACCCCAGATCCCCAGCAGCATAGCACCTGTAGTTCCCCTTCACTGCCCTGATCACGATCGTAATTAATTAACCACTTGTTCAATTATCTGATTAATGTCTGTCTTCACTATACATTCCATGAGCGCTGAAACCACATCTGTTTTCCTAACCCCACATCCCTAGCACTTGGGGGCAGGGTTTGATTCACAGTTGGAATTCAATAAATCTTTGCTGAATGAATGAGGGAATGAAGTGCTGGTGACAGCTTCTCTGTCTACCTGAGTCCTCTTACTGGCAATATAGGCTGAAGCTTTGCTCCTGATCCCCTTTCTGTGTTCCTTCTTTAGATCTCTGCCTCCACAGCCATTAGCCCCATTCAAATTTCAAAGTCTCCATGTAGCACTATGAGGAACTGTAAGAATATAGTCAATCAATCAGAGAGGCAATCTCCCCCTAATATCTTGTTCTAACGTTCATTGGAATGACTTAACCAAGAACTGCAACATATAGAAAGAAAAAGAAATGGGATTCTGCCTCTGGAAACCATTCCTCTAAGCTCCTTTGATTTTAATTGCTTTGCGTGCAAATAGAAGTAGAGTCCCAGTTGATTGAAACTTTTTTCATTTGCAGCCAGAGTGAATGATGCAGGCTGCATTCCAGTGAACATGCTCCTAATATTAATAGGAAGACTTGGGGCTAAGGACATGCCCAGACATGATTAACAAAGTTGTGCACTTGCAAATTAGATGAATGCCAGGAAATATTTAAAACTTTCCTTTCTTACTAAACACTTCAGAGACATATCCTTGTTTATTGTCAACCTTTTACCCCCAATTTAAAACAAAACCAAAAACAAATCCTTTCTCTGTGAAAGGCTCTACTAAAGAAAGTCACTGTGATATGAAACGCATCCCAAGGACAGGAGTTCAACTAATGCCTTAAGTTTCCTTAGCTCTAAATTTAAATGTAAGAGTAAATACCTCAATCTAGGAAAGGTCTGATCCCAGAGATACCACTTCTAGACAGGGAAGAAATCTAAGGGGCTGAATTGAATTAGTTTATCTCCCAAAGGTATAGTCAATAGGAACAGTCTCTAGCCAACAAACCACACATGTAGGACTTGACCTTTACTCCTTGGGGAAGGAAATCCAGGAAGCAAGGCTGAAACAATCCTCCGGGCTGGCTGGAGAAGACTGCGGAGCAGTGGCGACTGCACGGCTTGTGTATTCCAGCAACAGCCATATCTGATCTGCAAACTGTCTTCTGCAGTTTCCTCTCATTTCCTGAGCTGGGCAGACAGTGACGTAAGGTACGCTGGCCCCGGGGAGCTCTCCAGAAACCCAGACTCCTGTAAAGGCCCTGGTGAGGTGAGCTGTGCCAGGTACTTTCCAGACCAAGGCCCGAAGGTGCCTCCTGGGTGCACATGGGCTCCCCCGCTTTAGATCCTCAGGAATCTGAAATGTTGATCACCAGCATTAGGGGCCCATCCAGCTCAAAGTTCAACAGCTAAAACTCCTTGCTCCCATTTCTGTCCACTGAGCACTCTCTCAGAATCACAGAATCTTGGGGTTGAAGGGGCAAAATTTCTTTCAATCCTCACTCCAGTGGTTGATTTTCCTCCACAAACAAGCTTGTGTAAACATCAAGCATGACTCAAACATTTTGTGATTTAACTTGACAGAGACATCTCTGAACCAAGAGGTGCTATTCTCCCACACCGCATCAGACTGGCCTGAGTTCAAGCTCTGCTCTAGCTCTCTGATGTGAGATCTTGAGTCACATCTCACCGAGCCTCACTCTCCTTACACAGTAATAGTAAACAATAACGATGCTCCCATCCATTGAGCTCTTGCTATATACCAGTCCCTATGCTGAGTACTTCATACTGATTCAGTAATTCAAGCCTCCCCAGAACGTTATGAGTTGGGTACTATGTTATTCCCATTTTATATAAAAAAACCTGAGATCTAGAACATAAGTGACATGCCCACTAAGCTACACAGACACAATGGCAAGCTCCAGAAATACAGTCTTAAAAATAAAAAATCAAATCAAATAAAAAATACTAAGTAAAAATATTAGTGACCACCTGGAGGTGAGACATTTCACAGATTTATCCCAGGCAACTTACTAGACAAAGACATAAACAAAATAGAAACAGCAACCATAATGAGGAAAATATCAGAAAACAGAATTGCTACAATATATTAATCAACATGTTCAGTTTCCAACAAAAAATTATGAGACATGCAAAGAACAAGAAAGTATGACCCATACTCAAGGAATATAGCAATTAATAGAAACTATTTTTGAATGTATCCAGATGATGGATTTGGCAAACAAAAACTTCAAAGCAGATATTATAAATATGTCCAAAGAACTAGGGGGGAAAAACATGTAAAAAGAACTTAAAAATATGATAACAACAAATCAACAAATATTTTGAATATGGCTAAAAAAATTTTTTTAAGAACCAAATGAAAATTCTGGAGTGAAAGAGTTCAATAACTGAAATGAAAAGCTACTAGAGGGGCTAATGGAATATTCAAGATGGTGAAAGAAAAATTCTGAGAACTTGTATATAGAAAAATAGAAACTATCCAATCGGAAGAATAGACAGAAAAAAATGCATAAAAATGAACAGAGTCTCAGAGACCTGTAGGACAACATCAAACATACCATATATGTGCAATGAGAGTCCCAGAAGAAGTGGGCAAGGAAATACAGAAGAAAAAAGTATTTGTAGAAATAACGACTGAAAATTTTCTGAACTTGATTAAAAAAAAAAAAAAAAGTCTACACATTCAAGAAGCCAGCAAACTCTAAGTAGGGAAAATACAAAGAGATCTACACCTAGAGAAAGCGTAATTGAACTCTTGAAAGACAAAGAGAAAATTTGAAGGCAACAAGAGAAAAACAACTCATCATATACAAGAGAGCCTCAATATGCTAGTTCACAAAATAAATCTCAAAAAAAAAAGGGTCTGAAATCATATCAAGTATATTCTGTGTTTAAAAGCAGAAATTAGGGGTGCCTGGGTGGCCCAGTCATTAAGAATCTGCCTTCGGCTCAGGGCATGATCCCAGTGTTCTGGGATCGAGCCCCACATCAGGCTCCTCTGCTGGAAGCCTGCTTCTTCCTCTCCCACTCCCCCTGCTTGTGTTACCTCTCTCACTGGCTGTCTCTCTCTCTGTCAAATAAATAAATAAAATGTTTTTAAAAATTAATTAATTAATTAAAAGCAGAAATTAGGGGCACCTGGGTGGCTCAGTCAGTTAAGCATCCACCTCTTGACCTCAGTTCAGGTCTTGATCTCAGGGTTGTGAGTTTCAAGCCCCATGCTGCAGCGTGGAGCCTACTTAAAAAATAAAAAATAAATAAAACAACCTTTACAATAATAGAAATTAACAATAGAAATTTAGTAAATCTCCGAACATTTAGAAATTAAACTGCATACTTTTAAATAATCTGCTGGTCAAAAAGAAACAACAAGGGAAATTAGAAAATATTTTGAACTCAATGAAACTGAAAACATAGTATATCAAAATAAGTGGGATACAGCTCAAGCAATACTTAGAGGAAAATATATAGCTTTAAATGCCTTGAGAAGGAAGGCTCTCAAACAAATAACCTAATCTTCATCTTAAGAAACTAGAAATAGAAAAACAAAAACCAAAGCAATCAGAAGAAAGGAAAGATTAGAACAGAAGTAAATTAGAGAAAACAGAAAAACACTTGAGAAAACAAAAAAACAAAAGTTGATTCTTTGAAAATATTGACCAAACTGACAAATCTTTAGCTAGACTGATGAGAGAGAGAAAAGAGAGAGAGATGGAAAGGGAACACAAATTACAAAATGATGAATGAAAGAAGGGACACCGTTAACAACCCCACAGGACAACTTTATGCCACTAAATTACACAACTTAGATAAAATAGAAATGAATGTATAAAAAGACATAAATTACCAAAACTGACTCAAGAAGAAATAGATAATCTGAATAGATCTATAACAAGAAACTGAATTCATAATTTAAAATGTTCCCACAAAGAAAAGTAAGAGGCCTGGATGATTTCACAAGTGAATCCTATCAAATATTTAAAAGAGAAATAAGATAGGGTCCCTGGGTGGCTCAGTCAGTTAAGTACCCAACTCTTGATTTCAGCTCAGGTCATGATCTCAGGGTCACAAGACTGAGCCACACACAACACCCTCCCCCCCTCGGGCTCTGTGCTGAGCATGGAGTCTACTTGAGATCCTCTTTCTCCCTCTCCCTCTGCCCGTCCCTCTTCTTGTGCACGCTCTTTCAAATAAATTAATAAAATCTTTAAAAATAAATAATAAATAAATAAATGAGAAATAACACCAATCTTTCACCAATCTTTCAGAAAATAGCAGGAAGGAACATGACACAATTCACTGTATTAGACCAAAAATATGACAAGAAAAGAAAATTTTAATTCTTAACAAAATAATAAACCCTATCTACCAACATACAAAAAGATTATATAAGACAGCCGAGTGGGGATTTATTCCAGGAATGCAGGGTTGGTATACCTTCCAAAATTAATTAAGGTAACACACCATATTAATAAAGGACAAAAACGACTGATCATCTCAATAGACAAGATAAAAACTCTCAATAAACTAGGAAAATAGGGAAATTTCTTCAACCTGATAAAGGGCATCAATCAGTTTTCTTAAAACCTGTAGTCAACCATCATTATGTAAATGGTGAGAGACTACTTCATCTTCCCAAGATTGGGAACAGGTTGGACCACCTCTATTGGACACTATATTGTACTTACAGCTAGTGAACACTGAACTTAGACCTAGTGTAATAAGGCAAAAATATTAATCATCATCATCATCTAAGGAAAACCATCCAGATGGAAAGGAAGAATTAAAACTGTCTTTATTCATAGATTACATGAACCTGTATGTTAAAAATCCCAAGGAATCCACACACAAAAACTGATCACCTTCAGCCACCTCTAAATACATTTGGAGATTAGAATTTCAACATAAGAGTTTTGGACAGACACAAACATTCGTTTCATCGCACCTAAGAATCTACCAAAAAAATATGAAAATATGTTCACGCAAAAACATACACATGAATGTTCATAATAGCATTATGCATAATAACCCCAAACTGGAAACAATCAAAATGTCCATCAACTTGTGAATACCTGAACAAAATGTGGTATTTCCACACAATGGAACACTACTTAACAATTAAAAGGAATGAACGTGCTACAACATGAATAAACCTCAAAAAGATTATGCTAAGTGAAAAAATCCAAATGCAAAAGATTACATATTGTAGGATTCACTTCATATGAAATTTTCAGAAAAGGCAAATTAATAGAGAAAGAAAGCAGGTCAGTGATTGCCTATGGTGGGAGCAGGGATTAACTGCCAACAAGCACAAGGATCACTTCCTAGAGTGATGGAAAGGTTCTAGAAATGGACTGTGGTGATAGCTGCATAACCCTATAAATTTACCAAAATCATTAAATTGTGCATTTATAATGGATGAATTTTATGATATGTAAATTGTATCTCAACAAAGCTGTTTGGGGAAAAAAAGACAATGTGTGTAAAAATTCTTTTTAAATCATAAAATACAGCAACTGCTAGTACATTGGTTGATGTTGTTAAATGCTTTCCCCCTGGGAACCCTCCATTGATAAAATTTGCTTATTCTCATTAATGTTCTCATAAGCGAATCTCTATAAATCACTTAGAATAGTGCCTATGTCTTAATAAATATTATGTAAATATTAACTATTGTCATTATTATTATTATTATTATTATTATTATTATTATTATTATTAATGTGACAGGCATGCCTTGAAGTACTCTGAGACGGTAGTCCTAGCCCTGCAGGGGTGGCCATTAGGGACTCCTTCTCCAGAGGCTCTCAGCCAGCCAGAACTGTTTCTGTAAGCAGTCCCACTGAGAAGTGGCCCTGCATTTCTTCCATTGGATAGAGCCTCTTTCAGCTTAGGAAAAAGAAAAAGATCATCTTTGTCCTTTTTGTTCCTTTGTTCTTGGAACCATCCAGATGCCTGGGGGAAAGGCCACTCCTAGTGTATCCTAAATGAAAGAGATTCAAGAATGACAAGCCTTTTGTGTCTTGGTCTCTCTCTTGAAGTATCCCCCTCCTGCCACCCCACCATCTCCACTCACACCGCTCTCCAGAACAGCTCTGAGGGGCAGGGAAGGGCTGTATTGGGAATGCTGTCTTCCCTGCACCACAGGTGGCACCCCTCCTAGTAGGCTCACCCCCTCTGGTAGGCAGGATTTCAGCACCCCGGCTTCAGGGGTCTAGACTCAGTCTTGAAGGGTATCTAGGGTACTTCAGCAGGCCAGGGTCTTGTCATAACCTCCAAGTTAGTCCCCTTTCCTCCTCACTGAGCTGACCAGTGTGTGGCATGGATAAGCCTCAATTTCTTTCCCTGGCACTACTGTTCCCTCCAATCTGAGGTCACAGCCTGCTTTCCCCTCTTCAGGAAGCTGAACCCCATTCCCTGTACTTAGCCAGTAAGTACCCTAAATGCTGGCTTCTCAAATCACCCAGGAGGCTGCCACACCCTCTAGAGCAGTGCTAATGGAACTTTCTACAATGAAGGAAATGTTCCATATCTGCACCATTCAAGGCAGTAGCTAATCACATTTGGCTACTGAGCACTTGAAATATGCTTACTGTGACCAAGGAATTGAATTTTTAACTTTATTTACTTTTAATTAATTTAAATTTAAATAGCCATATGTGACCACTGGGTATTGTATCAGACAACACAGCTCAGGGAGCTGTTGGCGGCCGGGGTGGGAGCTTCCCATGGCACACAGGGGCCCTGGCTTCCTCTCCATCCCTGCCAGCACTACCACCAGACAGCAACCCTGACTATACCAGTACCTGCCCCCCCCCACCCCGCCCTGGGGCAACAGGTGCGCTCACAGAAGTCTGAGGTCTGCTCCTGCAATCTTGCAGCAACACATCTCAGGGGGAAAAAACACAGAGGCAGAGACCACAGAGATGAGCCAGGCCGTGAACATGCAAACATCTACACAAACATGAAGGATAGAAGAGGCCTCTGCTTTCTCTTTTTAAATCTGAATAAATACTTGCTTGGAATTTGGTCATAATTGGTCACCTCTACAGTTAGGGCCCAAATTACGTAAAACAAAATTTAAGAGTCACATCAGACAGGAAAAGGAGGATTATTATAAAATGCTTTGCAGGAAGTAAAATACCAAATTATTGAGGAATATCTGATGAGATAAAGCTAAGGTGGCTATGATTTCAAGTCATTAATTGTCACTTCATGGAAATTTTTTTTTAAAGAAATAGCTCATTTGAAGATAGGCAGAGGAGTTAGTAGAAGGAAAATCCTTTGTTTGGGGCTGGTATGTCCTTTTAAAAAGCCAGGGTTGGTCAATTATCTTACAGCATAACCACCTTGGATTGAAAAAAATCAATATGCATCCAGGCAATTACTTTCTGCACCTCCTGCTACTGAATTGGCAGTGAGTTTTCACGGCTCAATTAGCTCTTAACTTAAAATAGTATCCAGTCTCTATTTTTAATTGGGATATTTATTTATAATAAAATGCAGTGCTATTTCAAATTGTTTTAGAGAACCTGCAAAGAACAGACTAAGAGTCAAATATAAATGGCCTAGTATTAAAATGTTTTAATTCTTTGGTCCAGTAATCTCACCACGATCATCATCCCTGGGAAATATGATTTGAAAGGAAAAACTGTGTACCTTAAGATGTTCACAAGCATAATCTAAAATGGCAAAAATTAAAACAATCTACACAAATTAAATGTTCTACAAAGAAGGAAGCGATTACATATCCACTCTACTCAGGTTCACACCTGTCATTGCGCCAGAGAGGCTGCTAGCAAGGTCACCGACGACTTCCACGTTGCTAAATCCACCCCACGTTGTACTTACCTATCATCAGCATTTGACACAGATGATTACTCTCCCTCTTGAGAAATGTTCTGTGCACTTGGCCTCCCTCCCCTAACCTAACCAGAGAGCTTACAGAAAAGCAAACTCAGAGTCTTCCCCCAAGGGCCCTGCAGGCACAAGACACAGGGGCAGCTTATACCAGCCCCACCCACCCATTACCTGCTTCTCAAGTTGGAGAGAGAAGCCAACCCAAGCCGGCCTTGGCTCCCGCGCCTACCACAGGCTCACCCTCAGCTTTCCCCACCCATAAAATCAGACTAGCCAAAGCATGACTAATTCATAATGGCAGGAAATCCAATGAACATTCAACGGGGGCTTGGAGAATCAAATATATGTATGTCAGGTTCACCCAACGGTGTCTGGCCTGGATTATGAAAACTAGTTGCATTTCCTGACTGTGGAGCAATTGAGGAAAACATCCCAGAAGTATGCTTGGGAAGGGAAGGATGCAAACGAAGGAGGCCATAGTTGGCGCAGGTGATCCACAACGGGGATGAGTAACTCAAGGGAGGAAGTAGGCTCAAAGAGAAGAGTCCTGCAACATGAAACTTCAGTTCCCACTACCCCTGAGTTTTAGAAACGAGTCAGTGAGGAGCCAGCCACGCAGGTGTTTCATCCTGGGAAAGCCAAGTGCCTGATGAAGGAGCTCCAGGCCACATTGACTCCACAGTAAGAAAAGGTATCAAGTATGGAGCCAAGGGCCTAGATGTCCAGAAAGCTGGGTTGTAGGGTTGTCCCACCTGAAGCCACACTAAAAAGCCCAGTAACAGCGAGCACTTAAGTAACACGTGTTACGTGCTTGGTATCCTCCAAGCACATTACATATATTAACTCAGTTAACTTTCACAAGCAGATACCATTAACTTCAGTTACTAAGTGGCAGAGCTGTATCCAAACCCAGGCGGTGTTGTTCCGGGGCTCTCAATCATTATGCAATACAGCACGAAACCTTTAAACACCAATACCCCCGTCACCATAGAAAAGGCCACAGCATCCACAATTCTTGATAGCCAGTTCAGGAAGTGACTCTTCCATTATGGGAAACAAAATACCCCCTCCCGTCTCCACTGAGTGCATTGATCCCTACAGAACTTCAGACAAAAGCTGCAGAGTCCTCAGATGGAAGTACAAAAACCAATTATCAAGGTAATGAGTAGATATTGGTAGGCATTTTGCAAGGCACACTGGAAAAAACAAATCTCTATAAAAAAGATCAACTGATCTGGGCTCGCTGCTGCTTGTAAATAAATTTTGATCAACTGCATTACCAGGGACTGAAATTAATCTGCAAAGTGAATGAAGAGCTGGGATATGTGGCTGCCACTGTGCTGGGAGTAATGTGGGATAGGAACAGAAGAGGCCTCATCAGTAGGACCGGAAGAAGAATCCAGATCAAAAAGTGCAGTCTGTTCTCTTATCCACCTGCTCAGGGTTCCCACACCCCCCTGGAACTCTGTATACCTACAGAGAGAACTAATCATTTCCAACAAATCTTTAGGGATTTATCCCACAAAATTCTACATATGTGTAAAATCATTTATGAACAAGAAAGTAACTGTAGCATTGTTTCTTATTACAAAACTTAAAAAGAATCTAAAGGTACATCAACAAGGAACTAAATAAATTAAATACTGTACAATGAAATACTCTGTAGCTTTAAAAAAAATGAGTCACCCCTAAACCTACTGATCTGAAGACATATTGTTAAGTGAAACAAAAAATAAGCAGAACTTTCCCACGGAGTTGAGAACTTAGTAGCAGGGGATGAGGGTAAGAAGACTTATTTTCTCTGCATATCCTTTTATATTTTGTGAATTTTGTACCATGTGGAGGTGGTTGCAGATAAGTGAACAAAAGCCAAAAAAAATGTCTTAATGAGTTTTATCAACCCATCGACAGCTAAATGTCTATCACAATGTTAAGTGGGGGAAAAAACCAAGTTGCAAGTCAAAATGTAGAGTTTAATCCCATTTATGTTAAAATAATTTTTGTTGTGTGTTGGCATATGTGTGTTCATAAGTGCATAGAAAAAGGCCTGAAATGAAACGCCAATCTATTTACAGTGCTCACCCCTGAAGAAGGGAGCAGCATTGGGGTAGGAAAGGAGGAATGAAGGAATTTGCGCACGGATGACCATTAAAAATCTGCATTTTAAGATTTTTCTAACTGACCACCCACAACTTTTTGATTATTGTGTTCCTTATCTCTAAAAGTTGCATTTGGTTGTTTTTCAAATATGCATGGTCACTTTTTACAGTTTCCTGCAGGTACTTTCAGGCCTGTCTTTTGTTTCTTTCAACATGGTTAGCATACATTTTTTAGGCTAGTGTCTGATAAGTCCAACACCTAAAGTCTTTGAGAGTCTACTTTTGCTGTCTCTTGTTTTTGCTGGCTCGCACTCCTTGCACCTTGTTTTCTTTGTGCTTGGTTATTTTGGGTTGTGCATCGTTCACTGTCCTTGAAAGTTATTTGTGAGAACATTCAACTAAGTTCCCACAAGGTTTGTGGATCACCTGGATCCCCTGATCCTGGTAAAGAGCATGGGCCCTGAGTCCAGTCCAAGTTTGGGCCCAGCTCCGCAATCAGGGCTGTGCCTTGGGCAATCTACCTGAGCCCTCTCGGCCCCATTTTCCTCACCTGTAAGGTATGGAATTGTACCTCCCTCTGGACTCACAGGAGATAAGATAGTACATACAGCAAGGCACTCGGCACCTGCCCAGCACAAGGTGAAACTTGTCCAAGTCGTAGAACTTACTATTACAATAACATTTTAGAGTAAGGATGTGACCGAAGGAGATGGCAGTGAGAATATGGGAAGAGGTGGGGTGGGTGAGAGAGAATAACTGGGAATAGGGTCTCTCCCTAAGTAGCTTATAAGCTCAATAGGGACCAGAGCACATCTCACAGGCGACTTAGTCTGTGGTGGGTCCTAATAAAAGGGTTACAGAACAGAAGAACTGAGTTAAAGGGATTGTGTGATAAAGAATGTCCCCCCACCCCAGGCCCTGAGAACTTCCATGCTTACTGCCCTATTCGTGACTACCCACAGAAAGGCTACTACTCAGTCACAGGGGCCCAACTTGGCCACCAGAGAAAGAGGGGAGTTCTTGGCGCCCCACCCCCAAAGAGTGGAGACATACCAGGGACAATGAGGCAGACACAGCGAGCTGGGTCCATAAAGAACTGCTGGAAAGACACCTCTAACTGCCCTCCGGCCGCAGTTCTTGCTCAGGCATGTCTTGCATTAACAGGAAGCCTTATGCCAGGCTCCCAGCACTCCTGGACTTTCATCAACCCATTATTTGTTAACGGAGTGGCTTGTACCCACCCCCGCACCTCACTGAAAACCCTTCTGGGGTCCACGTATCCTTCACAAGAGCAGCAGACATAATCCCAACCCCGGGCCGTGATTAACAGCAATGTAAAAGGGGGGTGTGCTGACACTAGAGAAAACACACAGAGGTAAATCTCACAAAACAAAAATCTCATTTTCTAAAACACAAAGAACAGTGATCTAGCAACCACTCAGCATTTAAGCCAGGTGCAAACAGCCTAACATCCATTCTCTCTGCTGTGTTAGTGCCTCTCCTCTGCAGTGTTTGGGTTTTTTTCCCTTGAAGTCTATTACTAATTCCCCCCAGCCCTCCTCTGCAGTACGCTAGGACTGTCATTCTTGATGCTGATGAGGCTGGGAGGCCAGGTAACTGCTGTGCTTCTTGTCTGAGGTCACCAGCAAACCTGGGGACATTTAGTCAGGTCAGTCCCTGGAACAGAGGCTGCCACCAACATCGGGGACATCAGTCAACAGCTCAGCAAGGGAGAGGGAAGGATGACGACAGCTGAGGGAATTACTGTCGTGTTAGACACAGCACAGGGGAGGAGACAGGGAAAGTGCTTTTTAAAAGCCCCACATTTTTATTTCTTTTTTTAAAAAGATTTGATTTATTTATTTGACACAGAGAGAGAGGGAGTGCAAGCATAAGCAGGCAGAGCAGCAGGCAGAGGGAGAGGGAGAAGCAAGCTCCCTACTCAGGGAGTCTGACATGGGGCTCAATCCCAGGACCCTGGCATCATGATCTGAGCTGAAGGCAGATAGAACTAAGCCACCCAGATGCCCCTAAATGCCTCACATTTTTATTTCTAATAGAATTTGGAATTTGCTGCACACAGTGAAAGTTCTAGAAAACTGGCATCATCTTAAGCAAATGTGGTATGGACCTGTGCCTAAAGGGCCAGCACACACACGCACGCTCCCATACCACACACCCTGGCATCTCTTTTCTGGTCAGCAGAACTGCCAGCTGGCCAGGACAAAGAAGAATGACCAGGTCCTGGTAGCCAGGGCCGTCCTGCCAGAACCTGGCTGGTGGTAGGCAGGGACTAGGGTCTCCCGGGTTGCTTAGGCAATCTGATGTTCTCATTCCTGCCCCCAGCATCTTTTACAAGCCAAGCTGAACTAGCCTGACATGCAGCTAGGTGGTGACCCAGCTGCCCTGTGTCATCTAGCCAGGCTGGAAACATGGGGGCAGACAGTGAGTCAACATCTGCAGGACTTCCCGAAGGTGCTGTGAGGCCACTTTCAGGTACCCCCACAGGAGAGAAGCACTCAGAGTCCCAACTAGGGACAGTTTCTAAAGCAGCTTCAGATGAACCACCTCAATCATGCAGGATAACCTCAGCACAAGTTTCTATTCCCAGTTAGTCAGGAAACAAAGGCAAAGACAGAGAGGACCCATGGATTTAAAAGAGACTCAGGAAACACACATTGCCGGTGCACGTGTAAAACAGTACAGCCACACTGGAAACACTGGGCAACTTCTTATAAAACTGCACGTGGAACTGTAAGACCCAGCTACTACACTTTCAGGCACTTACTCCAGAAAAATACAAATTTATGGTCACACAAAAACTGGTAGCCAAATGTCATAGCAGCTTTAATCACAACAAGCAAAAATTACAAACAGCCCGGATGCCCTTAAATGAGTGAATGATTAAACTGTGGTATATCCAGACCATGAAATACTACTCAGCAAAAAGAGGAATAGATTATTGATACAGGCAACAACTGAATGAATCTCCAGAGGATCATGTTGAGTGAAAAAAGGCTAGTCCCAAAAGGTCGCGTACTTTATGGTTCCATTTATGCAACATTCTTGAAACGACAAAAGTATAGAAGTGGGTAACAGGGGGCGCCTGGGTGGCTCAGTCATTAAGCATCTGCCTTCGGCTCAGGGCGTGATCCCAGAATCCTGGGATCAAGCCCCGCATCGGGCTCTCTGCTCCTCTGGGAGCCTGCTTCTTCCTCTCCCACTCCCCCGCTTGTGTTCCCTCTCTCGCTGGCTGTCTCTCTGTCAAATAAATAAATAAAATCTTTAAAAAAAAAAAAAGAAAAGAAAAGAAAAGAAGCGGGTAACAGATTAGTGGTTGCCCAGAGTTGGTGGGGTGTGGCTATACAAGGGCCACATAGGAGATCCTTGTGATGGAGATGCTGCATCTTCACTCTATCAACGCTGACACCCCAGTCGCCACACTGTATTAGTCTTGCAAGACGGCACTTTTGGGAAAACGTGGGTAAAGGATCTCTGTACTATTTCGACAACTACATGTTAATCCATTTCAAATTAAAGTTTAGGGGCACCTGGGTGGCTCAGTCGGCTACGTGTCTGCCTTAGCTCACTCAGATCATGATCCCGGGGTCCTGGGATCGAGCCCCACATTGAGCTCCCTGCTCGGAGGAGAGCCTATTTCTACCTCTCCCACTTTCTCAAATAAAAATAATTTTTTTTAATTAAAGTTTAATTTACAAAAAGAGCAAGAGAGAAAGAAAGACTTAAAAGACATCTAGCCCTTGCCTGGACCCTGGTTTGAACAAACCAATGAAAACACATTTTTAAGACAACTGAAGAATGTGAACGCTGCTTGAATAGGAGATGAGAGTAAGGAATTACTATTAATTTTGCTCAATATGGTAAAGACACTGTGGTTATAGTAAGAGTACTTATCTGTCCAAGATACTTATCAAAGTATTTGAAAATGAAATATCATAAATGGTACTTGCATTGAAAAACACAGGTTTGAGGGAGAAGGACAGTGGGTGGAAGGACAGATAAAATAAGATAGACCATGAGTTGAAAACTATTGAAGCCGGGTGATGGATACGCAGGAGTTCATTATGCTAGTCTCTCTACTCGTATATATATTTGAAATTAATAAAAGGTGGAAAAGTAATTTTTAAAAAGTCCCAGGGCACCTGGGTGGAGCAGTTGGTTAAGCATCTGAATTTGGTTTCAGCTCAGGCCGTGATCTCAGGATGGTGAGGTCAAGCCCTGCGATGGGCTCTGCACTCAGCGCAGAATCTAATTGAGATTCTCTCTCCCTCTCCCTCTGCTCCTCCCACCCATGCTCTCTTTCTCTAAAATAAATATATAGCTCTTAAAAAAAAAAAAAAGTCCCAGAGAGGACACGCAGTACCTTGCTTAAGGCCACCACATCAGTAGGAGAAACGGGACTTTAACACAGGTCTTCAGACCCATTTGGCAGAGGCTGAACCAGCCTCTTTCTGGAAGGGCCACTGAGGGCAGGGCCCACAACTGAGCTGGTGAGAAGCTGGCCCAGCAGACTTTCAGACAGCACAGGTCTCAGGAGCACCTGCAGGGCCAGGGCTGTCACCCCCAAGTCGTCAGTCTCTCACCAGCCGAGGAGATACTAAGCAGCCTCACACACGGGCGACCGTGCTGTGAGGGAGGCCACCAGGGCCTCGGAGACCCAGCCTTCGTCAGAGACGCCACACGTCGGGCCGAGCGGGAGGCTCAAGGAAACAGGAAACCCTGCCCTTCTTCAGCTGAAGATACGGGGGCTCTCAGAGGCGATACAGAATGAGTGCCAGACCTAGTCCGTACTCCACTCTACGGAAAAAAGATAGGCCTCGCTCAAATACCACATCCTTCTCAAAGCCCTCCCCAAGTTCCTGACCCAAAGGTGCACCTCCTTTGCACTCCCACAGCTCTGTGCTCACATGCCCCTGTACCAGTTATCTCTTGTTGCATAACAAGTTAACCCCAAACTTAGCAGCTGAATACAACAAACGTTTATTATTTCCCAGTTCCAGAGACACGGCTTAGCCAGATGCTGCTGGCTCACAGGCTGCAATCACCTCACAGTTCATTCATGGGGCTGCTGGTGGGCCTCAGGTCCTCTTGACTGTCAGACAGAGATGTCAGTTCCTTCCCACGCAGGCCTCTCCACAGGGCAGCTCCTAACCTGGCAGCTGGCTTCCTCCAGAGCCTGGGCTCAGAGAGAGAAAAGTATCCAAGATGGAAGCTATAGTCTCTCGTGACATAATCTCAGAGTTGTTATGCCACCACTTTGCCATATGCTGTTCGCTAGAAGCACAGCAATAAGCCCAGTCCTCACGCGGAGGGCACGAACGCCAGGAGGTAGGGATCACAGTGAGCCATCTTAGAGGCTGCCTACGACACCCTCCATGATGGATGATAGTTGTAGGACAAGAATTTCTCATTCTTCCACTAGAAAATGAAGTCATGAGAGCAAAACCCACAGAGGATCTACACCTTGTGCCCTCCCCTCCAATAAGAGGTATCAATGACTGCTCTGTAGCCGAGGGCACAATCGCATGCCAGCCCACCTCCCACACCCTTGCCGAAGAGGCAGGCCCAGGTGGCCGGGTTTGGTGCCACATGGTCCCACCTGCTGTGGCCCCAGCTGAATGGGTCAACAGAAACAAAAAAATCAACAATTTATGGCCTCTGGACTGGCCAGAAGAGTCTGTTGCAGGATCTGAAATGGAAAATACCAAGACATGCTCCCTGATTTGGGGAAGTCAGAACAAACCAAAGCCTCATGCAAGCTTCAGTTCCGTGGGAACAGAAAAAAACACATTTTTAAAAAGCAGCTGTAGAGAGAATAAAAATGGAGAAGTGCAGACAGAAACAAAGATACCATTAGAGAGAGAGAAAGAGAAAGAATCACCAAAACTGACAGGTCCCCAGGGCTGGCCCAAGTTTCCAGCCTCTCGCTCCCAGCCCTCCCATAATAATCCTTCTTCTTGGGTTGACTCGAAAGAGCCTCACTTTCTCCTAAGGGAAGGAGACAGGAAAGAAGAGAGGGGGAAGGGGGAAGAGTAAGGAAGGAGGGCATGTAGAGGTCACAGCCAGTCAGGACCAGAAGGCTTGCAAGAGGGAGGTCACTTGAGGTGAGCCACCTCAGTCAGAAGCTCGCTGCTGTTCCAGGCACTGTGAGCTCCCTCAACTTCACAGTTCTGTGACTAATGACTCTAATGGACAAACTTTATTACGTGATAGATGATGCTTTTAAGAAAATCAATATTGTGTCTGACTACCCCAACTCAACACAGAAGGGAAACCATGACCCACTGCATCCCACAGGCCCACTCACTTCTCAGGGAGCAGTTCTGTCCCAGAGCCTCAGATGTGAGGGCGGGAAGCGGGTAAGCCCGGTTAAGGAGTCAGTCCCAAACCAAGGCACGAAGCTGGTACGAGGGAGCGAAGTGGAAAAGCAGAGGCTGAAGGTGCGGAGGCCTGGGACAGCTCCCCTGGAGACGAGCAGCTCCTGAAACAGCGTTCTGCCATCAGAACACCACACCCTCCGAGCCGAGTCTACGCAGTGGAATCACTCGGCGGCTGAGAGTTCGTATCCACACCTGATGGGAATCATCCTCCCCCACCCCACCCCCAAAGCCTTTCAGAGTCTATAAAAAGTCCGGCTTCACATCATGTCACATGCCTGACTTAGGATTCTCATGGGGTTCCCACACCCCCAAAGGACCAGGCAGAGGCCACCATGCTGACACTGCATGCTTGCAGAGCCTGCCCTCTGGGGGCCCTGTGATCAGGTGCTTGCGGGAGGCCTTCCAGCCCAGGAAGCAGCAGAGCAGAGTGTGCATTTGACCAAGAACAATTCCAGGCAGCCACTTTGGCTGGAGCACGGGATGGACACACGGAGCAGCAAGAAACGATGCTGCAGGGGGCAACAGGCCAGACGAGAGGAGTAAGGCACCCTCCCTGCAGCTCTCCCGCTGGATGCCCAGGCATAGCCAGGAACCTTCCCCAAGGGATCTCCAGAAGCCAGAGTAAGCGGGTGGGGAAGAGAAAGGAAGAACAGGCCCAAGACTCCATCCAAGATGGTTAACCAACAGGCCCTGGTCGTCAGCAAGTCCGTACGTGGCTCGAGTCAAGAGATGGAGTACTCTCCTGCCAGGGGACCGTGCACAAAGGTAGGACAGAAAAAAAGGGGCACACTTCATGCGAACCCCAAAGGTGCTTGTCCAGCACATCCGGGATCTCACACCACTGAAGAGGCCTCTGCCCAGGCTGAGACCCAGGATGCCCAGCACACCCCTTGCCCAGAACGCTGATTTCCTGCTGTGACAGATGATGCCCTTCTCTTCCCCAACCCTCAACTCCTCAGCCTTCAAGGCTGGCACAGACCTTCCTTGCCCTCCTCAGTGAAGCTTGCCCTCTGAATTCTGACAGGACTGACGGTATCTGGTCCACTCTCCATGCAAACAGCCCCACATGATCTCCCTTAAGTCCAGGCCCAGTGCTGCAGACCCCGACCTCTGGCTTTGGGAGCGTCCCCCCACATGGGCTCTCCCCCAAACCAGAAGGTGAGCTCTGCAAGGGCTAGGCAGCAGCACCCACCCCAGTGCCCTGCACTTGGTGGGGGAACAGCCAACCCTTCACAGGTGACGAGATGCCTAAAATAAAGGCTGCTTGACCTCCTGACAATAATAAACACTGGCTCGTGCCTTTGGTAACCAAGAATTCCAAAGAGGATCTTGAAAAGTTTAAAAAAAGATAGAATCTAATAGAGGAGACCAAAATGGAAAATATTACCGTTCAAAATCAGCTTGGCAACTATTTTCATCAGCTTACAAAGAGCTTCTGGCATCAGTGGAAAGTGGTCCACATCACGTTACTATTTTAAGCACTTTATGACAGATCTGCTCAGCTGTCCCTCTTCAGAATAAGGGACTCAAATGCCTCAAATTTGCTCCATGGGAGCTGCCAGAGAATAGTTTTTACTAAAATCACTGGACACGTGTTTATAACCTTTGTTCAGTATTTGCTCAGATGTTTTCACTCAGGCGAGTTCCTGGATATCTGTTTCTCCTTTTGCTTTCTTCCACGCAAGAACTCCTGCACATCACACCACACCGAGCCCTGGCGATTGGGGCACTGTCTGATACACCAGGAAATTAGCATCTGCTGTGTCTCCTCAAGGCTTTGGGCACCCATCAAGAAATGGTTGTCCAGAAAATTCAATTCAAGCTCTTAGTGGTGACTAACCCACAAGAAACATCCCGTTTCTATGCTGCTTATTGGAAGCTGCTGGATTTCATCCCTAGGCAGTCTGAAATGGGCTTAAGTAAATGTACTCATAAGGCTCCCCATTCTGAGGTCACCCGCAAAACTCATTCAAGATACAAGCCTGAGAAAAATGCACTCATTTAATTCACTTGACAAATACTTACGAAATGTCTATGTGCTTGACATTTTCTGGGCACTGGGAGCACAAGAGTGAACAAAATGCATAAAAATGTCCTGCCCTCATGGTGACTACATTTGGGCGGAGGAAAGAGACAATAAAAAAAAAAAAAAGGTAAATTATGTTCTCCAGCAGATGGTGATAAGGACTATGAAGAAAAATGAAAATAAAGTCAGACATGAGCACTCTAGAGGAGAGGAGTATAATTTTACACGGGGCGGTCAGGGATGCCTCACTGAGGAGGTGACAAGTGGACAAAGATCGGAAGGAGGCGAGGGAGCAGGCCCTGGGGATTTCCACGGGGAGGGTGGCCCGGACAGAAGCTGGTGCAGCTGCGGGTGAGTGAACAGCGTAGAGCTCGGTGTTTGCTGAGCTGACCTCACAGCTCTTGGGGCCTTCAGGCCAGGCGGGCACCACGAGCAACAGAAACACATGGAACCAAGAACTATGAGCCCGGGACAGATAGTCCCCAGGTCACACTCCCACTGAAAGCCCCTGGAACAATAAGAGGGCCAGCTTATACAGCCCATGGCCCGAGGTGGCCAGGCTGCATGCTGGATCTTTAGCCAATCCCCCAGTCTTTAGGTGAGGACCTACCATCTAGGCAGGAAGGAGCCTTGCCCACGGGCTTACAGAGAGGTGGTGACTCAGTTCGAACTTCTAGTCAGCTATGCCTGGTGTTGCCTTTCGGGGCCATAAAAGAACAGGCCCGCTTCCTCTCTTCAGGATAGTCCTTCAGAAAATGGCAAGTCTTCTCTGGTGTGGAGGCCCGGTTCCTTCAAGGGTTGATTTCAAGATCCCTCAGCCACCCTCTGGGTCACCTCCTCTGAAACAGTCCAGTTTGTCAGTGCCATGAGGGTGTCCTGCTTACAGAGTGGCACCAGACATAAATCTCCGTCCTTCTAAACAACTCTGTCCCCAGGGTCTCCACCATGATTCATGATTCCTTAATGCTTCTGGGTCTGAGGCAAACACAAGTATGACACTTAGGGAGGGAGTCATGGTCTAAGCAACGAAGCAATGACTAATGAAAATGCCATACCCCATGACACGTCCCGTTGGCCGTGCTGCAGGGAGAAGAGGAAACCCTGACAGGATGGGCCTCTCCCTGCAGGCTGAGGCTTCGGGCCCCCGCCCCAGCAGAGACAACAGCCACGGTGGGATGTTTAGTTATTACCCTTATTTGAGGGCAGCACTTCTTAAAGTGAGTTCTGTGAAACAGCCCTGTCTCAGAATGTGAATGGGTATTCCTCAAAAGGTGGTCGGGAATAAGTTGTATTTGAGAAATGCTGGGTTGAAGCAAGCTACACTTTCTTTACTTCAGTACTTAGAGATTTGGGGTTTGCTGATATGTACCTGGGCCTCCAAGAGGAAAAGCACGGACGCCATGTGTGTGGAGGCACTACGACGCTTTACGCACGGTCTCCGCCAGCCTTTGTCACAACCCTACCATGTGTGCACAATCATTATCCCCATTCTCTAAACAATGCATCCGCACCTCAAACAAGTTACCGCCTGTACTAGGTGTTCTTCTGGCCAGAGAACTCAGAGAGGGACCAGTGACCCCTACTCCTAAGGAGGGTTCTGAGACACGGATAGACAGTAGGAGTAACAGCAGGTCGGGAAGTCAAGGACCACTTTATTATTAGCTGGGTGTGATGGAGAATTCTCTGGCAAGCCAGGTGGGAGAATATGGCTGAGGCTCAAAGTCTCGGTAAGACCTCGTTCTTCTCCAGCTGAAGGAAGCATGAGGGACCTTCCCCACCCCATCCTTCTGAGGCAGCCCTGTCTCAGCTCACGTCTCCTGCCTCAAGAATGGGAAGAAAACTCCACAGAGAAGGAAAGCCAAACTCATATATGCGACCTTTTACACAGGGGCCATGTCCACTAGTAAACACGGTCCTGGAATCAGATTCTGTTTTGCCCTCCTCTGGGGAGGAATCAGGGAAGGGAGCAGCTCTCCCTCTCCCCTACATCTGATGGCTAGGATAGCAAGGGGCAGAGTGAGAACTCACTCCCAGGGTGGCTGACCCCACGTTCACACTAAACCACCCCCATCTGTCCTCAGACCACTTTAGCCCTGAAGTAAGCAGAGGCCACAGAACTAACTGTGGGTACGGGCACGTGCTGGCCAGCGCTTTCACACTAAGGATTTCAGAGATGGGAAAACCATCTAAAACAGTATCAATGAGTTTAGGGGCCCCTTGTTTCTGCTTTCTCCTGATATTGAGGCTGATGGGGGGAGGGGTGGAGAATAGGCCAAAATTCTCACTCCTTCTCCTCCAAACCCCAGGTTCCAGAATGCACAAACATCCCCCTACAGGCCCCTTCCCATTAGACGCATGTCTGCTTCACTGATGGATAACTAAACATTGATTAGAGATTTCCGATTTGGTTTCAAACTGAACAAAATTATGAAGTTCCACAAACCAGCCTTTATTCTCTATTTTAGGAAACTGCCGTGAAAGAAGAGTACAGAGCATTAAAGACCTCCCATGGTAGTAAGTAAAGATACAAAGAACACAGAACAGAGAAATCCAAACTGAATACGCTTTTACTACATTTGCCAAATCTCACTTAAGAAAAAAAACAATGCAATTTTAAAGGCTTTCTTCTGAAGTCTGTCTGCTGACCTCAGCATTTCCAAGTATGAATGAAAGAATCAATAAACGAGTGGAGCGCTGCCAGCCTGGATGTCCCCACTCTGGCTTTGTCCCCGCCTGCAGGCTTTCTGGCCTGGCCTCCATTCTTTCTCACACGGGCCTGTGAACCTGGGCTAAGCTACGCCTGCACATGAATTCCCTGAGTCCCACACTAGCCTCTCCCGTCCAGTGCCACTAGTCCGAAGTGGACTCACGACTGTCCTCCAGAGAGTCCAGCTGCCTGCCTCCAGCGTCAGGACAACGAGGCCCCAGCAACAGACTGCTGAAATAAGGACCCTTGGGGTGACAGCACCCATGATGCCAGGAGAAGGGGAGGTGGGAGGTCTGAGTCAACCCCTGATTCCAAACCAGCCAGCTTTGTCATTCTCTTCTATGACAGCAAGTGTCACTGGGCTTCATGAAGGGGACTCTGGGGCAGAGGAGGCTCAGGCCCCAAGGATTACACATTCGGGGAATTTGCAACACCTTGCCCTTGCCTGGTCTCCCTGCACACGTAAGTCTCCCTAGGAAACGTGAGCAAGACGGTGTGCGGTGGTGATGATACTGTGCTAGGACGATGCAGATTTCAGGCGCCCTGATTCAGGGAACTAGTGGAAAGGTCTTCTGGGGGGTGAGGGAGAGGAAATGCTTTCAGCCGCATCGCCCCATTTCCAGCTCACAGTAACCCTGAGAGGAAGGCAGGTCAGACATGGCACTCCTCAGCCGGGAGACAAGAGGTGACATGCTTTGCCCAGGATCATGCAGAAAATGTCCACATCCCATATCAGAAGCTCTTCCCAGAGGGCAGAAGTGGATGGCCTGAGAGTCTGGGAGTAACTCCAGCCCCACACCCTTGGTGCTGTGCTTGGAGGCAGGCCTCTTCATCGCCACCCAAACAGCCAACAACTCCTGGGCACTCGCCACGGGCCAGGCCCGGTGCTAAGGGCTGTTACACGTAGGTCCTGGCAATCCTCTGAAGCAAGTCCTGTTATCCCCATTTTACAGGTGGGGAAACTGAAATCCAAAGAGGTGGCAAGTTATGTATTCTAAGCCCGCTGTGTATACTAACCCACTGAACTCTCATAACCACCCCATGAGATGTGAACTGTTATCTCCATTTTACAGAGAAGAAAACCATAGACATAGACAGGTTCAGCAACTTGACCCGACTCAGACAACAGGCCAGTGATGGGGCTGCTGGGAACACAGGCACAGTGGCTCCTGGCCCATGTTTTCAACCATCGTCCCACATGGCCTCTTTCGAGTAACTTCCTACAGTAGTGAGTTTAGTGAGTCACAGAGTAGCAATCTGCACCCAGCTCAGTCTGACCCTGAGCCCAAACTCCTTTTCTCTGTGATATATACCGATAGATACCCACTCCCCTTTCAGCTTGCTTCAGACCTGCCTGGCTCAGTGTGCCCTGCAAACACTGGGCCTGAAGTCGAGGAAAGCTCGGACATGAACATCCCTTGACCAATGCAATAGAATGGGGCCTACCCTCTGGAATGGTGAAGCAGTCTTTCCAAGTCTCTGGGCTCCCACAGACCATGGCTGGCATTGTGAGGAGGTAGCCGTCACCAGCAGGATGTGTGGGATGGGGCCCAAGCAATGGACACATACCCTTTGAAAAATGGCCATCCACAGTCTTCAAGCATGGGCAGAGGCAAATGAGAGTAACTTTACAGTGGAGAAATCTACCAAGTACTAGCCCAGCCTGGAGATCAAGGCCAACATCAACAGTAATAAATCACATACTCTTGATATGCTGCAATGTGTCATGGATACAATGGGGTGAAAATGGCACTTAACCACTGTGTTCTTCTCAAAAAGCCATAACTCTAGGCTAATGATGAGAAAAACATCAGACAAATCCCAACCGAGGGATACTCTATAAAGTATCTGACCAGTGCTCCTCAAAACTGTCAAGGTCATCAAAAACAATAAAGCAAGTCGGAGAAAATTCCACTGCCAAGGGAAGTCTAAGGAGACATGACAACTGAATGTAATATGGTGTCCTGGATGGGATGCTGGAACAGAAAAGGGCGTTAGGTTAAAGCTAAGGCACACTGAATAAAGCGTGAGCTTTAGTTAGTAATAATGTATTCATATTGGTTTACTAATGGTAACAAACGCACCATACTAAGGTACTATGTTAATAATGGGGAAAAGTGGGTGTGGAGCACATATCCACTCCCGGTACTATCTTCATAATTTTCCTATAAATCTAAAACTTTTGTAAAAAATCCAACACTTGGATAAATACAGACAGTGAGACAGACATAGAGAAGATGCAAAGGCCCAAAGTGCCAAGGGCCAAAGGGGACTCTATGTACTTAAGTGAAGACACACGCACACACGCACGCACACACATGTGCAAATATCTGGAAGGGTGGACACCAAACGGAAAACTATGGCACACACAGAAAGCAGACTCACACACCACCTACACGGCCAGCGCGCTCCTGGCCCGTGTCCAGAGAAGCATGAGCCACAGGAACGCTCGGAGGATGCCTGGCTGGAGAGCACAGAGCAGCTGAGGGAGCCCGTCGCCTGCTTCGCCGAGCTGGGGAAACGGAGGCTGGGAGAGAACTCTTAGCCACTACATGACTTTGCACGAATGGCCCCCCTTCTCTGGGCTTCATGTTGTCCATCTGTAGAAAAGGGCCTGTTCGATTCCCGCTTCAGCACAGAACTGATAGGAGGCTAGACTGATAGATAACGGATGTGCCCGAGCACCTTCAACAATCCCTGCTCCCCACCACTCAGTGTCATCGGCCCTGTGTGACGAGCAGTCATACAGCAATGGGACGATGGGACACCCTGCTCCGCCTCTGACAGGACAACTGGCCGGACCACCTCTTTGGGCAGCGCACCCTACACAGTCCTCTCCACCTCACTAGGCACTGGGTTTCTCCTGCTGTCAAGTGGGGGGGGACAGGTGTTGGTGATCTGGACAGCCGGACGGGTCCCTCAACGGCTGTGTCTGGGAACCACTGCCCTGGGGGCAGCTGACCTGAAGAAACACCTGCGTGAAGTCACAATCATCACCATCACCAACATCAACGTATCACTATTCAATACTTTCCCACACTGACCTCTCCACCCAATAGCCTGGAAGCAAAGAAGAAAGGGTCAAGTTACCCCCAGTTCGCAGAAGAGGAAAGCCAGGCTGGAGAAGGCTATGATGGGGAGCAGCTGAGCTCGGATGCCTCCAGTGCACCCACAAGTCCTTCCTCACAATGGAGCCGAAAGCTCTGCTGTCTCTCCAGAATTGTCTGCCTCCTCACCTTGACCGAGCTGTGCCTCACTTGAGGCAGAACTGAGTGTTCTCTGCTCACCCCAAAGCCCCAGGCACGGGGCTAGGTAACCCCCAGAGTGCCAGCACAGGGCTAGGGGCAGAGCTGGCCCTCAACTTTTGGTTAACTGACTCACAGGCAAACAGAGAGAAGCTTCCACAAATGTGAACCCTCCCACACTGTCTCAGAGGCCGGGCCTGAAAGGTAAGCCTGGAAATGTGAGCAACAGAGCTGGGCCAGCCTCTAACCCAAGCCGGGGAAGTGTAGGGACACCCTCGGTACACATGGGAGTGAGAAGAGCAGACTGTGGACAACACTGGCTGGGAGTCAGGGAACCCCGGTCCTGTCCTTGCTCAGGCAGGTGCTATGACCCTGGAAATCTCTCCCCCTCTCCGTGCCTCAATTCCCTTGTTGAAAAATGGGGTCATAGTGTCTGCTGTGCCCCCCTTATATAGGTGGACACGAGCATCCTTTATAAAAATGAGGGGCTGCAACTGATGGGTGCTTTGTCCCTAGATAGGCAGAGACACTCTCTTCCTCATTTCAAATGCACCCTCCTCAGGGTGGCCTAAACAGAGCCAGGCAGAGTGACCAGTCCTTACACCCCAAGGATGGCCCCACCTGACTCCTCCCAGGCACACAGAGGGGTCTAGACACAAGCGCTGCTGGCACAACTCATGGCCAGCGCCCACAGGAATCCTGACCCTGGAGGTGCCAATCCCCACCACAGGCCGAGTCAGGAAAGGCTTCGCTCCTCAACCCACAGGGAGGCAAGCCAACAAAGGTCACGGACCCAAGCGAGCAGCTGCCCCACACTCCACTAGGGCCCAAGGTATATAAACCACCTATGTCATACGGAGCTGGTTTTGCCCAAAGCTCATCAGGAAATCAATCACCTGGAATTTTTTATGTCCCCCTCACCCACCAGAAACCAGGGTAAAAAGGGTCAAGTGCCCAGGCTAGTCTACAGAAGCCGAGTGGAGGCACAGTATGGCTAAAGCCTAGCTCTATCACCGAGGCCTGGGTTCCAGGGCCCAGGGGCAAGAACACGGGGTCTAGGAGAAAAACAGAGTTTCTGTGACCGTTCCAGGGCTCAGATCTCACCAAGGCCTGAATCAGCTAGTTACCCTCCCTCCTCCCAACTTCCTTCTGCCTGGATTCAGGGGTTTGTCAACATAAGGCTAAGCCTACCTACAAAAGGCTGAGGAGTACCCTGGGCTCCAAAATACCCTTTCTTCTTCCCTTCCACCCTTCCCTCAACCTCATTTCTTTAGCCAACAAATATGTTTCTCATCTTATTCCCTTGGAGCATCTATCTGAATTCAGTGTTCAGAGGAAAGCAATCAGATGGGGCTAATTCACACTAAAGTGCAAAGGACTGCCAGGCAAGGGGTTTTGTGACAGGCATATTTGTGTGATTTTGCAGTAGTTTACAACCCCCTACCTGGAGCTCCAAATGGAAGACTGTCTGCTCTGCCTACTCTCATAATTCTACTTCCTCTTGTTCTGGACCCACTGAGCTGCTCAAAGCTGCAAGTTAGGTCCTAACTGTCCTTACAGCAGCCAGTGCAGTGCCAGCATCATAACCTCTGGCCCCTGGGCTCTCATGCAAAGGCTGGGGACGCCTGCCAGGCCTCACCTTCTGCATCTCTACATGTGCCTGGTACCCACAGGTGCACGTGCACACACGCATATACACGGGTACACTCTGGACTAGCTGCTGCTTGAGGCCAGCGAGTCCACATGTGGGTCTCTTACAGCCCACCCATAATGCCCAGCCCAGCCAACACTCAGTAAGGGTATGCAGCTGGACCCCACTATCTCCCACAGCGATCCACTCCCCATCTCAGACACATCAGCCTTCGAAAAGCACAAGTCTGGTCAGGTTCCTCCATGTCAAAAATGCCCACAAAAGTTCTGTCTCCTGTGGAGAAGGGCCAGCCCCCTCAGCCTGGCATCCAAGCCTCCATGGCACATGCCAACCTCCTTTGCCCATCTTTTTTGCCAGTACTTTCCACTGTGGGCTCTGACGGTCATCAAAACAAGTGGTGTGCCCTTTCCCAAATGCACACCCTAACTTCCCAACTGCCTCAGCTGCTCACTACCCATTTCAAACAATGACCCTTCACCCACCCTTCAAAGCCCACCTCAAGTACCACCTTCTCCATGAAGCCCTCCTCCTTCATGCCAAATGCCTGGGAGTCATCCTTTTCTGAAACGCTCAGCATTGTGTGGCTCTCCCCTGTGGTTTTCTTTCTTTTTTAACAGATTTTATTTATTTGAGAGAGAGAGAGAATGAATGGTAGGAAGGGGCAGAGGGAGAGAGAAAGAGAGAGAGAAGCAGACTCCCTGCTGAGCAGGAGCCCGATGCAGGGCTCAATCCCAAGACCTAGAGATCATCATCACCGAAGCTGAAGGCAGCAGACGCTTAACCTACTGAGCTACCCAGGCGCCCCTCCCTTGTGGTTTTCTTGATGTCCCACCCTAACTGCCGGACTATGTAACCCATCCCACTGCCATGAGCCTGGCAGCAGCAACCTGGCAAACATCTCTGAGACACCAGAGTAGCCAGCATCACACCACGCACACACTAGACCCTTGGCAAAGGATGTCTATTGGCAAAAGGTTGACCCAGGACAGGAGAACCTTCCAGGAGAGACTCCTGGGGCCTCTCGCCAGCCTTACCCACTGCTGATTGTCTGGGCACCCGCCCTCCCTGGCCAGGGAGAACACCACAACCATGGACCGGGCATCACAGCTCAGCCTCGGTGACGCCTGTTTTTATGGCCCCTGTTGCTAAGCAGGAGCCAACAGCCCCTTGGAGCCGCGTGACACAGGAAGGGGAAGCCGGCAGTCCCAGAGGGGCTGTTCTTTGCTCCCTCCAGCTCCAGTTGGGCAAAAAATGTTTTCTTTTCCATTGCATAAAGACACATCCAATGGTGACACAGCTAACACCACTAAGAGGAGGACATAAAAGCCTCATGGGTGTGAGTGGGGAGAAGAGTGGCTGCATGTTGGTGGCAGGACTGGCCAGCCAGCCACACGCGACCCCTCCAACATGCAAGCGGAAGGAAAACGAGCTCTGACCAGAATCAGAGCCATCACAGTCCTCACTCTGCAGACACGGTCTAGGGGATGCTGCTGCAGGGGGGACAATCAGAGCAAAACACACAGGGTTACCCACCCCCCACAAAGCCCAGCCGGGCCCTCTCCACAAGGCTGCAGCGAGGAGCCAAGGAGAGGAGAGAGAAAACCAGGTTTTGTAAGCTTCAAGGGGCTATACGGGTGTGCAAGGCTGGCCCTGCAGGTCTGGCCGTCAGAATGAGCATGCAACAGGTCACCAGAACCCAGGCCGGGAGACCCAGCATGCCCTAGGACTCAGAGAAGTGCCCTGGCCTCAGCTCCTTGCTTCCTGCCCTGTCAAGGGGATGGCAACTGTGCTGACACTCACGAGTGGCGGCTTGAGGTCCTCCTGAGAGGTCAGACAGCTGTGAGCAGAGAAAATCGTGCAGACCTCCCACGTGCAGGCTGGTGACATGGGGGTAGGGGGCATCCAACACAAGACCCCTTTGTAAGGGTCACCTTTGGCCCTGTGACTCCACCCATGGGGAGTTATAAGGAAATAATCCTAATTAGAGAAAATTATCTCTATGTATGTGGATATTAATCTCAGTATAATTTATGACTGCAGAAAAAGACACGAAGTGCCAGGTAGCTGAGAACAGGGAAATGATAAAGTGAACTAAGGTTCATCTGCTCAGTGGAACCATTCAAAAATTTTTCAAAACTATGATCACACAGAAAACGGTGATGAGTCACATCAACAGAGAATGTCATGACACTGCTTTACTTGCACCATTTCTTTCATTCTTCGAGCTTAAATGTTCAAGTTCATATTTTGATATGCACAGAGAGACTGAGGATGTTTTAAATATGTGGCATAACTCCAACTTCGCCTAAGTTTTTAACAAGCTGCGTGCTGGGAAAATATTAGAAGATAATGAAGGAGTTCATGTTTGTGTAGTAGTAGAAGGATAACTTTTTTCTATTTTAATGTAGTTTTCAGATATTCTTTTATGAACGTTACTTTTAAAAGAGAATAAGTAAATGGGGCATTTGGGGGGCTCAGTCGGTTAAGCATCTGCCTTCGGCTCAGGTCACAATCCCAGGGTCCTGGGATCGAGTCCCACATCGAGCTCCCTGTTCAGCAGGGAGCTTGCTTCTACCTCTGCCTCTGCCCCTCCCCCCTACCTGTGTTCACTCTCGCTCTCGCTCACACTTGCTCTCCCTCTCATTCTCAAATAAAAAAAATCTTAAAATAAAATAAAATAAAATAAAATAGAATAGTAAACGTATTTTCAGGGTAGCTCAGGTACAGAAGGCTGACCCCGCTGCTCCTGGAGGGGAGGGCGAGAACAGGCTTCCACACAGAGAACTAAACGGTTGTCTAGGACGAGCACCAGACAGGAGCTCCCGAGACGTAACTCAGCGGAACACTAGCTGTTCTGACCCATCCTTCCTGGGTGGGACCAAGGTCTTGTGACCCACCCCACTCCTTTCTCACTTTCCCAGAGGAAGAAGAACTCTGTGAAAGAAACAAAATAACCAAAATAGCCAAAATGCACCAAATAAAAAGAACAAAACCATCAACAAAGCACAAAACAACAGTAATTTATATGATTTAAAAAAAAAAAAAAAAAAGAATACCAAAAAGGCAGCAATAAAGAGCCAGGACAAAGTGAAGGCAGCACTAAGGGTGCTTGAAAACAAAGCATCCTTCCAAAAATCGCAGGACGTGCCGAAGGATGCGGCCAGCGGGAGTCTCACATGCTGCCAAGTGCTGTGCGCGGGCAGACTGCTCAGCAGAGACGCCCAGACTCCGCAGGCACGCCGGGACTGCTCATTTCGTTTTACAACTATCAGATTCTAGTAACTCCTAGTAACTCTCTTCGTAGGAAGTGGACTTCGGGCAGATGTAAAAGCGGAGCTCTGGCAACACACTGTCATTTGCCTGAAGAACCCGAGAAAGGATTCGGTGTTTGGGCACCTCCCCTCCTTCCCCACTGGACACGGCCCTCAAGGGTATGAACCACACTGGGAGGGACACTGGTATCTGATCTACCGCAAGGACAGCAAAGCTCTGGCCACAGCCCCGTCCCTGTAGACACTGCCCCCCGGACAAGGCCAGGCTTCAGGGCAGGGCAGTCAGAGAGCAGAGGGGCGACGGTCTGGGGGTTCCCTAACTCTTGAGGCATAGCTAGCTTCTCTAGCTTCTCCACCTTCACCATCCCCAAGGAGCTGTATTCCTCCTCCCTCTGGGTGCCCTGAAACATGACCTGGCCTAGAGTTTAGCCCATGCTGGGTAGTGACCTACCAGCTGATGAGGGAGGGGGAGAAAGAGAATGGAGGGAGGGGAAAGTCGGGCATGCCTCCTCCCAGATCTCCTGCTGTCCCTCACTGGTCCTTCCCTCCCAGCATTTCGCTGCACCAATCACGCACGCAGGACAACAGGGCTGGCCAGGCCCTAAAGGCTCCTCTCGTCAAGATGTTTCAAATTAGATTAATCATGGAATCCTCTGCCCGGACAGAATCCTGCTCCAAAGCCTCATCTATGCAACAGTCAGGATGGGCAGCTGGGCGGGGGGCGGGCGTAGGAGAGAGAGGTAGGATAAAGGTAGAACCCCTCTTTTCTCAGCTCCCCAGCACCGCTGAAACCCACAGGAGGATTCCTGTAGGCCTGGACTCTTCCAAATACAAGACCAGTGCTCTAACCCCTGAGCTATGGAGCCTTCTCCTTGGACTCTTCCAAATACAAGCCAAAATAGCTCAGTAGATCAGCCCCCTTCATTTTCTAGTTGGGGAAACTGAGGCCTAGAGAGGCAAAGTGGCTCAGCAAAGGCACGCAAGTGGCTGGTGGCAGGGCTGGGACTAGCACCATGTCTATCTCCCCCTAGAATCCAGAACAGCAGGAACACCTTCCTTCCATCTGCATTCCCCACGGCTCCAGCACCGGTCCTACCCAGAAGGACTACTCGCGGCACACTAGAGGGGACAGAGGAGCTGCTAGTTAGAGAAGCAGGCCTCCAAGTCAGACTGACTGGGGCCCAAATCCCAGCCCTGCCACTTAAAAGGCTGTCTAACCCTGGCCAAGTCCACTCCTCGGTCTCCCAGCTATGATGGCACAGGAGGACTCGGCAAGCTCACAGAGCTGCACTGGCTTCTGGGAAGAATCACAAATGCTAGCTCTTCCCCCACACCCTTCTCTCTCCTTCAGACCCCTCCCTGCTCAGCATATCTCCCTGAGCCTGGCCTTCCAGTAAGAGAACATTCAGAGGCCTCCGTGGTACAGGGACTTGCCTTGTGGAGACAAAGTCGCAGCCACAGTGCCCGGGCTCAGATCCCTGTGGCGTCCAGGGACACTACACTGCCAAGGGGAACCCAGCTTCAACCTGAATTCCCGGCTTACAGGCCCCTCCAAAACCACTGGCTCCTGACCCCTCCTTCACTTCTGGTCCGCTGGGCAGGAGAAGCAGGTCTCCACCAAATGGCCTGGCTGTCCCCTGGGTGATCAGGTTCTGACCAGTCTGACTGCTGGAAACCCAACCAGTCACAGTTCAGGTCGCAGCTACCCCAAGACCCCGGAATTCCCCTCCACACCCCTAAAAGGCTCAGGTCATGGTTCACCATGGCCAGAAACTGGGGGGAATTATCCAGAGCTCCATAATCAATCAAGGACCACTGGGAGGAAGAGAACCCAGCAGCTTGGTACACCCCACTAGCAAGAACCCTCCGAGGGTTCTAATCCGAGGACGACCAGACCTGTCAGCATTTCCACACAAGCCCAACCTATCACAGACCAATCAATCTCTTCTGCCCCAGAGGGACCAAAGCCCAGAAAATCCTCTGATTGCACATCAAAGTTTCAGAAAGCTCGGAGTTATAATTTGTACCTCTCACATCTAAACCGGATGTTTTAAAGTCAGATAACAAATAAAGTCAGGTACAAACTAGAGAGAACAGGCTCACAGATTTGGATGGAAGATCCTCTAACCTAACCTGCCACTTTACAGATGAGCAAACTGAGTCCCGGGGCAGGGGGCGTTGCATGGAAAAGCTGAGTCAGGCCTGGAGCCCAGATGCCCTGCTTGAGTCCGGGGATACCACACTGCACAACTTCCACTGTCCCCATGAGTGGGGCTCAGCAGCTGTGCACCCCAGGGCCCTGCCCTTGAGTCTCTGTGCAGGGAGCTGTTACACAAAGGGCTGGCCCCTCGCCCTCTCCCTCGTGTCTCAGTGGAGCTCTTCTCTCTGATTCAGGGCACCAGCAGCTTTGGAGCCAGGGGAAGAGACACGAGAGTCCAACACCAGGGCTACTGGCCTGCGTCCAGGTTACCTTTGGGCATAATCTGATGCATGGCGACAGAGAGGAAGAAGATGGAGTCACTGTAGTAGGTCCCTGAGCCAGCACTGAAGTGCTTCTGCATGGCCTCCACCACTGGGAAGAGCTTGTCCGTCAGCACGCCAACGTCATGGAAGACCACCTGCAGGAGGACACGAGGAAACCACAGGAGTGAGCAAGCCCGCTCAGACACCCATAACACGCGCTGCCCCTCCAGGGGTCACGAGCAGGCAGCCCAGGCAAGAGCTAAGACAATGAGGAACCACAGGCACACAACAAAGCCTTGGCCGTGAGTACGGGGACACCACATGGGAGAGTTCTGCAGGCATGCCTGTCGGGGGCACGTAATGGAAGAGGAGGGGGAGCCGTCCCCAGTCTGCTTTCTGCTTCCGAACTCCAAGCTGGGCCACCTGGAAACGCGAAGCCACGTGAAAATGTCTGGTCCCAAGATTCAGGACCCTCCGCGAGTCTGGGCGGCTGGTGCGGGCCCTGGCATCGCCACTCCCGGCGGCCACTCCGTGTGTCCAATGTTCCACCTCCCTGTCCAATAGTGTGGACAGGGCGAGGAGCCCCAGCAGACAGTCCCAGAAAACACCGAGTGCCGCAGCGGACTCGTCCATCAATTCAACCAGCGTTTCCCGAGGGTCCCAGACACTCTGGAGGTGCTGAGAGAGCTCGACGGAATAACCAGGCACCACCTCCTGCAAAACACTTAGGATCTAGAAAGGTCAGCAGCTACTGAACAGAGCTCTGCGATTTGTGAAACGCTTTCAGGCACACCGATGCCCGTGACAACCTAGGACTTAGTAAGGCAGACATCACGAGTATTGCTCTATTATGATGACAAATTATTAAAATTACAAATGAGAAAGCAGATGCTCAAAGAGGTTATGCTTGCCCAAGGTCACAAAGCTACTAAGTAGCAGGGCCAGAACTTGAACCCTGGTCTCTAGATTCCAAGTCCCACGCTCTTTCAGCAATAAATACATCCTCTTCCTTAACAGCAACCCCATCGGCACAAGCAGCAAACAGAACAGGTAAGAGTACTAACAGGACCCCAAAGAGCTGGTCTTCCTAGTCTGACGTTATTCCAGATTGTACATTCATCCCACATGCAGCTACCAAATTACCATGCACTCTGCTCACACAGGTCTCCGTGTGCCCCCCGACATCTAGAACACTCCACCGCACACCAGAGGCACTCAGTAAATACAGCCCAGGCCGGAAGCCTGGATGTTCCCCCTCCTCCAACCTCAGCCCTGACAAGAGATCTGCTGGTGACCCCTTTGACCTCACTTTTGCCCTGGCAGCCGACAGGACAGGACAAGCCTGCGAGGCTGCCACACGCTGGTCAGCCATCACCATATGGACTCCAGGACACCAACAGCTAAAGGAGAGGCCCCGCGACTCCCCTGACTGGCTTGCTTACCTGCTCCAGGGCTCTGCCAGCAGGAGAAAGGACCAGTGTGGGCGGGGCCCCAAGGTTCTCAAGCAGGTGGGCGCCACCCCGTCATCTACCTCTGCCCTCTCTGCACCCCGGTCTCAGCGCCTCCTCCACCCGGCCTGCGCCCCCAGAGCCTTCAGGCATCAGCCGGTTAGAACCACCTCTGCCGGCCCTACAGTGGGGGCCCACTGCCCCGTCCGCTTCTCCTGAGTTTAGGTTCTGCTTTTGGCAGAAACCTGTTTTTGTCCTCACTTACTTAAGTGTTTGCTTTTCTCTTTAAGTCTACTTAGGTTTCGGAAACACCATTACACTGAGAAAAACTTTTATATTGTGTTAGCATCATCGGTCTTGAAACTCTTTGTCTTTTTCAAATTTATCCACATTTCTGTCCTAATGAGCTATTTTCCTTTATCCTGTTCCTGACTCCTTTTTTTGCTGTTTTCTTTTTCATGACTTCTCAACCAGTTCTGCTACTCCCCAATACAGATGACAAATTCTGCCTTTCACCTCCTACACACCCCCATGCTCCCCTCACCCCACCGCGGTGACTTCCTGGCTGTGCAAGCACCACAAACCCTGGTTTCCCACCTCCTGCCCTGTCCCCTCCAAACCAGCCTCTGTTGTGCCTCTCGAATAACTGTCCAAATACCCAAACTCCCTTCTCCCTCTCCTTGGCTTCAAAACCTCCAACGGCTCACTGCCATCGGTCACAGTCCAAACTCCCCAGGAAGGCTTCAGAGACCCGGCACTAGTGACCGCCTATCCCTCGCACCCTCGCGCCCTCCCACCTCTGGGGATTGGGCAGAACTGAACCAGGCCATCCCCACCCTGTCCTATATCCTTGTATATTTGTACCAGCTCTTTGCATCATGGGGAACCCCTCCCAGCCCCCCCATGTGTCTGGTGAACTCCTAGCCAGTCTCCCCCAACACTGGCTCTGGCCTTGGCTCCCACAATTCCTCACGTCCTTCTCGGCACCCTCCATCACACCGAGGGAGGCTCCGCTTCCCTGTCTGACTTCTCTACAAGTCTCTGTTTCTATATCTGCTACATGGGGCACTGACTGAGGCCAGACGCTGTGGCTGCTCGGTGCCCCGTGCCCAGCCCCTGGCCACAGGACAGGCCACCACAGAGGTCTGTTGAACTAAATGCACTTCCTAACTTAGTAATGAAGTTACTAAACCAGCCTGAGCCTCAAATACAGAAATGAGAAGACCCACCTCCCATGGTGGCTTTTCGGACCACGTGGGACACGCAAAGAAAGCACCTAGTTCAGGGGCTGCCTCACGGTGCTTATTCCTAAGTATTAGCATTCGCCCCCGTCCCCGTCCTCGGGCCCCTGAATCCCCTCTCCTCGCAGATCAGTCTTCACTCATAAGCCAGCTTCTCCCTCTGAGCCTCATTACACCTCCAAACCAGGGCTGGAAGTAGGAATTTGACGAGGAGCTAGAAGCTGACAAGAGGGCTCTCCCAGAAATGGAAGCCTCTGGGTTCATTAAAAAGAAAGACAGAGAATGGATATGTACAACCAAACACACACACACACGGACACGCTCAGAACAGAGCCTGCCGAAGCCGGGCGGAGGGAGCCCGCTTTCAGCAGCCAGCTTATTCCCCTGCCCGGGCCCCCATCTCACCCCACGGCTTCACGGGAGACAATTACATCCTATCAGCATTAATAGATTTATGAGGACAAACTGTACTCAGTACATCATTCCAAACGCTGCACACTGAAGCACCCGCTCCAATGAATATTTCATTTAATAAATCTACTTAAAGATAAATTAATATGTTCCATGGACACATAGCAGGAAGCAAACCACAGACACCACAAGTGTGAGTCAAAACACCCAGGCCTTCCAATGTCTACAACCACTTTGCAAACTGCGACCTTCCTAGGGCAGAGTCGGAGTTGGGCACACCAGTCCGGCCCAGGGTCTGGTGCCCAGCAGGCAGCAGTGAGGCAAGAGAGATGGAAGCTGCAAAGTGGGGGGGGGGGGGGCAGAGAAAAGGTCACCCCTCCCACCATTCCTCCCCCCTTCAAATCCCCAACCTCAGTTGAAGGCAACTGGCCAACGAGAAGACCTAAAACAATGCTTTGGTTTGCACCAACTTGACTATACAATTTTGGGGGGACTTAGATTAAAAAGTCAAATCACTATCTGTAACTTTTATAAATTTATTTATATATAAGTACTTAAAATTATAATCCTATTAAAGTACTATTTTTCCCACACCCGTCTTACAAAATGATTTCTTTTTGAACTTTTCATGTGCGTTCTCCACATTAGTGCCTTTATCAACCCAAGTTGAGACATTCAGAGCCATTTTCTGGAACACATCATCCTTGTCATCCATGTAAGATGTTGGATACAGCTCCTTGTGAATTTATGCAGGATGGTGTCATTGGAAATGGCATCCCAACCCATGAAAATCCACGTTCATATCATCAAGCCATTGGTTTTTTTCATCGGCCTATAATTACATATTTGTAGCCACTTACTATCTTCCTTTTATTAGTGATCTTTAAAGGCTCACTTATATCAATATTCCACACTCGTAATTATGAAATCAAACCCCAGGAATGATGACCAAATCTGTGTTAAATTTCTTTGTCTCCTTTTATGTTTAATTAATTCTGTCAAGTGACTTCTAGAAGCGCTTAAATTCAGTAATGACTGAGGTTGTTCCAGGCTAAGGAGTTCTCAAGCTGTACTTCGTGGTTCAAATAAAACATGTAATTGAGAGAGCACTGTGTACTAGAGACTCTGGAAAGACTCAGCTCTCTTGAAAAGGGCAAACTGGGGATGCGGGCAGCGGGGAAGCTGGCCTGGCCTCACAGCCACCATGCACAGCACATTCTAGACACTTCCAATATGAGGAGACCAAAGCAACCAGAACGGCAGAGTCTGATGCCAGGTGCAGACGTCTTTGCCAGCCCGGCCCTGGGCTCTCAGGCACAGACAGGCATGAAGAGCCAGGCCCCAGCTCCCCTCAATGTTCACTGAGGACATAAAGCAATGCCAAGCCTCAGCTCAACTTGGTGGAGGAAACTCATTGATCATTTGGCATGCCCCACTGGGAGTCGGGTCACACCATGATCTGGGAGCCAAGAAACAAGGTGACGGGCTGGCTCTGCACACAGACGCCAGGTTTCCAGGAAACACCAAGGTAAGGTCTGCTTGAAGAAGAGCAACTAGTCCAGCCATGGACAGGATGGCGACATCACCACCCCATGCTCAGCTAGAGGCTGTCCCCAGAACTGCTGCTGGAGAGCAGAACGACAACACAAAGCTAACATTCCTGGTGCACCTGCCACAGGCTGGAATCTACGTACTACAGGAACAGCAAATGTGTGTGTCCGCTTGCCCCGAGGGGCGGCCTGGAGCACTGGGCAGGAAGGCCTCTATAGCTGTGTCAGGACTCAAGCCACCGCCAGCACCAGTGTCCACCAGTGTCCATCAGGCAAACTCACCCCCCAGTGCTGTGGGTACCCTGTTTCAGTTCCTCCCTAATGTGACTTCCGTCACTTCTGCAAGATGTCCTAGATGGAATTACTTTCGCCAGGCAGAAGCACAAAACAGCTGAAGAGGAAAAAAGAAGCCTGCCCGTCTGATTTCCAAAGAATTTCCAACATCCATGCTCATGACCCACTTTACTAACGGCTCAAGAGCTAACGCCGTCCTCACTACAAGGTGTCCAGTTGCTACAAAACATCTAGTCTTGTTCCCTCCCCACTCTCCTCTCCACTTCACACTTACTGCACTGTCAGAAGCTTCCAGATAACCAGATCTGCAGTTAATGTTCTGGGACTCCTACAAGATTCCCAACATTCCAGCAGATTCCATTTCTCCCATACCTCCATCTGGCCAGTATAGGGAGGACATTAAGACAGACAGACAGGCCCAGCAGCTATGGAAAAGGCCACCTGCACGGGCCGGTGGGGGGGGGTGACTGAGGGCCGAACCACATCAACCAGCAAGCTGCAGCCACAGTCAGGAGGGGAGTCGGGATCTGAGGGTCTCCAACTCCAGAGTGCAAAGGCTGTCGCTGGGGAGTCCTACAAAAATGCAGATTCCTGGGTCCTCACCCCAGACATCATGAGTCAGTTTGCAGGCGGGCTCAGGAATCTTCGTTCGGAAACCACCCCAAAGTGATTGTACTGCAGGTGGTCCTCAGACACTCCAAGTGCCCCGCTGGACTCAGTGCCAGTCAGATGGCCTCAGGGTCCTGGTGGGGTTCAGCTCTGGAAATCACACTGCAGGGAGGCTGTGGGCAAACTTCCACGGCATGGCCAAAGGAGAAGACCAAGGTGGCAAAAGGTCCAGAAGCCCCTCGCCCGAGGAGCAGCTGGCGGATCTGCGGTGGGTACGCGCCCCGGTGGGGTGGAGCAGAGAGGACTATACGATCTCACACGTGTGCCAGATCATTCTCTCCAGCTCCTCCATCTCTCCCCACTCATGTTTTCACCACCTTTTATTTTCTTGCCTGGAATGGAGAGAGGATAAATGGCAAAGGTTAAACCCCTACCCCCTTTCGAACCTCGATTCTCTGTTGACTAGAAGCCTCTAACAGAGGAATCGAGCATCGGCCCCAAGTTAGAACAGGCCACCGCGATGGGAGGAGAGAAGAACCCAGGCTGAGGAACTGGACACAGTGCCCTGTGTGCCCAGCGTGGCTGCACCCACATTTCTCACCTCTCGCCCCGTGTCGCGCACCCCACCTCCAGTGGTAAGAGGGTCTCTCCGGCAAGCAGGTAAAGTGATGAAGACCTGACCAGCTCAGCAACCCAGAGAGGCTGTGTACATGACAAGAGCAAGGAAAAGGCGGGTGGTCTGTAGGTGCTCTGCTCTGCAGACCTTCAAACACCCAGGCCCTCCCAGGGAATTTCCAGGATGGCCCCGGGGGACTACGGCAAACCACTGGGACAGAGCCGCGTCCTTGGAAGGCAAAGAAGGAGCTGAGAAAAGACGAACACATGGAGAGGGGTGGAGAGAGACAGAGGGAGTGGCCCAGACGCTCCTTCAAGGCTGACTATGAATGAACCATAAGGCGACTCCAAAAGAAAAATGGAGGCGAGGGGACAGAAAGGTCATTGTTTTCTCCTGGACTTGGGAAGTGTTCATGACCAGCTAACAGCAACATCAGACTGTGGCTTCATGGCCTTCCAGATATCCTTGACACAGCTGAGGGGCACCAGAAGCAGAAATCCATAATTCTGCAGCACGGTGCAGCCAACCGCCCCAGCCCCAAGGCCCGTCTCACGTGTCACTCACCCACCGCCTGCGGCCCTGGTCTCTGGGCTCCAGCGCCCTCCTCTCAGCCTGAGCAGTCATTCTTAAACACCAGTGCCTCAGTCACTCCCCTCCTTTTCCGGCACTCACTAAAGAGCACATCTAGTGAGCTCTTCAAAACAATCCTTACACAGCAGTTACAATCGTCCCTTAATTCGCCTCTTTACAAATGATGAGGTTTGGTTTTTTACATATAATGCTAAACTTCCTGACAGTACAAGCCAATTTTCTACAATATAATGTTTTCCACCTCAAAAGGTAAGAGAAGGCATGAGACAGAAGGAACACGGCGGAAGGATGGAAGACCCAGAAGGTCAGAGAGAGAACGACAGCAGCAGGATTGTCCTGGGAAACCTCAGGAGGAGCTGTCTGGTCTCTCTACTCACCCACAAGTCCACGGACTGTAGACCTGGCCGGTCTTCTTGACCAGGCTCCCTGACCTGTTGTCATCTCCCATGACCTATGACCTCCCAAAGAACACTGCAGTTCCACCAGGAGTGACACCCAAAGGCATGCACTTAGCCGGTTCCAGCTTCAACCTGGCAGGCAGGAAGTAGCCTCAGGTGGGGGGCCTGCCCCACGCTTACTACCCCCTCTGCCCCCCTCCCCGAGGTCCGCACTCCCCTGCTGGCTCTCTGGGACTGGGACACAGCTGGAGCCCAAGCAGGGAGCCACGGTACCCTCCGAGCTCGGAACAGTCAGACTCTAGGACACAGGACAGCCTCCACCATTTGCCGGCTCTCCTAGGTTCCAGTGCTCCCCGAGATGCGGCACACACCCATGGGGGAGGGGGGCAGGGTACAAAAGAAAATTCTAAGAGGCACACAGATCAACCACTTTAATGCTCATGGACTGATTTTCATATGTAAAATATGAGAAAATTAGCAAAAACACTTCAGAACTATGATTTCACAGCTAGTACCTAAGGAAAATTGAGGAAAAGGATGTAAAGAAGAAGAGTCAGTTTAAAATACACATTGAGTAGGTAACGCTGCAGGCAGTTATGGGATTTGGGCAAAAACCGTGAAGGAAACATTCAAACGACCCGACACGGGAGACATTGTTCGTGTCCATCACCTTTTTTGGGGGTGAGGTGATGGTTTAAAATGGTGAGCACAGCACTGAGAGCCAGGAGGTGTCCGCAGCGGGAGTGCCGGCCTCCCCCAAGGTCGGCCCCGGCGGGCGTCGGAGCCGGGTCTCCGGCAAGCCCTCCCGCAACCTCACGCCCAGAGTCCCCCCCACCCTCCTCTCCCCCACCAGCCAGGCTGGCAACTGCGCATCACCGCACCACAAGGAAATGAGACGAAACATGTGTCAGGCAGCCACGTGGACAAACACGAGCTCATCCAACCCTCGCCATGTCTGTGCCCTTCGTCAAAGGGATGTTTACTGTCCAAGGTGACCCACTGGATGGCCAAGGCCCAGATCTGAGCCCAGGCCTTTTTGATTCTAGAATGCGAGCCAGCTGTCAGTCCCTGGGGACGACCCTCACCCCACCTTTCTTCTTCTTTTAGTCCCTCACTGAGGGCAGAGCCCCCACTAACTGGGGGGTGACATGTTTCCAGCCCTCCAGAGGCCAAAAGTCTGGGTGTGAAGGAAATCTAGTGTAGAAAGCCTCATCGTGTTCCTAACCCAGTAAGCACCCTTCTCCTGAAGGGTCCCAAATCCCGCACTCCTCCCCACCCCACAGCTTCCTCTCTCCTCTTGGCCAGGATACTGGCCTCCTAACAGGCCTCGCCCTCATTCTGTCCTCCACACAGCCTCCAGAGTGGCCCTTCTCCACTCAAAACCCAGCCACAGCTCCTCCCATCACCAGTCAAAGCCAGAGTCCTCACAGGCACCGGGTGGTGCCTAGGTCTGCGGGCCTCCTGCAGGGCCTCCCCAGCCACTCCCACACCACCACAGGCAAGGCCTTGCTGCTCCCCACACACGCCAGGCAACCTCCCACCCTGGCCTGCACTCTTCCTCATGGCTGCATGGCCAACTCCACGCCTCAGGCCCCTGCTCAAAAGCCACCTCCTTAGTGACAGTGTCCCTGCCTATCAATTAGCCATCACGACTGCCCCACACTCCGAGGCCTCTCACCCTGCTAACATACTGAGCCATTTACCTCCTAGGACACTGCACAACTTCCTCATTTGCTTATCATGGAATAAGGAGATGAAATGAAACCTAGCCTTTTCGAGCCCCTACTTCATGGTGTCCCAGGCAGCAAAGCAGAAATGTTATTAGCTCATTTACTTCTCTTCCTGACAGAACATAAGCTCCAAAAAGGCAGGATATTTGACCTGTTCTGCCTCTCTTGTTCATTGATACACCCAGTACGTATCAATGTCCTGGGGTAGTGCTGGCACCTATTAGACACACAGGTAAGTATGGCTCAGTCTACATGGACCTTTTTTTAAACATGCTCATTGCAAAGAAAGCAGTGCTCCTTTGTTCTGGCTTTCCTAAGTGTCCGCCAAGGACCAGCTGCAGCCTTTGGCTTCCCCTCTGTCGGCATTCCTCTGCTTTGGCTCTAAGCCCCTGGGGTCCAAGGATCTTCCCTGAAACTGTATGAGAACACAGACCACTTCACGGAGGAGATGGATTCATGCCACAGGGAAGAGACCAGTCATCAGGGAGCACCAGGCCACTGCCGCCCTGCAGGCAGCCCCCCCCCGGCCCCCGCTCAGACCCGACAGCTGCCCAAGGCTCACGCCTCGCAGCCCATGCCCAGGAACATGGACTTTGCTAATCATAAAAGCACAAGTGGATAGGCAATACACGTGGAGCCAAGAGCTCACACGGGTCACTGGTCCAACCCTCCCATTTCAGACAGGGAAACTGAGGCCCAGTGAGGGGGAAAGGGCTATCCTCAAGTTACACAGCAAGTCACCGCCCCAAAGCCAGGCCCTGTGCCTTCTCAGACAGCTCTGTGGCAGTGGAAGCGAGACTCGGGGAAAGGCCAGTCCACCTCTAGCTGGAGGCACCCTCCTCTCTGCTCTCAGCTCCAGAGATTCTGAAACACTGGGGAAGACTGGTCCAAGTCTCGACGTGACCAGAAAGCGTGGGATGGTGCAGAGGTCACTCAAGGTTGCCCTGGAAGTTTCCCTCCTATCCTATTCCCCACGTGGCCCTCAGGTTTCCACCTCCTGACACAAAGGCAGGAGGACCCGCCCCAAGAAGCGGGAGCCTGCACACCAAGTGCTTGGGAGGGCGGGGAGTGGGCGGCAGGAGCGCCGCCCTGGACAAGAGCTTACGGCACTTCAGACAGATGCCCAGACTCCTGGGCCGGGAAATGCCTGGCCAGGTGTGGGCTCTGGAGGAAGCCAAGCACGTGTGTGTATGCAAACACATACCTAATGCTCACTGCAGCAATGTTTGCGTGACAGAAAGGGAACAACCCAGCCACCTCTAGTGGGAAAATGGATAAACAGGTCTACGCATAATGAAATCCTACACAGCAGTGAAAGCGAACAAACAGGACCCACATGTCAACTTGGATACATCCCCAAACCACAGGTTGTATGAAAAAAAGAAGTATCAAGAGAATATATGAGAGTATTTTTATGACTGTGTAAAGGGCGCCTGGGTGGCTCGGTCAGTTAAGTGTCCGACTCTTGGTTTCAGCACAGGTCATGATCTCAGGGTTGTGGGATCGAGCCCCACATCGGGCTCCATGCTCAGGGCAGAGTCTGCTAGAGATTCTCTCTCTCTCTCTCCCTCTGCCCCTACCCCTGCTCATGCAAACATGCTCGGTCTCTCTCTCTAAAATAAATAAATAAAATCTTTAATATAACTGATTAAAATATAGAAAGCAATAAAAAATGCACATATACATTTTTGTGGGCTCATATATATGTCATAAAAGTACAAAAACACAAATTCCACAAAGCTTACCCCCTTCTTGGGTGTGATAATGAACACCTCGGGAGGGGTAGGATAGGGAAGAAGTAGGAGTGGGCTTGGGGCTAGATCTATAATATCTTGTTTCTTTAAGAAAAAGAATCTGAAACAAATACAGAAAAATCTTAGGTGCTAACATCTACCCAACCTATACAATAAGAGCATAATCCATTACATTTTCTCTGGATTTTTCTATATTTTGGTGTTTCATAACTTAAATTTTTAATGTACAAAAAAAAATAAAATACTGGGGCACCTGAGTGGTTCAGTCAGTTAAGTGTCTGCCTTCGGCTCAGGTCATGATCCTGGGATCGAGTCCCACATCGGGCTCCCTGCTCGGCAGGAAGCCTGCTTCTCCCTCTCCCTCTGCCCCTACCCCCTGCTCATGCTCTCTCTCAAATAAATAAATAAAATGCTTAATAATAAATAAATAAAATAAAATACTAAAAAAATAGAATTCTAAGAAGAGAAAAAGCAGGGTTGTGCAAAGTAAATTAGCTGGAAAACTGTATAATAGAAAGCCAAGACAGTGGGCACTGAGGACTGTTACTGCTGGGTCCTGACTTTCAGATACAATTTATGGGCACAGGACCACTTCCAACGGTGACAAGTTCCATATGAAAAGTAGGGAGGAGCTCAGGGAACAATTCAAAAGAAGGAAAACACACACACACAGATGTTCTCTGTGGCTTATTTAGAGGATGAAAAATCAGAAATTCCCAGGACGGCTTACAAAAGAAATAGGACAGTAACTGACAATACAACCGTTCAAACAATAAGCACAAGACAAGACAGAAAGATGGGAAAATGTCCTCAAGCTGCAACCCCACATGTGGGTCTTGCAGGAAACACACAACCAAATGCCCTCACGGCACCCAAAGTATGCCTGCGGGTGGGCAAGGCTCAAAAGCAACACGCAAGAGTGCCGATGGCTCCGTAGGACCGGATGCTCATTGCACAGTGTTACACTCTCCCAGAGGCAGGTGTGGACGGGCTCCCCGGGGCTCCGCTCCCTGCTCCCACCTGCCCACTCTCTCTCTCACCCCACAGCCCAGGGACTAGGCGGATTCCTCAGAATGGGATGCTCCCATGGGGCAGTGAGAATCCCCTTCCATATTTCCAGGCTAGAACAAACACCTCAAAGATTTCCACAAATCCATTCCAGATGCTGCACATGTCACAGAAAAGGGCTCGGGGGTCGGTAGCTCCAGAAACCAAGAGGTTAAGCAGCAGGGTCCTATTTCATCTCGCGGAGCCAGCTGCTTGAGACAGAGCTTTTGCTTTAAGTAAAGAGAAATGTTCTCCTTTTACATTTGTCCTCACAGCCTAGCAGCCCTTGGAGCAAGCCGGATTAGTACCTACCTTCAGTTGCGCACGTTTCTGATCAAAGCAAAAGCTGCTCCGTGAGTCTGAAGAACAGACAAGTAAATGGAATCAACCTCCATAAACATCTTAACGTCCTCTGCAAACACTGCTCACTAACCTCAATTAAGCTCTTTAGCTGTTTGCTCCGCGCTGATGAAGGGAGTCACTAGCTAAGTTGAGTTCTAGACTGGAACACTTAGAAATGATGCTCTCAGCCAAGTCCCAGTGGTGCCTGCCATCAGCTCACAGCGCACAGACTCCATGGGGACCGCAGGGTGACCAGTGCCCCTGAGCCTGGGCACTGTGTGGCTCTGCTCCCAGAGGGCAGCCACCTGCCCCAGCCGGCCCCTGAGTGGGCAGTCAGGGACCCGAGATTCTGGCTCTGACTCAGACGTCAGCAGCAGATGACCGAGGCTTGCCAGTGCTCCACTGCGCTGTCCCCAGGGACCCAGGACCAAAGGTTGCTCTGACCTTATCTGGGTTAAACTCTACTACTCTGACCACAGGTTAAATGTACCTTAGAGCAGGTAGTCAGCAGCTGAATAACGATCAGAGGGCTCAGGCCCACTTCCCTACTAGGGTATTTGCAAGTCACTGACCCCTCCCCAGGAGCCGTTCTCTTGCGCTGAAAGCTTGTTCTTTTTCCACTGGGAGGAAACTGGGGACCACAGGGCCTAACCCCACTGGGCTCAGTCACCATCGCTCTTACCTGGCATGTACACAGGATATAATAAGGTACGGGGGCCAGGGGATCTCTGTGCCCAACTTGCCCTTTTATAAGACAAACCTGAGCATCCATACAGCCAACCTGAGCGGGGCTACCTGTACCAGGATCTGACCTGTGACCCCGGACGAGCAGGTGCAGACCAGCAGGGCAGGCCCAGGAGATGGTATTCCAGGCTGCTGGAGGGCAGGACACACACCCGGACAGCCTTCATGGGGAATAGGGCAGCCATGCCCAAGGTCCAGAGCAGACATCTAGTATGTGCCGGGCATGAACAGGACTCTGAGGAACAGTAACTCGTTTAATTTCCTCCCCACAACAACGTTTGGAGGCGGGTGATGCTACTGTGCCCCTTCCGCAGATAAGGAAGGAGTTCAGAGACGGCAAACAATGACCTCCTCGAGGGCTGAGGCAGACCCGTCCACAGTCAGCACCATACTCACCGAAGAAACACACGCCCACCCCCACACTCGGCTCACCAGGAGGGAGATCAGACATAGACTGTACCCTCGAGGGCCCCCCATATGGCAGCTCCACCAGCACTGCAGACAGAGGCATCAGAAAGCCGATAAAGGCAACAGGCCCTCAGAGACAGTGGGCTCTCCAGGGAGGGGGCTCGAGCTGCCCCTTAAAGTTAAGCTGGGCAGCAAAGCAGCAGAACACGAAGTACCCTGAGCACCTACTGTGTCTGTGTGTGTGTGTGCGTGTGCGTGTGCATGTGCGTGTGCGTGTGTGTGTGTGCGTGTGTGGTGGAGCTCGACTCACATAATGGAGAGCTCACGCCCTGACACCCAGAGATCCTTCTGATAGACACCTCTGGACTGCGGTTGATGGGGTGCAGACCCGGGCAGGGGACAGCAGGGGGCTCCCTCTACCACCGCCCCGGCTCTGAGGCCTGCCCGGAGGAGGCCGGCTCTGCTCCACTGTGAGCAGCTGCTCAGTGGGGTGTGAAGCGAACACACTGAGGGTAAACAAAATGCAGGCGTGTGCGGGGCAGTCACAGGTGGGTGAGGCTAAGAACAAAAACAGAAGACCAACAAGCACACAAAGACCAGCACAGTCCAGAACTGGCTCCGGAAACACACGGAAGGGAAAGCAGGCAGGGAGACAGCAGGGGCAGGAGACCTGGCTCCCCGGCCCTTTGTCCATTGCCCTAGCTGAGTGGCCTTGAGCAAGTCGCTTGGCCTCTCTGGGCCCCAGTTTCCTCACAGGTAAGATAAAGGGACAGGACTACACAACCTTTCCACTTCTCTCTGGTGCTGACTCCTCTGACTTGCTGCCAAAACAGCCTTGAAGGTGGGGTTCCGAACAGCACAGTCCTCAGAGACCCATGCGCTCACAGAGGCTCCCAGCTGGTTCTACGGGGCAGAACCTGGAGACGGAGGGAGATCTGCCCCTGCAGGCTCTGAGGTCCCCCGGCTCTTCCCAAGCCCCCTATCCAACCCCTGCCCTGCTGACAAGGGGAAGAGGATATGGGTGTAAGGCCCCAGCGAGCAGCAAGCCCAGGGGCACCATGCCCTCTGGGATCCCAGCGCTCACAGCACTCCCCGTGTGGAGACTAGAATGACCCAGACCTCACAGGCATGAGGGCAGAGTGCTTAGGAGTCAGAAAGACCGCTCAGCCACTCTGTGGCCGGATGGCTCTGAGCAAGCTACTAAACAGGCTCTGGGCTCAGGATCCTCATCTGTGAGACCTCCTCCTGGGGGAGAATCCGCTCCCCCCACCCCACGAGAGCTGATCACTCCGAGGATTAAATCAGAGAGCGAGAGCAGAATGTAGCATGGTGCCTGTCACTTACATGGTGGCAACGGCTGCTAGCACCAGTGACAAGGTCAATGGTAAACGTCTGTGAGAGCTTGCATGACTCCACACTCCAAGCCAGGGGCAGAGGCCGCAGTTGAATCGTATCTCCCAGAGAGGGAGGGGCGAGTCAGCAAGGAGGCCTGGTCAACTACCCCAGAAAGAGGAGAACCATGGCTTCAAGACCCACCCCCCCAATCTCTTACCCGGCCATTCAATAAAGGTCCAGAAAGGACTTGTCCTCTACACTTCCTAGCACCCAGTTTCCACATGCCAGTAAGAGAACCACGGAATATTGTTCAGGGCTGAAATGTCCCTACCCATCTTACAGATGAGAAACTGAAGCTCGAGACACTGAAAGGCCTTGTCAGTGGAGCCAGGGTCAGAGTGAGCCCCAGAATTCGGGAGCATGATACCTGGGCGGGACTCTGCCCACCATACCTCAGCTCAAAGTGAGTGCCAGCCCCAGGCACTGGGGGGCTCTGGGCAGATCAGGTGGCCACAGCAGCCCTATCCGTGTAAGACAAACACACAAGCCAAGCCCCTGCCACCCTCCCTAGACCAACATCAGCATCTCTTCTTAGTAACACAAGAGGGAGAGTTCTGAAACCCAAAAAGAGTCTCCAAAACACACCTGAATCTTCCCAGCTGCTCTAGGTTGGACGACTTCCTGTCTGGAGAACCTACGTTAAAAGGTACAGGAAGTCTTCTTTAAATCGAGAGGCCTCCATCGGTGGCCAAGGACTCCACATGTTGGCCAGCCACATCCTACCCATGTCAGAGCATGCTCACGGAATGTCGGAGAGGAACACGGGTGCCCAGGGCCCTCTCCCCACTTCCCGAAGGCCCCGGGAGACAGCCTCATGGTGCGCATGTGCACTGCACGGCCGCCTGTGCTGGCAAACGCCTCCTCCAGTTCAACAACCTTGGGCGGAGTCTTACTCTACCTGGGGCCCTGGGCTACACTACGTCCTGGAAACACAGAATGACAGACGACACAGCCCGGCCCTCCAGGAGCTTGCAGAGGACAAGGGCTAACCCAGAGATGGGCAGCAATACGGTCCGGGATGGCTTCCCCCCAGAGCCGGCATCCACCGCAACTTGTTGCTGAAGAGCACAAAGTGAAGCGGATAGAGAAGGGAGGGATGGGTGTTCCAGGACAGGACGTGATGGAGCAAAGTCCCCGGGGCATGAATGGCTGGGGGGGCGGGCACCAGAAGCCCAGGCAGTGCTGTAAGGCCGAGTGCTGGGAGAGACAGCCAGGCCCCAACGCAGCCCGGCCAGCGCGGGCTCGGTGGCTCCCTCCGACTGCTCTGGAGCCCTGACTGCCCAGGCTATGTCTGACCGCTGCCAACCAGCCAGAGAGCCATGCACTCACTCAGCCAGATGGCGCCCTCTCCTTCTGGTCACGACTCTCCTGCCAGGTACAGGAGACAAGGCCAGTCTGTTGCCCTAGCTGCCTCAGTTCCCCCCTCTGTAAGATTGGGAGGGTCACATCCTACCAATTTACAACGCATGCATTGCCCCAAGCTCCCTGACTGCCACAGACAGACCCGCCATCCTCACACAGCCCGTCTCAGTCTCACCTGGAATCCCCTGCCCCAGGTCTTCCTGCCCCCCGGACAGCAGGTGGCCTGGGACACCCTGAGCAAAGCTGGCACTATGCCTAACCTTGTACAGGTTTTTCAAACAACGACTAATCCACTTGTCCATCTGCCAAAGCCTATGAAGCCCCTCAGACTCCCACACTGACCAGGATTCAAGGAACCCGACCATCGGGGGCGGGTTTCACAGAACCTGCATCCTGGACGGCCATGCTGATCTGGCAACAGCAAGACCCCTCACAGCACTCAAGGATGTATGAGCCATAGGGGGTGAGGCCCAAGACCCTCTTCAGGGATGGGTGGGAACAAGAGATATGAGCAAGCTCTGGGGATAGGTAGGTCTCCCCAGCAGCCTGGCTTTTAAAAATCATTTACAGTTTATACTTCACAGAATTCTCAAAAACTTTATGAACAATTACTATGTGCAATCAGACCAAGGAAATAAATCGAACGCCATTAAGAGATCAACAAACCTGAAAAATGCTCACAGTTTACTGTAAACAAGTTTGAATTGGAATCTTCTAGAAATTTCTAGAATTGGAACTTCTAGAAAGGAACCTTCAGAGAGAAGACTCCAATAACCAGAAGACACAGCAGGATCATCCATGTTGCCTACACAAAGAATATAAAGCACAGACTCCAGCTTCACCATCCTAACGGGAAACAGCAGCACCCACTCCAGAACACAGGCCAAATCAAGCTAGCGTTTGCTGAGCCTCTGCCCAAACCCAGACGTGTGCTCAGCATGCTGGGGAAGGGAGAGATGAAGACTGGAGCCTCATTCCCCTAGCAGAAAAGAGAAAGCATGGGCACAACTGAATGCCAAATGAGGCCAGTATCCAGTGCTTTTCAAGGGGGTACAAAGTGCATTGTTAAGAGGGGTTGGGCAGCTGGAGGGGAGGGTCAGAGAAGGACAGAACATTGTAGTCGGGGGAACTGAGGAAGACTCAAAAGAACACGAGGACACCCTGTGCTACGGTCTAAATGTTTATCCCCGCCCCACGCCCAAATTCAGATGTTGAAATCCTAATGCCCAATGTGACGATATTTGGAGGTGGGGCCTGGGGGAGGTAGAGCTCTCATGAATGGGATTCGTGCCCTTAGAAAAGAGACACCAGAAGAAAGGGAAGAAGAAAGGGGGGTAAACAGAAGGGGGAATGAAGCATGAGAGACTATGGACTCTGGGAAACAAACTGAGGGCTTCAGAGGGGAGGGGGGTGGGGGAATGGGATAGGCTGGTGATGGGTAGTAAGGAGGGCATGTATTGCATGGTGCGCTGGGTGTTATATGCAAGTAATCCATCAGGAAACTTCACATCAAAATCTAGGGATGTACTGTATGGTGACTAACATAATATAATAAAAAATTATTATTAAAAAAAAAAAAGAAAGAAAAGAAAAGAAAAGAGGCACCAGGTGAGGGCACAGCAGGAAGCTGGGTCCACAACCCAGAAAAGGGCCTTTTGATCTTGGACTTCCAGCCTCCAAAGCTTCGAGAAACCAGTGTCTCTTGTTCATAAGCCACCCGGTCCGTGGTATTTTGTTAGAGCGGCCCCAACACATGAAGACATCGTGAAATAAACCTGGGCAGAACACAGTTTTGCAAGCTCACTCCGCTGCCGTCCAACTGAATCAGTAAGCACTGTGCTTTCTCAAATGAGGAGAATCCCTCCTCCCAACACACCTACTCAGGTACCATCAGGAGAAGCCATCATTTATTAGCCAGTCACCTGCCACAGGTCAGCCCCAAGCTGCCTCATTTTATCTCCTAGCCACCTGCAAGATCACGGGTGAGGGGAGAGCGGTCAGGGGATTACATTCAGGGCCACGCTGCTTCCAAATGCTCCAGACTGCATTTGAGCCCGGGGCCTGGGCTCCAAGCCATGTGCTCCTGCCCTGGCTGGCCTAGTACAGACTCCACTGGTGGCAGAAGGGGTGGTGAGCTCCAGTGAGGAGAGGAAAGAGGCCAGAGGGGGAGAGCGTGCTCCTGGACTGGTCCTACCACAGCAGGGCAACAGAGGCCAGCCTCCGGGACACTTGGTCCCACCAGCAGGCGGATCACTTCCTTGGAGCTGCTTAACAGTAATCACCCCAATAAATAAAACAAATGGCTTTAATTTAAAGCATATTAAGTTAACAGCAGGCTTTGCACCAGCTGACAGGGCCCGGCTCCGCTGCTCAGAACAGGCACCTAAAACAGGGGTGGGTGCATAGCGTTGCCAACTGTAAAAAGCCCTGCTCCACGCAGGCAAGCAACACAGCCACAGTGACCGGCCGCCAGGAGGGGGGCACTGCACCCCTATCCACCAAGCCTGCCTCTGCGGAGACTCGAGCCACTCCCCCAAATTTCCAGCTCCTGCCAAGAGACCTGCGGCTCTGTCTCGACAGGAGCTCCTGGTGGGGGAGAGGGGCAGCTCTGCCTTCACGCAGCTCTAGCCACGTTTCCCCCTTTTTATTTTATTTTTTATTTTTTTATTTTTTTTAAGTGGCAGGTCGCCTCCCTTCTCCCGGAGGGCCGGCACGTGCTGGGTGGGATGAGGCTCCCGGTGGGTGTACCCTGGGAAGCCGCAAGGCTGTGGGCTGGGCCCGACTGGGGGTCACTTGGCAGGAACAAGGGCAGGCCAGAGGCTCGAGATGCGGGATGCGCAGACACCCCCCTTCCCCATCCACGGGTCCCTTGGACTGTGCGGCCAGGAGGCACTGATGTCTTCTCCATCCGGACGCAACCATCCAGCTTCTGTTTCATCCACCTTTTTCAAAGGGCCTCATCAAAGCCGGTTTACACCAGGCACAGGAAGGAAATGACCGCCCACAATCGCCAGGCAGACTCCCTTTCATTTCAATCTTCCTCTCTAAAAACCCGGGGGGAGGGGCGGGGGACGCTGGTGGAGAAAGAACAAAAACAGCTCTGCTCTCGCCCCAGGCTTCGGTGGTGGGAGTGTGGCGCGGGCAGCTCTGGCGCCTGGCTCCAGCTGAGCAAACGCGGGGCGGCGGCGCCCTCCAGTGGCCGCGGGGAGCCCCGCACACAGCTCCTCGGGCCTGGGAGGGGCCTCCGCACCGGGAGCCGGAGAGCAGCTCTCCCCTCCCCGGGTCTCAGGGACCAGGCGGTGATGGGCAGGAGAGGCTGGTGGCCCAGTGTGGGCTACACTCCTCCAGCTACTCCACCTGCGGACCTCCTGGCTTGGAGACCGGCGCCCTGATTCTAGCCCCGGGGCTCCCTCCGGCCCAAACCCCCAAGCAGCGGACAACCCGCACGTGTTCCCTCCAGTACTGACCCCCTGGTCTGGCTCAGGCACAGGGGTGCTGGAAAGCTTGCCCCCAGCAACCAGCGGCGCTCCGGCCTCCCCTCCCCAGCCGGAAAGATCCGTGGGAACACAGCGCAACGAGGCCGTTAGGATGGGTGAACGCGGGCCGGCACCTGGCCAGCGCTGCGGGGGGGGGGGGGGGGGGGGGGGGGGGGG